>NC_036250.1:10942803-11028301 GCF_002742605.1 Olea europaea var. sylvestris | reverse complement strand
TGGACTCCATAAATTTATGTAAGAGGGTCATAAATTTTATCTAAACAGTGGGAGTATAATTAATTTAATAAAAGACCATGTTAAATTAATTGATGCATTTTATATATTATTCTTTCTTTTTTTTTATCATTTATAGTTATTGAATCTGAGTAACCATATATTTTGAATGGCATACCGGATGCCAACAACCAAATTAAATCTTTTGATTGGCACTGCAATTTGAGAATTGTTCTCAAGCATGAGAAAATTGGTTGCCCTTAAGTAGCCCTTTCCAGACACCTGCTGATGACTCGATTAAAGAAGAGGTGGCTACTGTAGTAAACACAGTGATAAGACAGTATTGCACGCATAGGATGCTTGCAACTATGTCACTAAGTTACAAAAGCAACTTGAGAGTATAGATGTTAACACATAATTTTTCATTACAAAGAGTTGTATAATAATAATCATGTGTGGAAGAATATGAGACTTCCAAACAACTATATCGATACAAAATGACAGAGTAATCTTCAATCGATACTGAAGATGATTGACGTTGGGAAATGTCTCAATTAAGTTCAATTATAAACCATGAACTAAGTAGTGACTTGGTTCTGCAATCCCTGTCAGAGAAAGCTATTCACAACTAGTTGTGAATTTAACACGAATAAACTCGAATGCACAATTATTGAGTTGCTTAACATGCTTAAAATTGTTAAGCCCAACATCAAAGTTAGTAGTGGGCAAGCCATTGATTCCTCTAAAGATATTAAGAGGAAGTGTAAAGGGGCTTTGTGAAAGAGTCCAATATGGTTAAGACAGTCTAAGCGAAGGACAATACTAAATCTAATGACCCTTGGTTTCATTATAGAATGAAAGGTCATTGAAAGGAATATTATAAGGCTTATGTCTATTTCATTAGTTTCTAAGGTATTAGATACCATATGTAAATCTCATATTTATACAAATATGGAGAAACTAAAAAGGAGTAGACTACTGTGAAAGAGAGAAGTTGACATACACGTTGGAGATGAGCAAATGTTGCTACATTACCTGTATGAATATACTTCTTACCATTGCCTTTTGGTTTAGTATTGGAATTAGAGAAATGTCGTTTTATGCCAACTATGGCTGGAACATTAAAATGAATTTCATGTTCGGGCATGAACTATTTTAATGTTAAGGATAATTGTTGTTCTTGTTTATCTTGTTAAAGATCCTAATGGCTATGGTAAATTACAAAACGACATTTATATTCTTTAATACTAAAGATTCTATAATAAGTATAGAAATTTTAAGGCATAAATACTATAATCTAATTATTACCAAAATCTGGCATGACAAACTTTCTCATTTAGATGAACTGTAATTTCAAAGTTACATAAAGATGTATACTTTGGGATTAATTGATTTTGACAAGTAAAAATTATGCATATCTGGCACAGTGACCAAATCTTCTTTTATTTGAAAAGAAGAAAAGTCGGCATAATTACTGGTCTAATGCATGGTGATGCATATGGACTCGTATCAATTTATGTCAGGTAATATTTCTCTTATTTCATCAATGATCATGTATACTTGATGAAAGTTCAAACATGAAACTCTTGAAAAGTTCAAGGGATTCACACTAGAATTAGAGAAACAAATAGGTGAAGATACCCACACATTAAGATTCGATCAAGTGAGAGTATCTTAAAGATAAAATTTAGATTATCTAAGAGAGAATGAGATTCTCGTGCAGTGGACTCCTTCATATACACTGCAGCAAGGTGGTGTATCTAAAAGGAGGAATCGTTAATTATTACATATAATGCGATTAATAACAAGCCATGCAAATTTCTCAACACACTAAATCATGTCCCATCTAAATTTGTTAACAAAACTCTATATGAGTTATAAAAAGGCAATAGTCCTTGTTTATCTTATATGAAAGCTTGGGGCCATGACGCTTATTTGAAGCGCCTTAAATCGGATAAGTTTGAGACTAAATCCGATAAATATATATTTGTGGGATATTCAAAGGAGACATTTGAATATAAATTCTATTATCATGAAGAAAGTCTTCGTCTCACGACATATTGTCTTCTTAGAGAAAATGTTTACTCTAGGAGAGGACAGTAGGAGTAAAATAGAATTTGAAAGAGTTCAAGAGTCCACAGATATAGTTAACCAAGTAGATAAATCCGAGTTTGATCCCATATCTGATATGTGACATACTTTGGATCAGGAAGTAAAGACTCCTGAGGACATGAGAGCTCTATGTGAATCTAGTAGGATCATTCGACCTTCAAGAATGTGCGAATTCATGATCATTAATCAGGTATTAGTGATCCAGGATAATGAACCTGCTAGTTGCAACAAAGTAAAGTCAAGTGTTGACTTAAAAGAGACAGTATGAGGCCATGATACTCGAGATGAACTCGGCGTATATGAACAAGGTTTGGACCTTGGTTAAGCCTCCTAATGGAATAAAATCCATAAGGTTTTGTAAATAGTTTACAAGGGAAATGTCGATATAGAAGTGGATATCCATATATACAAAGCAAGGCTAGAAGCAAAGGTTAAGTGTTGATTTTGGTGAAACTTTTCTCCTGTGACCTTGCTTAAGTCCATTCGGGTTTTATTTGCAACAGTTGCATATCGTAACTAAAGGTTAAGATAAGTCTCTATGGAGCTGAAATCTTCGATTTGATGGAAAAAGTCAAAGTGTTTGATTTTATCAAATTTGAAGACGAATTGTGTATTTACAAGAAGATAGTGGGAGCATTGTCGTGTTTCTAATATTATAGAAAATGATATTTCTATGTTTCAATCGTTGAAATAATGGTTGTTAAAGGATTTATTCATAAACGATATGGGATAAGCAACTTGATCTATAGAGGTAGATCTAGAAGATTGCTTAACTCATCCCAATTTACATAGATAAAATTTTGAGAAGATTTCATATGGAGAAACTGGTTTACTCTTAAGCGGTATGTTGGAAAGGTTCGAAACGTGAAGCAACCGTTGATTCAATAGTAGAAATCTAATACATGGATACTTCAAAAGTAGCAACGAGTTGTAATATGGATCATGATGTTCATAAATGAATTTGGAGTAGTTCTTGATATTGTTGATCACATACAATAGTATTGTGATAACAATAGAGCCATTGTGAAAACAAAGGAACTAAGGTCTCATCAGTGATCAAAGCATCTATTAAGGTGGTATAATCTCATTAGAGAGATAATACATAGAAATGGCGCAAAGAGAAGAGCAAATTTCCACATTTAATAATATTGCAAATCCACTGACAAAGAGTTGTCGTAGCATAAATATGATCGTCATGTAGACTTATGATATTTGACACATAAGTGATTGGATCTAGTGCAAGTGGAAGTTTGTAAGTATTATGCTCTAGGTCCAATCAATTTTGGACATAAATACTTTTATATATAATTAATGCAATTAAATGGCAGATCTATTATTTAATTAATAGACAATTAAATAAATAATAGAGTCCGTAGATTCAAATATTTGTAATTTGTTAATCATAAAGAGTTGTGATTGTGAGATACAAATTACATCTGATTGAATCTTAAATCATTTGTGGTCGTAAGTAATAATGAGATACGGATATCGTTATTACGGATAGACCATCACGTGTGACATTTCTTACTTGTGAAGTAAGTAGCTGATCTCACAAGTTAAAGTGTGATGACACTTAAATGAACACGTGGATGTCTTGTTATAGAACAAAACATTGGAGACCCGTCGAGAGATTCCACATGGATAACTATTTGAGTGTCAGTGGTTAATCTCTAATATTCGGTAGTGGAGTTGGTCCTTTGACTTGAAATTGTCATGGTACCTTATATGAAGACAGTCATACTTTGACGGTGTTAGATGTTGCTCTGAAAAGGGCCGCTAATACGACATTGTTCGGGTACGTCAAGAATCGTATGAAGGTTGTGATTGATCAATAAAGGATTCGTCACTCTTAGATAGTAGGAGATTATGATCTGCGTTTAATTCAATTAAGTCGATGATGAAATTCTTGGCCAAGGTGTACTCATAAGTCGAAAAGGAGTTTTCGACTTATAATGACTTAATAGTGGAGTGAAAGATATGATCGATGATTGAGATTGACGCAATTTCATATCTCATAATTGATCGAATCATATTGACGATGGAATTATAGTTTCACGGTAAACGAACGAATTTGATTTTGTCATACCACGTGACATTTTCCGTCACATGTATTGCCCTGACACATTGCTAGATGTCAATCAGGGACGACGAGTGTGAATTGACGATAAATTAAAAGGGTATTTTAATTTATCAATTTTGATTAGATCAAAATAATATTTCACGTCGTTAGGCATCGTGATCGAAAACCTAATGGGTCGCACACAAAAGAGAATTGGAAGATTGCAAATTGCCAATTGGTTAATTTAACAATTGTTGGATAAATTAATTAATTGGATTTGTTATTTATATTTTCGAATTAATTAATTGGATTAATTAATTGACGGGCCTGGTTTAATTAATTGGATTAATTAAATATTGGACCGGATCGAGTCGAGCCTGTTTGGGTTTATATAAATACATGGTTAGGGTTTGAGGTCCATAAGGTTTTCATTATTCTTGCTGGCACAAGAGAGAAAACCCTAGAAGCTGCAACCTTGTTCTTTGTGTGGATTACCATTGGATGCTGGACAATTGGACAGCTGTGGATGGCGAATTAAGATTGCTGGAACGAAAAGAATAGCAAAGAAGTTTGCAGATCTGGAAAAGGTATAATCTTATCACAATTTCTATCTAAATACAAAGGCGATTCTTGGTGGGAATCGAAAATCATTTTAAATTTCGCTGTGCATGTATAAGTAGATTCCCAACATGAAGTGCACCAGATGCCTCCTGGCTTACAAGTGGAAGCATCTTCATTGACGTGAGCCACATTTCTGCACCATATTAAGCAAATAAGAAATAAAATAAGGACAATGGATAAAATATAATGAGCATGTATGACTGTGTTTAAAGGTTTCTGTTGACCTCGAGAATTGGACCCTCCACATGGCCAATGGATAGCTACTCCACGTAATCCTCCCTGCGCACATCAACGCATGGTCAAAAGCACACGACCAGAACCAACACTGGTGGCGGTGGCCGCATACACTCCGACGGTCAAGTCAACGTTGGGTGATCAAAACAGTGCTCAAATTGTACAAGAGAGTGGGGAGGATAATATATGTTTCTTAGTATGGAGAGCTAAGTTGTGAGAGTTTCATTACCTTTGTCTTTTACCAAACCTTGAGTATTTATAGACGCAAAATACCGTTGAATGTGGGACACGTGTGTGCATCTGACGGTGTGAGGCGTCCGCTCATAGATGTCAATCAGCCGTGTCTAGAGTGGGTGAGTAATTAGTTCTTCTGAGTTGAATTGACATAAAATCGATATGTTACATCAACTAGATTTATGGAGATGTCACATTAATTGATCCTTAGAGACAGAGAGGATCCTGACAAATATCTTTCTAATAGTGGCAGCAGAGAGATCTGTTAAGGGGGTACCTCGAAATGCCCAACGTTCGGAGTTGAGGGACACTTCGGTTACTTCAGTGGATCTACTCTTTACCTTGCAGCGTGTCATGTTAAGGTCCTTAGGAGTGGGCATCACTTCGGAACCACTTCGGATAGACACACGTTTTCACTTCGGGGAGTGGTGTGACTGTTGTTTCGAAGTGGTTTGGTGAGGTTTGTAACAGTGGTTCCCCCAAGTTTAGGCATGAATATTTATATAATGGGTGGACCTATTTCCCGATTGTGCATGCCAGCCTTAGAATAAGTATTGCAGATTCTAATGAAGTGCTGATGTGAAAGGGTGAAGTGAGCAGATGTGCCGAACACCTGTTGGTTGAGGCGAAGTGATAACCGAGGCGATGTGGGCAGGCGTCCTCTCGATTGATTGTTCGTTGTTTCATGACGAGCCTTCAGTGTTCCATCGAGTCGTATGAGTTGTGATTTCGCTGGGGGAGGAGCTCATCTGCCATCGTTGCGTTGACCCAAATGGGACGACGCGTTGGGAGATGGCTAGAGCTTTGTAAAGCTTAAGAGGGAACGCAGCAACCGATGCGATGACCCACGAGGGACTCCGCGTCAGGTGCATTGAACCTTATAAAGCTGGTTGAAGAGCTCATCTGCCACCGATGCACTGACCCACTGGAGACGACACGTTGGGAGGTGGCTAAAGCTTTATAAAGCTTAGGAGGGAACGTAGCGTCCGAGGCGATGACCCGGAAGGATCTCCACGTCAGGTGCGTCAAAACTTTGTAAAACTGGGTGAAGAGCTTTATTCGAGGCGAATTGGGACGATTTATCCCTGGTCTGACGTGTCTTATGATATTAATCGATGTGATAGCTATTGCATATTTCTAAGGCGACAGTTGGGTGTGCTGCTTGTTCCCAGAAAAGGGTTGCTGCGACTACTTATTGTTAACGGCTGGTGCTGTTCGAGGTGACGCACTTTATGTGTGCATGAGAGGCACAGTCAGATCTTTCACGTTGATCAAATCTGGCGTTTCATTTCAACGATTCAGATTTGTGATGAGATGAATGGCCTAGATTGACATCGTTTGAATTCAAGGGTGCGGATCGTCCGAGTTCTCCTATAAAAGGAGGACTTAGTGTCATTCGAATGTTTTTACCTTTGCAAACTCATAATTCCTATTGTTCTCCAAATTTCTTGGCGATTTTCGACAAGTTTTGACCCTTTTATTAATCTCCGACGACGTTAAGGAGTTGGTTTTGAGCTTTCCAGCGTTTGTGCATCCATTCCAGTCGACTTTCGTAAGTATTCCCTAGTTTTTTCACAATTTTTTCTGAAAAAATGGCCTCTAAGTGTAGTGGGTCGTCTGGGAGGAGTTGGAAATAGTGAGGGTTGACCAACCAATATTGGCGACCTCTTCCGAATTGTCCGAGGCGATATTAGGGGGGGAGAACATTTGGAGGCGGCCTGATAGCCCGATAGACACTTCCGTACACCAGGGGGTGTCTGATTCCCTTCCAAACTTAAGCCTATCGACCTCGATAGACTTAGGAAGGAGTATAGGATCCCAGACAGTGTGGGCCTAATTTTGCTAGAGCCTGATGAGCTAGCCTGTTACCCTAGGTCGGGCTGCGTGGCTCTAAGCGAAGTGCTATTTAGGGCTGGTCTTAGGTTACCGATCCATCCTTTCTTTTGCTTTGTTTTGAGGACTTATGACCTAGCCTTGACCCAACTAAACCCAACTCTTGGAGTCAAATGGTAGGGTCATGGATGCTATGGAAGGAGGCGTTGCTTGGGATAGAGATGTCGTTCTCAGTGTTTCAGACTTTGTACATCCCTAAGGTAGCGGCAGGGGGTGATAAGAGCAGGGAGTGGCACTACCTAACTTCATGGGGTTCTCACACTCCATTTGTGCTCGATCTACTGAGCTCCATCAAGGAATGGAAGAGCTCATGGTGCTGGGCCTTTGGGAGATGGGACATAATAGAAGGGGGGCCCTTCGCACCTCTTACAATCCCCACAAAGTATTCAACACTTAATGAGTACTGGAGCCTTGTGAGTTTTTGTGTTTCGCATCAGCTCAGAAATTAACTATTTGTTATTCTTATAGATACTCTTCCTCGGTGCGAGCGTTTTGCCGAGAAGTTCGATATAATTTGCATCGTTTATCAGCTTTCACTGAAGATGAGGTCCTATAACGAGCTTATCAGGAAGAACATTCACTTCGTTACACACGAGCTGATGGCCTCCCAAGGTAACTATTTGGAGTGTACCTATTGTAAAGAATTTTCGAACTTATTGTACTTATGGTAACCCATTTTGTTTTGCTTTTGACGATTTCAACAAGAAGAGGCCAATGAAGCCTGACTTTAAAACTATCCAACGAATGATGGCCGAGGCAAGGGCCCTGAAGACCTCTTCCTCCGCTTATAAAAAGCAAACTGAGGACTTAGTAGCTGCGAGCAAATAGCTCCAGCCCGCAGTAGAGGAGGAGGAGGAAGAGGATCCAGAGTCAGCTCTCCAAAGAAAGGGGAAGATGACTACTAGCTCGTCAAAGGGGCCCACCGTGGTGAGGTCAGCCCCGATCCTCCGTCAAACAACAATCCCCACTGGCATGGCCATAAGAGGACTACGGCTCTTGCTGCTGCCCCGGCTGATCTCCCAATTTCTGCCATACCAGTTACACTAGTGTCGGGACAGCAAAGGAGGAAGAGGGCTTGCCCTGAAAAGGAGTTGGACTTCTTGGGCACCAATAAAGAGGAGCCGGTGAGGGAGGTGATGGAGGCCTTGCCTCCTGAGACAGCGAGCGTGGCTCTGGTCCATAGCAAGTATTAGACCGAGGAGTGGAAAGACCACACAGCCTCTTGTACTGCCAAAGACTTGGTCGTTGCCAGCCCTGAGTACAAGTGTTCAACTTCAGGGCTTGGTCAAGGACCTCAATGCGAAGAGGGAGGATCTGGCCAAGCGTCTGGATGAGGCACTGTACTATGAGGATGCGATGCGGGCCGCCCAATGGAAGGCCTTGGAGGCGGAGAAGGCGAGGCAAGAGGTGGAAGGCCGACTGGTGGGGGCCAATGAGGTGATAGAGAGGCTGAAGAAAGAGCTCTATGAAGTGGAGTGCCAGGTGGCTACTATGACAAGGAGAGTTGATCATGCCAATGAGCACCATCGACTCGCCACTGAGGCTCTAGAGGCCTCCAATAAAGAGAAGGCCGAGCTAAGGCAACGGCAGAGGCCCAGGTTGAGGAGAGCGAATCTCTGAAAACAGAGGTGAAGGCGACGGGGGAGTCAGCAGTGCAGAACTTTATTGATCACTTCAAAGAACACCTACTGTATGACAACTTTGCCAACTTCTGGGCCTCGTGGAATGTCTAGGCAATGTTGGATCGCCTAAGGGAGGTCCACCCAACTTTGGATTTAACTTCATTGGAAGCGGAGTTCGGTGGGCCTACCGACTGTCGACCTGACAGTACCGTCGAGGAATCTATCGAAGCCGCCCGAGAGGCCAAGCCGGAGATCGGAGCTGAAGATGCCACTCGAGTAGAATATGAATATCTTGTAATGGCTTCGGCCCAAATTTTGTAATTTATTTTGATATTAATGAAATCAATATTTTTCCAAGTGCTGTTGCTTCTCCCATTTGCTTTTATGTTAAACTGTTTGTATCTTGATGAGTAAAGAATAAGTAAATATTAAGCACCACTTACCAATAATAACCAATCGATTACAGAAGAGCTGACCCATATAAAGCACTGAAGAAGTGAGACACCAATTGATTAACCCACATAATATAATGGAGAACTGTGGTATTATAACTTACATTATCTTTTACTAAGGTAGTTTTAGCACTTAGTAAGATAGAAATATTACAATACTGGACAAAATGTAGATCGGATCAGAACATACACATCACTAATAGTACTTCATCAAGTGTTCAATGTTCCACTGATGAGGTAGTACCTTCCCTACCATGTCTTCGATTTCATGAGTGCCAGGTCGGGACTCCTTGCGTATGCGATAAAGACCTTCCCAGTTCAGTCCAAACACTCCGGACCCAGTTGGCTTCGATGATTGGAAGATCCTTCTGAGGATGAGGTTCCCCAGACAAAGAGTTTGGTTTCTGACTTTGGAGTTGTAATAATGGGTCATCTTTCTCTGATACTTAGCCAATTTTATTTGGGACGAATCTCTCCTTTCTTCAAGGAAGTGGAGTTCTTACACTCCAGCTTCGTCGTTGTCGATCTCATTGAAATGTATTCAACGATGAGAGGGGATTCCCACCTCGACAGGACTCATGGCTTCGGATCTGTAGGTTATGGAGAAAGGTGTTTCACCTGTTGCGGTTCGACAAGTTGTTCGAATGGCCCAGAGGACATGGGGAGGCTCATCGACCCATGCCCCTTTTGAGGCATCAATCTTCTTTTTCAGGGTATGCTTGGTAGTCTTGTTCATTGCCTCAACTTGCCCGTTAGCTTGGGAGTAATGAGATATTGAGAAGTCCTTTTTTATGCTGAGTTCGTCACACAAGTCTCACATCTTTTTGTTATCAAATTGCCTGCCGTTGTTAGACACTAAAGAGTGGGGAATGCCAAACCTGCAAAAGATGTTCTTCTAGAAGAACTTTTGGTGTTTGCTTCAGTAGTTCTTGCTAGGGGTTCAACTTCGACCCACTTGGTAAAGTAGTCAATGGCAATGATGGCAAAAATAGTGCTTCCTCTCCCTTTGGGAGCGGGCCAATAAAGTCGATGCCCCCTTTGGCGAATGGTTACGGGCTGGTCACCACGGAGAGACTCTGAGAAGACTACCTTTGAACATTTGAGAAGCGCTGGCACTTGTCAAATTTTTGAACAAACTGGCAAGAGTCCCTTTTTAGGGTCTACCAGAAGTAGCCTTGTCGAAGTACTTTGTGCGCCAGAGCGATTCCTTCAGAGTGATTACCGCAGACTCCCTCATAGATCTCCTGAGTATATACATGGCTTCTTCCCCTCCAACACATAGGAGAAGTGGCGAAGCGAAATCCTTTTTGTAGAGCACATCATCCTGGAGAACAAAGTGAGCAGCCCTCCTCCTCAATTTCTTAGTCTCACTTTTCGAGGTTGGCAGTGATTGATCTTTGAGGTAGGCTACAATGAGTTGCATCCAAAGTGGGGTGCCTCCAATCCATAGTACCTCTTCGCCTCCGGAGATGAAGGGCTTCGGTAGGCACTTAATCGGGACAATTTTTAGCAACTCCGAATCTCTGCTGCTGGCTAATTTGGATAGGGCATCAGCTTGTGTATTTTCGAGGCGTGAAACTTAAACTAGTTCGAATCTCTCGAAGTGAGGGATTTGGTTATTAGGTTTAGAACCAATTTCAAATATGCAGCCATGCCAATGTCTTTGGCTGCAAACTTTTCATTGACCTGACTTACCACAAGCTGCGAGTTGCTACTTACTAGAAGCCTTCTGACTTGCATTTCTTTCGCTAGTCTAAGGCCTGCTAGGAAGGCCTCATATTCCATAGCGTTGTTCGAGACTTTGAAGTTAAACGTGACTGCGCAGTTTAGCTTATGGCCCTCTAGACTTTCCAAAAGGACTCCTGCTCCGGAGCCAATTTCTCCTGACGATCCATCCACAAATAGGTTCCATGTTGGGGGTTAGGCTAGTTCCATTGTCGCATCCATTTCTGGGGCTTTGACAAATTCAGCCACAAAATCCACGAGGGCTTGGCCCTTGATGGCATTTTGGGGTCGAAACAGTAGGTCAAACTCGATAAGCTCGATTGCCCATTTTAGCAAACGGTTCGAAGCGTCCGTTCTCTGCAATACTTGTTTCAAGGGAAAGTTGGTAAGCACTTCAATTGAATGGGCCTGAAAATATGGCCTCAATTTTCTTGATGCTGTAACAAGGGAGAGTGCAAACTTTTCCATATCTGGGTAGCATGTCTCTGGTGGGAGTAGTGCCTTGCTAACATAGTACATCGACAGTTAATGCGTGTTTTCCTCTCTGACAAGGACAGCGCTGATAGCCTCGTCTAAGACCGCTAAGTACAACAGCAGGGGTTCTCGTGGTTCAGGTTTGGATAATAGGGGTGCCTCTCCTAAGTGTTTCTTCAGCGCTTGGAAAGCTTCCTTGCACTCATCCGTCCATTGGAACTTCTTTCCTTGCTTCAAGACTTTGAAAAAGGGTTGGCTCTTGTCAGTGGCTTTAGAGATGAAACGGCTGAGTGTGGCTATCCAACCGTTGAGGCTTTGGACCTCCTTTAGCTTCTGCGGTAACCTCATTTCCAGTAAGGCCCTTATCTTTTTCGGATTCGCCTCGATTCCTCTTTGGTTCACAATATACCCTAGAAATTGACCTGAAGCTATCTCGAAGGTGCACTTGAGAGGGCTTAACTTCATTTTATACTTTCTAATAATCTAAAAGGTCTGATCGAGGTGACTTACGTGTCTTCGCCTGGAGGCTTTTAACTAGCATGTCGTCCATGTAGACTCCATAGTTTTGCCAATGAGTTCAATGAACATCATGGTCGGAACATGGGTATCTGGTTGTACCCTGAGTATGCATCCATGAAGCTCAAGAGCTCATGTCCAGTAGTAGAGTCCATCAGTTCGTCTATCCTTAGGAGAGGAAAGCTATCTTTAGGACATGCCTTGTTCAGATTTGTGAAATCTACATACATCATCCATTTTCCGCTAGGTTTCTTTACGAGGACGTGTTGGATATCCACTTCGGATAGATGACCTCTCTGATGAAGCTGCTGCAGCTTAATTTGTCGACTTTTTCTTTGAGCGCTTCATATCGCTTTGAGTTGAGGGCTAGCCTTTTTGCTGATGTGGGGCGCAGGAGGCATTGATTTTAAGGTGGTGGCAATTGACCCTTGGGGTCTATTTCCACCATGTCTTCGTGCTTCCAGGCGAATACATCCAGGTTCCTTTTCAGGAAGTTTATCATTTCTTCTTTTACTTCCGGAGGTAACGCTTTTCCCAATCCGTAAGACCTAAGTAGGGTCTTCAGGGTTGGTGGGGAAAGTTTCCAATTCTTCCATTGGGGCCGCATTTGGTTCGGACTCGATGATTCGAAGATCCAACTCATCAAGAGGGTACCCTTCTTCAGAGGCCTCTACTATGTCGATGTCTTAATCTTGTTCAGAGATATACCTTTGTTCAGGGGCATCGATCATTTCTATGTCCACATCGACTTTGTTGGTGGCCTCTGTTATGATGACATTAATAGTGTGGAGCTCGAATTTTCGCAGAGAGTTGAGGTAACATGCCCTTGAGCCCATTTGGTCGCCTTGAACTGTAGCAATCCCATGTTCAGTTGGGAAATTCATACATAAGTAATGGATGGATATAAATGCCCAAAGATCTTTCAAGGCAGGTCAGCCCAATACTCCATGGTAAGCTGATCTGTGGTCTACCACCAGGAACTCTATGAAGTGGTGGGCCACTAGGGGGGCTGACCCCATTTCGACAGATAGAGTAATTCGCCCTCGTGGGACGATGCTGTCGCGAGTAAATCCAAATAGCGGGTCAGTCATGGGGATTAGCCCATGTTCAATCTGCATTTTATCAAAGTTGGATCCGAATAGTATATTCATCGAGCTACCATTGTCGACGAACATGCATTTGAGTCTGTTTCAAGCCACTACAGCTCTTACCACTAATGCATCACAATGGAGGTGATGAACTCCTTGTGCATCTTCTTGAGAGAAAGTGATCGGGGCCATCCTGTTGGCCTCTTGGGTTTGATTGAAAATGTAAGTAATCATTGGTAGATCCTTTGCTTTCCTTGTGTATATCTTTTGGGCGCTCCTGGTGTTGTCCCCGATGTGAGGTCCTCCAATGATTGTATCAATTTTTCTGATAACTTAGCCTCCAGATGGAGCCTGATCCCTATGCCATCCGGGGCGATTGGTCTCTATATTGCTTCTCTCCCCTATTCAAAAAGGTGGATATGTGGGGTATTCATCCCTTCTTGAGGAGCGTGAGTTACTCCGGTTCCAGGATCGAGGAGCATTCCTACATTCACTGTTGTAGTGTCCGTAATGGTAAAAGGTGCGGAACCTTTCCCCTTCCAGGGGCCTGTTTGATCGTTTTTTCTTCTTCTTTCTATTGTTGTTTGTTCCCCCGGATGGTCCTGCTTTGGCAGGAGCATTTTCATATGCCAGTACTGACACTGTATTTAGAGTGGCCAAAGCCAATGCCTGCCCGGATGTGGGGCTACTATGTGACGGGCCTGGGTCCATTGCTGGGTGATGAGGTATGTGGCTGGTTCTTAACCTATCTACCTCTGAGGCGGGATAAGTCCCCTAAGCCGCACGGTTCCGATGGTCAATCATCTCCTCATTGACGATTTTCATCCTCATCATTTCAACCAGCTCGTCATAGGTAGTGGGATTCTCGCTGCGTATATCCATCCAGAATAATGTGTTCATGTTGAGGCCACCTTTGAAAACTGAAAGGGCCTCTCTGTCAGTGACTTACTCGCAGTATGTGATTTCATCAGTGAATCTGGCGAGATAGCTTTTCAGCGTCTCGCTAGGAGCTTGCCTCATATCTTGCAGGCATTGCACTGGGGCCTCTCCTTATCTTTGTGAAAGGTATTAGTTCAGAAATGCCTTTTTCAAGTCTGGCCAGCTTCTGATGCTCAGGGGTGGTAACTGTTGTACCACACTTCAGCAGCTCCGGTGAGGGTTAGATGGAAGGCCCTACATTTCAGTGCCAATGAGGCTCATCTACGTCATGTACTTAGTCAGGTGTTTTCGTGGGTCCCCCTTTCCTTCATACTTTGGGATTTTATGGGCATGAAGTTTGCAAGCATCGGGAAGCTTTGGATTTCTCTGGAGAATGGGAGATTGTCATCATCGTCATCAATTTCGTAGGAGCGAAATGGCCCTTCAGAGCCTTCCCCCTCTGATGCATTTTGGGGAGGTGGAGATGCCTCTTATCGACTGCCCCAGTCCACTAGGTTTCTCCTCTCCTCCTTATTTTTAGGTGGAGGAGGTACTTGTTCCTGCTTTTGTCGAACTGATATCTGCATGGAGCAGACCCTATTGCTAAGGTTTTGTCCTATTCTGCCGAAGACACTGGCAGACCTTTGCGGTTCATATTCTGGTGGGAAGTTCTCTCCTAGTGATGGTTCTGCTGGTTAGCTCCTTTGTGCGTGGGATGTGACATCCACCCCACTTTTATTTCAAGGGGGTGTTCCCGGTGTCGGCTCGAATGGTATAGGCTATAAGACGCAGGAATTTCTTAAGCTGGGTAAGATCCTTGAGGCATCTAGAAGCCCTGATGACCTCGGGCCTGCATGAAGAATTCACGCATTGCCACATTCTAACCTGCAATGTCCCTCATTTCGACAGCTATTCAAGCCATTCCTTTAGTGAGCACTGCTGTTCTGTTGCGTCGGTGACGCCGGTGATGGGGTCTTCGATGTGTGACATTGGTTCTGATTACCTCTTCTTCAGAGGCATCCCCCTGCCCTTCAAAATTTGCATCTTCATTACTATAACTCATCTTGTCTACCTTTTCAAGGGTGTTAAGAACTTTGATTGTAGGTTGACTTTGTTTTTTTTCAAAAACGTGCCTTTTTTAGGGTAAGTCGATTGTTTGCCGGCGGCTTTTCCGATGGATAATGTGGAACTTTTGGATGGGAAGATTCCCACAGACGGCGCCAATCTATTGACCTCGAGAATTCGACCCTCCATGTGGCCAACAGATAGCTACTCCACGTAATCCTCCTTGCGCACAACAACGCACAGTCAGAAGCACACAGTCGAAACCAACGGTGGTGGTGGCTGCCGCATACACTCCGACGGTCAAGTCAACATTGGGTGATCAGAACAGTGCTCAAATTGTGCAAGAGAGTAGGGAGGAGAATATATGTTTCTTAGTATGAAGAGTTAAGTTGTGAGAGTTTCATTACTTTTGTCTCTTGCCAAACCTTGAGTATTTATAGACGTAAAGCATCGTTGGATGTGAAACACGTGTATGCATTTGACAGTGTGAGGCGTCCGCTCATAGCCATCAATCAGTCGCGTCTAGAGTGAGCGGGCAATTAGTTCTTCTGAGTTGAATTGACATAAAGTCGATATGTCACATCAACTAGATCTATGGAGACGTCACATCAATTGATCCATGGAGGCAGAGGGAATCCTGACAGATATCTTTCTGACGGTGGTGACGGAGAGATCTGTTAAGGGGGTACCTCGGAGTGCCAACGCTTCGGAGTTGAGGGACGCTTTGGTTATTTCAGTGGATCTACTCTTCACCTTGTAGCGTGTAATGTTGAGGTCGACAAGAGTTGGCATCACTTCGGATGTTGAGGTCGTCAAGAGTGGACATCACTTCAAAACACTTTGGATGGACACATGTTTCTTTGGGGAGTGGTGTGACTATTGTTCCAAAGTGGTTTGACCAGGGTTTCTTTTCTAGAAAGCAAGTGTAATAAGTTCTGTTAGTGACAAAAAGGTAGCTTTGAAAATCAAAGTTTTGCAAGAAAGAAGCTTAAGGTGACTTTTACTTTTTCATTTAGCCAAACATGCTTAATATTAACAGACAAATAGTGCAGAGCCAACTAATCTAACCAATTTTAGGAACCCAAGTGTCCTTAAAGTATTGCATAAATGAAGTTTGATCAACAAAACCTAGAAAAAAGCTCTTCTAAAGCAGTGCCAAGATCCATTCCACCCCTTACGCTGTACACTATATGTTTAAACATCTCTCGCTGAACTTCACTGTTGACACATTTCTTAACAACGTGCTTTAGCCATGATCTGCGAATTCGCCAAAGAGAAAATAGTATAGGGCAAGAAAAAGTCTCCCCGAGCCAATCAGTACAAGTTAATGATGATCAGTCAGGTACTGAAAAATAAGTCTTAACCAAAAGAAGGATAGAAAAAGCATCCTGCCTCATGGGATCAATCTCTGCAACTGCATCATCAATTATAATTCCATGACGCCTATCGTTTAATATAATATGTGCAAGAGATAGTCGAGCATAAAGATGCTTCACTTCAAAATGGCATGTACAATCCCTCATGGATTGAGGTCTAGCTGCACGATTTCAAGCGTTTAACCGATATCTTCTACTTGGTAATATACCTCCACCCTCATGGAACCCAATTTAACAGTGTGTAGAGTGGGGATTAGTACTCCAAATTTCCTAACAATAAATAATTTGCAGAAGGGGCAAAGGCATGTGTTTTGGTTGGGTGCTTTTTCTTGAAAAGCTAAAAATAAATCTTTAATTGAAATTAAGCATTTCAATGGCTTATTTGATTGCATTTCCATTCGGAAATATCTATCCCCTGTTCATATGAGCCACATGTATGTTCAAATATAAACCTGTTTAACTTGTAAAGTGTAAGCATATTATACATTTTTTTTTCTTTTAATTGCAAATCGACTTAATAGTTGAAAAGTTTGTAAGAGTATTAATTCGCATTAATATTTCCTCCTTACATGAATGCTGGAACGAGCATCCTATTTTGTACGCACACACCGAGAGACAAATTCAGTAATATATTTTAATGTTGTTCTTCTTCATCATAGTGAAATTCATTAAAGAAAAGTGATCCTAACTCTCGTGTTGAATATATTTTATACTTTGGCTTTTTAATTTCGTGTAGAAATATCAGACATTTAAAACACAACAAAATCCAGTCACATGGTAAGTTAATCCTGAAAAACCTAACGTTCGACCCAACTAACACCTAGAGGGGGGGTGAATAGGTGTTCATGCGGAATTAAAAAACTTATCAATTAATTCGTGCAACAAGTCACAAGAATTAAAGTTTGTCCAGATTCATTCACATGTCTTAATTACTTATGTTGAATTACCGGTAACAATAAATAAATTAAAGCAATAAAAGAACACAACGAATGTTGACGGAGAAACCCCAACTGGGTAAAAACTCCGGGCACAAGCCAGTAGAGATCCACTATTTGTAGAAGGTAACTTACAGTATGTCAGAACAATTGATCCCCTCAATTTTCTAACCTCCTTACTGTTTGAGAACAAGACTCTCCTGGATCTAGCAGATCTGTGCTACCATCCCAGTCTTGTGTGACTTCTACTTCCTGTGAATCGTCAAGCACTCCCACTCTTCAAGCAAGTTCTTCCCGGATCTTCAATCTGAGGATCTTCTGGAAGTTTTATAGGATTTAGAGAAGGTGGTGTTTTGGTGTTTCAGGGTGTGATGTTTTTCTGCAAAAGCCAAGGATTTTTAATCTGAAAAGTTTAGACGATTGTTTGGCTTTTTGAACCTTGGTGTGAAAGATATAAAGGATTAATCTCCAAGGATTTTAGAGTGAAGCAATAATATGGCTTCAATGTGTATTTTCTCCATTATCAACTCGAAGGAGACGAATGGTATTTATATGGCTCAACATATGGTCTTGTGGCGCGTCAAAAATTCGCGAGCTTTTAAATTTAATGTTGCCCAGATAAATAGGTCGCTCGAGCGAGGGACCAGCGTGACTCGAGCGACGTCCACTTCGCTCGAGCGACCTGCTGGCGAGGCTCTAGCGACAGTGGTTCTGCAATCTTGGCTCAAGCGAGATCATGGCGTGACTCTAGCGAAATCTCGCGCCGTTTGCAACTTCGAGGCATCCATCACAACCCTAGACCTAGCCTTCAACACTTTGATTAATTGCAACTCAAGTCCCTAAACTATTGGACATTTGACACTTTGGTCCTTGACCTTACAATTATGACGTTTTAATCCTTGACTTTACAATTATTACACTTTGGTCCTTGGTCACAGATTTGCCAATTACATATTTCCTAACAAATCCCAAGGTACATTCTTCGTTGAACTTCTTCGGTTCCTCTCGATTCAAAAGAAAAACCATCTTCAAAACAAACGACAAGAAAAATGCCTATTCCGCTTGCATTTGCCTCAGGAATATGTGCATATATATTTTGGAATTTTCTACGTTCCTTATTAGTCTTGATGGTCCAATAAAAACAATCTAACAACGAAATTTACTGTTTCAATCGAATTCTTCGTTTCCAAACAAAATCGATTTCATTCAAGCAACCCTTTCTAGACAGCTTAATAGTCGAAGAAGTATGAAACCATGCCACAAGGATACTGACCATCCCTTTCTACCCCAAGAACCAAACTTCAACAACGGTGCTGTTGACCTGGTGGTTGACTTCTTGTTTTGATTATCACAAACAAATTGCGTTTAATTCTAACCCATTGAATTTAAGTGTTGTTAGTGATTATTGTGAATTAAAAACATGAGAATCGAGATCAAAGGTTCATACACAGACGAACAACCTTGGCGCCAAACGATCAATGACAAGCAAAGTTTGGAGATCGACGAATGAAGAGATTGAAATCAAGCTTTCAGGTTTGGAAGTAGAAATTGAAGACATTAGATACAGATACGTTTTAGTACTCAAATGTAAAGGTATAATTCTTCAACTTCTCACATCAACTATAGCTCAAATAATTTTTATGCACTAGACTCTTTCACGACAAACAATACTTGCATAAAAATTACTTTCAAAAAGATAAGTATCTCGATTTTCAAGATTACATATTTACAAAATACTTATCTATACAATAAATGAGAAAATCCTTCAAATACTTGCATAAAAATTCATCACGAAGGAGAAAGTCCGGAGGGACAACTTCTGTCCATCCGGACGTCCAGATGAGTCTTCTAACGGTCATTTCAATAACCATTTCTCAAACAGCTAGTTACCCGTCCGGATCCCAAGCAGACGTCCGGTCCCATGTCCGGATTGACAGATTTTTTTACCGTTTTGTGACTATAAACACCCCCACTTTCTACCACAATCATTACAGAATTCCAGAGCATTAAAGTGAGCTTTTATTGATCTTTTCTACCTTAGTTTTCTATTCTCAAAAGATCAAATCATTTAACTTTTGAAAAACTTTTTGAGTGATCTAAATTTTGTGAAAATCATATATCTCAAAAAGGTTTTTTCTTATACAACACTTGAGCTATACTTTTTGTGAATTATTGAAGTGCTCTACCTATTTCTCTCTTCATTTTTAATTAAGTTCATATCATTAATTGAGAGGGAAGCTTTTAATTGCAATTTCATTTTTGTTTTTGGATTGTGAGTTGGTTGAGGTCCTGAAAAACTCAACGGTGTAAAAAGATCGGTGCTCCTTGATATTAAGTCATCGGAAGTGTAGTAAGAATGTTGGATTGCATTATAAGTCAATCAATATAGCAAAAAAAGCCTTGCTCATGATGAAAAGCTTAGAAACAGAGGATCTAGATTATTGCATTGAATCGAACCTCCATATCACATTGTTTGCATTCTCTCTCCCTTTTACTTACTGTCTTTATATTTGCTCTTGTTATTTGAATTTATATATTTAGTATTTGTGCCAATTTGTTTAATTATCTTATTTGCTATCATATTAGTTTAAATCTTGGATTAATTTTTGAAAAAGATTGCATTAACCAATTCACCCTCCTCTTGGTTAGCTAGTTTTAGGCTTTCAGGTGCATCAACCATGTTAATAATCATGAAATAACTCCTCCAAGGAGAAAAAAATTAGTAAGTTAACTTTCTCATAAAATCACATTGATAATCTTTTTCAGCAAAAGAAAACACGGACTATATCCATGCCGATTATGGAACTGAAACCACTAAACTAACATGTAGATCTAGATAAGCTCAGTTAATCCATATCTTTCGGCAACATTGTACATAACTAATTTATCCCACACCGGGCCAAAAAGTTGGTACCCGCCAATCATAAAGGTAATAGACCATGAAGAGAGAATCACAGCAAACGCCAAGAAGCCAATTGCTGATCCAACAACATCTGTACAAAAGGAAGAATCAGTAAATGAACTTGAGATGCTACGGTTTATTTTAACCCCTCCCCTCCTAAACCCAAAGAAAAATTTACAGTTAGGAGAATATGAAAATGTGGATGGAGAATTTCTTATAATTGTTGTTCATGTCTTTTCTTTCCACTGAGATATCTGGTATCAGTCAAGAAGTCTAAAAGGCAAGAGCGGTTATCAGTTGTCGCAGCCAGATAAGAAGAAAAGGCAGCATCAAGACTTACTAACTTTCCCTACCAAATTCAAGGTTATAAAAAGATTGTTTTGAGGTGATCAAAGTCGTATATGAGACAAAAATATGACACTTAAAAGACAAGTCCAATCATCCGTTTATTGTCCTCTCTAAAAGACAAGGTTTTCTATACATAAGATGATCGAGTCCAGTATAACAACTCGAAGAATTTTTTATGCTGAGACAAAACTATCCAAACCTTTAAGCAATATTTTAACAGTGCATAACTCGAGCAAATCAACGAGTATTTGTGCACTCATAGAGGTCAGAGCATCTCTTGAAAAGCATGGTAAATCTGAGTTTATGCATTAATTTTCATGTGCACTAACAACCGATCTCCATGTAAAAACAGTACTAACTTTCTTATACATAATATAAACCACTCAAAACATGTAAATCGTCCAATACTCTGCAAAACCTCAAACGGTTAACTTGTCTTTCTTAACCAAACCCTTCAAATTAACTGAAACAAAAATGCATGCAATAATGCGTCCAATCATTTATAATTCTGTTTCAGAATTCATCCAAAATCTAGTTTCATTCATGAATATCTAAACCAAGAAAAGTATCTATTCCTTCAATTATTATCCTTTGCTTACAAATATTTTCAGACTCGATGCAAACATTGTATGATGGATAAAGTTAATGTTATGAGTAGAGGTAAATCAAAGAATTCTAAAAAATAAAAATTAAGTGTTGTCATTTGTTAATGCTTATTGTTTTGTATAAGATATGTGTGCTTTGTATTTTAGAAAGGAGAAAGAAAAGAGTGTAATGGCATCAAGTAACAACTAAACCCCTTGTGAATAGGATAAGCTGAGAGTTTATTAGTCTAAAAATGAATGATCACATCACACACTATGCCAAATGGCAAAACTCGTAGAAAAGTAAACAAAATGATAGCACTGTTAGCAAGGAAACTTACACTTTTGTTTTGAAATTGACGCGAGGGCTAGTAGTCAGTTTAAGTGTACATGGAAGGTAACTGAATCTAATTCCATCTATTAGATTCTTAAAATGATTTACTTAAGAAAAGTATTTACACAATTATTTACTAGTCCAATAACAAACAAATTCTACACCAAGTATACACCACACTTGTATACCCAATTCTTTACCAATTTATGGAACTTAGGGAGCACGCGAGGGAGGAAATTACACATTCCCTTCATAATTTAATATCCCAGAACAAAACATTGATAAAAAATTAAACGAGAAGAACTCCAGAACGACATGAAATTTCCTATGATAACCCATATTTCGCATAAACCCTTTCTTAAGAGTAAATTTCTAGTCTAAACGCCACACCCTAAGATAATTTTACATATTAAAAACCACCCAAAAAATATAAATCGTCCAATATTCTTCAAAACCTCAAATGGGTAACTTTCTTCACCGAACTAGTAAAAATTAACTTTAAAAAAAATGTATGCAGATAAATTTGCATATAGAGAGATGGGAAGGCTTACAGCGGCGGAGTGGGGGTGGAAATTATGAGAATTCGGGTGGCGAAGAACGGGCCAGAAATAGAAGCAATTGACCCAAAGAAAAGGAAGACAGAAAAATCCGAAATTGAAGAATCTGCGAGCGTAAGCTACTGAATCTTGATGTGAGAGCTCCAATGGACCATCGATAGTGGGCCAATCAGCCGGACCTGTAATTCTTCTGGATGAGGTAGAAGTAGGGTTGGACAAATCTCCCGAATCGATCGAACTCGATGGTTCTTGTCAAATTAAATATCCGAACGGATATTTAAATTGAGAATCGACGGGTACGGTTCGATTCTCGGTTCTAGATCAAGAACTGAAAAATCGAATAAGAACCCAATTTTTCTAATTTTTTTTTATATTGAATAAATCAAATTATTTTAATTTTAATTTTTCTAAACAAATTAACAATTTCTAAATTCAAATTTTTGGCCCAATAATTTGTTTCATTTCTAATTTTTTTTAATTTTTTGCCCAATTACCTATTTTATTGTTTCATTTCTTAGCCCAACAAGATTCAACCCACTTAATAACCCTAAACACCTACACTAAAGTGCATAATGTTGTCTCCACTCTCGCAATCACTCTCTCAACTTCTCTGACATTTCAAAACCTATACAATCAGGGCCGACGCTGTGACCTCCGCCGACTAAAGCTTTGACCGTAGCGATCATTTGAACAAGGTAGTCTACTAGTCTCTGACATTTCAAAACCATTGAATATCTCATTAGTTGTATTTATATAATATTATTATAATTGTTCAAAAATTTAATTATAGTATAGACCGGAGCTGAATCGAACGGAACTGAACCCAAACAGTTCCATAATTATATTTAGACCAACGGTTCCATTTACTAGATTCTCGAAAATTTTGGTACGATTCAGTTCTCTTTAGAATCGAACCGACCCGCGCCCACCTCTAAGTAGAAGTCAAGGGATTGCTCTCATCGAGGGCGACGGGGACGGTTAGAGAAGTGGTGGTGGTAGGCAGATCGGTGGAGAGAGGGTTCGAAATATCTTCCATTTGTTTCTAGTACCAATTTTTCACTTTAAAACCAAATAGATAAACAATCAAACTGTCAGTACCGATTTTTAAAAACAAAGGCAATGTCATGGAATGTACAAATCACATTTCTCGTAAATAGATTAGTCTTTTTACATATTGGTGAATGCGATTCATTTTGGAGGTTTGTGTCATATTTTCAACTCGGGAATCTTTTCAAATTAAACCATTTTATTTTACGAATAAAATCAAATCATAATTTGCGATTTGGTTCGATTTTTAATTCGCGATTTACCATTTGACATTATCGTAATATATTTAAAACAAGTTTAAGCCCTCGTTTGAGCCTCATTTTGGAGGAAAAAATGAATTTTTGAATAGTGTATTGATGGAAAATGTGTAGTTAAAAATTAAGGAAAAATTTTGGTTTTATGTGTAATATTATTTTATTGAAAAATGTGTGGTTGAAATGATATCAAAATATTGTAAAAGAATGAATTATTTTCTAAATAATGGGGCTCAAACAAGCTATAAATAAGTTTAAATGAGATATAATAATGTTAAATGATAAATTACATTCATATTTTCCATGAAACCCGTGAATACATTATTTTCAAAGTTGGTTGCTAAAAAATGTTAATAGACGAATATATCTTTTTATATTTTTGTTTACCTTTTCTTGTTTGCTTTTCATATTGTCACACAGGTTTGATTAAAATTCATTTCGTCTTGCTAGTGAAATTCAAAATAGGGAGTGAATAAGATATATTCAGATGTACAAAGATTAATTGAGTATAGATTTATTGGGAATTGACGAATTTCATTTTTCACCTACTTTAAGAACGTAGAAGATAATAGTACTAGTTAGGAAATTTTAACATTTTCACACAGTCAATAAGTTATGTCCTTCATTTTTTACAAACCACCAAACAAATTCATTAATTCAAATTACAACTCATAAGTGCATAATAAGATCGAAAATAACAAATAAAAGAAAGAACAATGGAAAAAATGGCTTAAATATGAATCTGAACTTACCGAGAGAGAAGAGAGAAAGAGACGAACATGGTAAAAAATTAGCATATTAACAGGCAAAAGGCGGCTGACGATTTGCGATTGGATATCACATTTTGTTCAGTAGTGACAGACAAACGTCAAATGTTTGAAAATGAGAGTTTAGATTATGGCTTCTGAAGCTTGATGTCACTTATCATTTTCACACAGTCAGTATGTTCTGTCCTTCGTTTTTTACAAACCACAAACAAATTCATTAATTCAAATCACAACTCATAAGTGCATAATAAGATCGAAAATAACAAATAAAAGAAAGAACAATGAAAAAACTGGCTTAAAGAATAATTTGAGACTTATCGAGAGAGAAGAACAATGGAAAAAATGGCAAAAAGCGATTGACAATTTATGATTAGAAATCACATTTTGTTCAGTAGTGACAGACAAGCATCAAATGTTTGAAAATGAAAGTTTAGATTATGGCTTTTGAAGCTTGATGTCACTTATCATTTAATGTCACGATCTATTTTAAAGAGCATCTTTGAGGGAATCTTTAAATATGAGATGTTCTCCATTTTAAAGAATTAACCCTTAAAATCATGTTTCAAAAGACTCTTTAAATTAACATTTTAATTTAGGGAATGAAATTGTCTCTCCAAATTTGGAAAGGAAATGTAACACCCCAATTTTTTTTTTTTCAATTTTAAAAACTCGAAGTGTTACCAAATTACTTATTTATTTAATATACATGTATTTTTTTTAAACGGAACTTAAATTCTTATTTTCGACGAAATAAAATTTACTCTTGGAACTTTAAAGAAAATTTGATAATTTGACTCCATGAACTTAATAGAGTAGTCAACCAACATTTAAATTTAATTAAAATCATTCATCATCAATTTAAACGAAATGCACATAAACAGGAATGTCAAAACTACAAAAAAGTGCAAATACTAAACATGAAAATGTTAAATGAAAGTCTAGTCATGAATGTGCTTAATATCATTTTTAATTAGCAACCCATAAGCATTCCTCGTCCAATCTTCGATGCATCCAAGACGATTCATTCTAGGGCTGGGCAAATCTCCCGAACCGAACCCGACGGTTCTTGTCAAATTAAATACCCGAACGGGTATCTGAATTGAGAACCGACGGGTACGGTTCGATTCTCGGTTCTAGACCTAGAACCGAAGAACCGAATAAGAACCGAATCTTTCTAATTTATTTTTTTTATATTGAGTAAATCAAATTATTTTAAATTTTTTAAACAAATTAACAAATTAATGATTTCTAAATCCAAATTTTTGGCTCAATAATTTGTTTCATTTCTAATTTTTTAATTTTTGACCCAATTACCCATTTTATTGTTTCATTTCTTAGCCAAGCAAGATCAAATCCACTAAATAACCCTAACACCAACACCAAAGTCCGTAACGTTGTCTCGACTCTCGCACTCACTTTCGCAGCCTCGCTAATATTCCAAAACCTATACAATTATCGGTCGATACTGTGACCTCCGATCGAAACTGTGACCTTCGCCAACCGAAACTTTGATCGTAGTTATCATTTGAACAAAATAGTTTCCTAGTCTTTGACATTCCAAAACCACTGAATGTATCATTAGTTGTATTTATACAATATTGTTATAAATGTTAAAAAATTTAATTACAGTACAGAACCGAACGGAACCGAACCGAACCGAACCGATCCGAACCGAACCGAACCGAACCCGAACGGTTCCATAATTATATTTGGACCCGACGGTTCCATTTACTAGATACCCGAAAAGTTCGGTTCGGTTCGGTTTTCGGTTCGATTTAGAACCGAACCGAACCGACCCGCGCCCACCCCTAATTCATTCTAATCTGAAAATTTGAAAGAGTGAGTATTTTGAATAAAAAAATACTCAGTAAAACACATACAAATTTGTATTCAACATAATATAAATATAAATGAAATATTCATACATGACATTTATAGATTTAGAACCACTGATCCGGATAACAGATAGTTTAAGGAATATTTTTAGAACTCCCACATCTCGAAAGATTTAACGTAATTGGAGTTAACAGTCTATCTTGAAAGATTCAACAAAGAGATCGACCTTGTGGTCTTAAGGCATTAAATGAAATCAATATATAGATATCATGAAAAATAAAAATTTAACCACTGCACTTAAATATCTTACTGTTCACGAAATTATTTCTTTCGATTTAAAACTACCGCAAGTGTACGGTTTGTTAACAAGTAATAAAGTGGATTAAATGAGTCCGAATATCGTCCCACGGAGATTGATTAGTTCAATTTTACATATCGTTGCCTTAACCGAAACTATTTTACTAAAGTGAATGTGAACTTAATTAAAACCCTAATTATGAAATTTTAATGATTGACTTAAATTAAATATGCAAAACAATATTGTTAATACTCTAGAATGAATTCAAATGTTGAGAACGCACGTTTGTTGTAATCAATAGAAATTAAACACACTAGGATCACGATTTCCTATGCAATTATCACTTTCAAACCCTAGTTTCACAATGTGACAACACACTTCAATTGTGATGAATCAATATTCCTAAGTTTATCCAATACTCTCTCTCGAGATGTATTGAACCTATTTCTAAATACCACCGGCCTATATTTTTATGACAAGTGCATATATAAAAATGCATGCGATTTTATGAATACTTAAAGATTCACGTAGGACATAACGATATATTGCTATCCCTTATGGGACCCTACGATGATTTATATTATGTCGAACCTATTTCAATTCTCTCGAATGTAAGAATAAATCAGCCAAACTCACACAATTACGGGCCCTTAATTGCGGAAACAATAATTGCATATAAATCATTTAAAACAATAAAAATATGTCTTAATGTCAAATTGCAAAACTAGAAAATTAAAGATCAAATTACATGGTACATCGATCTCCTAGCACATGAAAATCTAGCCTAACATGATTAAAATAAAAGAATACATCAGATTTTGGATAAAAGGTATCACTGGGTTATAAAATCTTGAGAAATCTTGAAGCTCTTCGTGTAAATCTTCGTTCTTGAGCTCAAAATCCTCTCCAAAAAGTATTTTTCTGCCTCCAATGCGTTCTGCCTCTTTCTGGATGTCTTTTGGTCTTTATATCGTGTGAGAATTAGGTTACTAAAAGAGTTTCAGTCATATAAGGAAACTGCAGAATCGGTCCCCAGAATAAAAAATTTTGAGAAAAATTTCTCGGGAAGCCTCTGTTGACGAAATATTTCTTTTCGATTTTAAAACCCACCGCAAGTGTACGGTTCGTTAACAAATAGTAAAATGGATTATGAGTCTAAGTATCGTTCCCACGAGGATTGAATTAGCTCTAATTAGACTAATGTGACCTTAACCGAATCTAATTGAATGAAAATTTGGTTTAAATGTGAAAAGCCCTAATTTTGGAAGAAATCCCTAATTTGAAACCCTAATTACAAAGAAAACCCTAATTTCGAAATTGGAAACCCTAATTTCGAAATTTCACTAATCGAATGAAATAAACACGCAATTGAAATGTAAATATGCAATTTTAGAACTAATGTATTGAAATGAATCGAAATGAAATCATTAAGAACTCGAATCCCCAATTGACTATTAAAAACCCTAATTTCACAAATTCAATGAATCGATGGAACAAAATGCCAATTCAATGTTCCTAAATTATCCAATACACTCTCTCGATATATATTGAATCTACTCTTACACACCACCAGCCTATATTTCTATGGATGATGCAATGTACAAGAATGCATGACTTTTTATGAACATCTTCATGAATTACATAAAGTATAGAGGTAAGTTTCCATCCCCTATCGGACCCTATGTCAATTTATATTCTATCGAATTTATTCCCCTTCTTTCGAATGCAAAGAACAAATCATCTACAATCACATAACAATTGGCCAAATAATTATGGAAGCATTCAAACCATATAAATCAAACATTTGTCCAATCGAAACTATTGTTGAATTAATGAAATAATGGAAATTTAAATCATCAAAAGGTTCATCAAATTCCTAATGAACAAAAACCCTAGCCTATAATCATCATTACAAAATCAAGAAATTGAAAAATGAAATTAAAAGATAATAAGAATACAGCCGTATGGAATTTCTTCAATCCGTGTGTATAATCTTCAATCCCGTCTCGAACCCGTGCGAAATTGAATCCAAAATCAAGTTTCTTGCCTCCAATTTTGGTCTCTCCCTTCTCCCTGGTCGTTCTTCCTCTTAATATGATGAATTTGGGTTTTGGTTCGTACGACTGCATTTCAATGAAAAAATGCCTAGCATTTCAATAGGCAGGTGAGAACTAGAACCTTCAAAGAAGGCAAGTGGGTGCTGTGAAGAGTATTTTAGAACACCAAGAAAGCCGGTATTGAAAAGCTTGAAGCAAATTAGGAAGGACCGTACCTGATCACGAAGGTCGTCAGGTAAGGAGCCTATAAGCTGCGCACCTAAGATGGTAGAGATATCACCAACAGCTGAAACGCCATTCACCTCCGCAAATATTATTTCTATGTCTTCTAAACTCTTCTTTTATTTGTTATTTTTATTTTCATTCAAAATTCGTATTGACTTAAGCATCGGAGAGCTGATAACTGCCATCGGTGGTCCTAATCTTCTTTGCTTTAAGAAGAATCAACAAGAAAATGTTTGGTGATCCAAACCAAACCAAGCATGTTATTTCTTTATCACGGGATATCATCATTATTCGTTCACTTATTCTTCAATTTTCCTTTCCAAAGTTTTGCCACCGTTAGGATCAATTCTAACTAAAGTATCGGAGAGCCGATGGTAGAAATGCCATCAGCGACCCTAACGTGTCTTCGCTTTCAGGAGATTCGCCAAAGGGAGAAATGTATCAAATGTCAAACTTTTCTTATCATCGATGATCCGAAAATCCTTGAACTTGGGGAGAAAGATCCCATACATGTATCAAAAGTTATTTTGGAGTCCAAAGAGATAAACATGTAAATTCCTTCGAGTCACTTGGATGAAACAGACCACGTGGTTACTTCAAGTCGTCTAGACGAGGAAGAACACACAATTGCTAGACAAGGGTAGGACTACCATAACCATGAGACCAATCCAAACGAAGACTCAACTGTCTCTAGAATAGCCAGGAACATTACCTACTAAATCAGATGGACTTGTCTAATCGAGTCCTTTGTAAAAATAGTTTGATAAGTCCGTTTTATCTTTAATGATGAGAAAGCAAGTCCAATTTCTGTTCCAATGTTATGGCCACACATTTATGTCCTACAAATAAAATTATAAGATCAATATTTCACGAATTTTTGGCAATTTAGCATATAACGCCAATAAGTCTACAAATTATATAGTTTCGAAAGACACGAGTTCAAACATGACTCATACAAATATTAATACATAGGCCTGAAAGAAAATTATGGCCGAATGGCACACTTGGAAAATGTGTTTACAAAGGCATCTAAACCTGCCCATCATCGGTATTCCCAATTCCATGCCAGACGAAGCCCCAAATTCGGGCTGCTTCTCTAATGTATTTGGCATACCAAGCATTTGGCACAACTCAGCATAATCGACAATGGCTTTATCTACGTCCCAGCTAACATGCCCGCCTTTCTTGTAATCATTCATAAGGAAGGCCCTAATGGCTATCTCAACTTCCAACTGGCAATTCTCCAGACGGTCCTCCAGAGAAATAATTTGATCCCCAGAAGATTTCTTTCGAGTTTGCAAGTCCCTCCTCCAACGCAAACTTTTTGTGAACCATCTCGACTGGCTCATCTAGTGCCTTCCTAGTAGCTAAGTCAGCAAATTTCTTCCCTGCCCTCAAGCTTTCATTTTTCCCACGCAATGAAGTATTCGCATCCTGCAATGAGCGCACCTTCCTAGCGTGCCTAATAGCTTCATTTTTTTGAAAAATAGACCATTGCAATACCTAGAATCGATAGAATAAGTTCGTTTCAACCAATTGGGTGATCCATAAAGAAATATATAAAAATATTATACTTGAAAAGTCTGAGCCATCGTGTTTTTGGCTGCCTTTATTGAACCAAGTTGTTCATAGCATGCTGGATCTTCAGGGAATAAAAGGCCTTCGCAAGTGCCAACAACCTAGGGTTAGAAAATGTGGATGAATTTGAAGGAATGGTAAGCACAATCGAGTCATCGTCTGTCGACAATGGCCCCAGTCGACTGCGTTGTCAAATCAACGGAGAGAAAGCATCAGGCAGCTCGTCTGGCTTGAAAGACCATCAAACGAAATCGGGTGTCAACTAGTACCGTATGAGGAGAAACCTTTCGAGACTTATCCTTCGCCTTTTTCCTTTCGAAAGTGTCAAGAGAAGATCCTACCACTCTTGACATAATTCGATTTGCAATCTCACGTTCAGTTGAGTTAAACGGACTAGTCATAGGAAGGTTACTACCAAATAATTACATACCTCTCTTTGGCATTACAATAGGGATCTTATAACTTGGAAAATCAGAAGGAATACCTCTTGGTTCTATCCAAATTTTTTTCCACAAGCTGCTAGAAGAAAGGACTTTTGAAGACAGAAGGAATTGGCAATCCCTTCGATCCTTAGGTATCGCTAAGATCTTGGAAATGCGTTCATTTACGAATAGTCCTTCGACTAGCCGTATGTTGATGCGAAGACCTGCAAGAAAATGAAATAAGAACCTCAAATCAATAAAGTGTATTGGAAGTAAGTGATCTACAACACTTACAGCGGGACCATGCCAAAGGAAAATGGTAACTTTCCAACTGAACCAAGTCGCTTGATGGGAGAAAATAAGACCCTCTCCAGCCCTTATTCCCAAAGGAAAGGCCTACCATCAATCGATCAACATTTTTCCTTACATTTAAGGAAAATCGGCTCTTCTCACCATCGTGTTCCCTTATAAAGTAGCCATTTAGTAGATCTGGCATGCCGAATAGGATATCGTGCCGCTCAGTTAAGACCAGAAGTGCTAAAAGCAATCTCCAAGAGTTAGGCATAAGTTGGCTGGGCGCAATCTCGAAATACTCTAATACCATCGTAACCACGTGAGGAAACGGAAATCGAAAGCCATCTTTGAATGGAAACTGATAGAAAAACACCCAACCTATGTCATTCCATGAAACCCTTTCGTGGGTTCATGGTAGATGAAGTTTAACAAATGCAGGAATATCATAGGCGTCTCATATTCTTATCAAGCCATTCTCCTTCAGCTTGCTCGGTATGTTCTTATTAAACATGATGTCGCTACCGCTTGGATAGCTCTGCTCGTATGAATCATGTCTAGGATGGTCACCATTAGGACTTAGATCGGTTAGACTAATACTGATACCAACGCTTTCTAGATCAATCTCATTTAAGCATGAGATTATGTTGGTTCGGATTGTACAGATGGGCCAACATTGGCGAGGTTTGATGGTCACCATCAAAACTTAGAGTAATGAATTCCCAAATCACCAACAAACCTCGCCAATATTGGCCCGTCTAGACAATCCGAGCCCACATAATCACCCAGCTAGAAGTTTTCACCTGAATTGTCAGACTTCTTATATCACCGGTCGACCATGCTTTAGCCGGAATTTTGTGCGAGCGTCACAAAAATCGTTCCAATCTATTTTTCATAAAAAATGACTATTCACTAGCAACTTTACTTTACAACGGATCAAACTCCAGAAAAACCAAATAAAAACAGATTCAAACACTGAAAACTTGGAAAAATGATTGAAGAACACTCAAAAACATTCAAAAATAAAATAAAAACTTCAAGACTGGAAGGGAGAAACTCACCAAAATCTTAGAAGTTTCTTGAAGAGTACTCGGCTCATTTTAAAAATGGATGATATGAGGCCTTAAAATTTAGAAGTTGATACATTAAACGAGATGAGTAAATGAGTTCAAAAATGTGATCAGAACTATCAACAGAATGCACTCACCAAACCTTACGGATGAACATATTCATCGCCCCGACTAATTTGCCGTGTAGAACGCAACATACTATCTAGCCGGATAAACATCTTTCCTTCCAAATGGGCACATTGATTTTTCGGGCTAGTAAACCAAGCCACAAATATGGCATGATCAGATCAACTATATTTCCTTTCATGTGGACATATTGATCATTCGGAATAGCAAACTAAGCAATGTGTATGGCACGATCCAGACGGATTTGCAAGCTAAAAAACTAAAATCGCATGGCCCAACAAGTGAACAGTAATCTCTACGATATTTTTAATGAGTGGACGATTTTCATACACTGCCATATAATCAAATGGCCTATCGTATGATCCGATTTTGCTCTCAACCAAGGATATGATCATCCTTGAACCCGAATTACTTTTCCATTCAAGTAGAACTCGTATAAAAGAGTGGGGGACAAATTGTAGTGGTATAAATTAATTTACTAGTCCAAGCGGCCCAAACCATAAAACAAGGTCCACAGACAGTCCAACCACGGCATCCTTGGCCCAAATCATTATAACGATCGATTCGAATACACAGTTCAAGCCCCCACATGTCAATTTGAAATCTCCAATAATTTATCTTCAAGATAAATCACGTTATGACTTATCCAGATCCGGTAAGAGTTATCAGCAAACGACTCTGATATCTTAACTGAACAGATCGGATTAGATTTGGCTCCAACCAACCACGAAATCTCGAAAAATCCCCATAAATCCCGCCTAGACGATTATCCCACTCCTATAAATTTCGTGTATCTCAATCCACTCTACTCTAATTCACTTTTTCTTTCTTTCCATTTGGCATTTATTCAACTTTTGACGAGTTCTATTAACTGAACTGTCGGAGGGTCTTTGGTCGGCACCACACCGGTGTCCCCTTAAGATCTTTTTACAGTCGTTTTCCTTCGTTCTATTTTTCTTCGGTTCCGCAGGATTGTTGGTGACCTACTTGATCTAATTTTTTGGTTATAGAATCTACTGTCTATACATACATTCTATTATCATCTTAATTAATGAACTTTAGTGGGATGACAAGGCTAGGTATGAACCAATTAATGATCAAAACTTAAATTAACAAAACTTAAGCACAACTTAAAAAGGTAAATAAATTTCGGGATGTTACAGTAAAATTCACTTTCTATAATTAAATGCATTCAAAGTGTTTCAATTTTCAATGTACGAAAATAATAAAACAATCTAAAAAAAATTCAATTAAAATAAAAGATAGAAAAAAATGATAAATATTTTTGGAAGTAGTAAAATTAAGTATTAAATATAAAGAGTTTGTTGTACTATTTCAAAATTTTATCTCTACAAATTTATAGATGCTTTCCAAATGATAGAATATGCTCTTTAAAATTAGAAAATCTCTTGGAGATGCTCTTAGGTGATAGATTAAATGAAATGTGAATTCCACTTATCATTTAATGCCACATTATCATGACATAAAATGAAATTATAATTTCAGTGCGCTAAATAGCATTACCATTATTTACAAATTTATTATGTACATGTAAAAAATCGTAAGGGAGATAAATCGTGGGATGTGCCCCAGTAGGCCAGGAAATAAGAGCTTGTCCGTACATTGGTGCCCACAAAGAGTCCAATTCTATATCTCAGGAATCGAACACTCACACTGTGGTTGCCAACAAGGTTGAGACTACCTCACTCCTATCATTTGCACCACTGGGTTATGTCCCGGAGGTGATTATGTACATGGAATACATATCCAGGGTGTAAATAAGCCCCCGTTTGGCCCCAAGTTTTTGGAAATGAAAATGAGTGAAATAGTATTTTTTTGAAAAATAAGTATTTGAAAAAGAAGAAAAAATTTTCGATTTACATGTAATATTATTTTATGAAAGATTGTGTGGTTAAAAATAGAAGAGAGAGTGAGAGAGAGAAATGGAATGAAAATTAATTGGGGCCAAATAGAGAATAATGCTGATTCGACGAGATTTTAAAAATGAAAAAATGGAAAATGCTTTACAAATGAAACCCTCGTTATTTATCTCTTATTTTCTCCCCATATTGAATCTCTCTCTCTAAACCTACGACACCAACAGCAGGCTGAAGAAAGGTTAGAAAATTGGCCGGGACGTAGGATAGTATCTATTGTAGGGCCCTTCATGAGGCGACGTAGTAATTAGTTCTCTAGTCCGCGTCTTTCTCTTCTTTATTTTAGAATCTGTAATGGATAAAGTTTCTTCTAAATATTTTTTGCCTTTTTTCTCCTATAATGTTGAAGAATATCATCAACGTATCTTCTTCACAGATCCTGATTCGCAAGTAAGTTTTAATTTTCCTTTTTTTAAGTTTTTTTATTTTCACGAGTCTATTTTAATGGAGATTGCATGCCCTTTAATTAATACATAATCACAAGGATAATTAATTAAGATTATTATTATCATTATATTACTGTTTCGCGCGGGTTAGTTGCTAACAATTAAGAAGGGTCAGACGATTGTGTAAGGGACAAACCTCTTGAGACAAAGTCCCAAAAATGGGTGTTCTTTTATTGGCGATGACTTTACAATTGGAAATGAAAAACAACGTGCCTCCAAGGGGCGCAAGCACACGAGTTACAGAAAGAAAAGTGTTTAAGTCTAAAAGCTAAGGAAATGAAAATTACATATTCTCTGTTCGAGAGTTTTGGATTCGGTCCCTTGCTTCTATATCATTTCTCCCTTTTATACTTCATAGACGATCTCTTTGTGATTAACTACTCTAAAAACTGCTTGATCGTCCTATAACTACTCACTTTCTTCGTAGTGGCCATTTGGTCATGAAACTGCCTTTTAACTGCTGACCTTTCATCGTTCAACCGCTTTCGATTGAAGTCCTTGAGTCGTGGAACGTGATAGGGCTGCTTTAACAACTGTCTTGATAACTGCATTTCTTGATAACCACGACGCGTTATGTCTGTTGATACCTTGGACGACTTGAAGGTTTGGGGCGAGAATAGAATAACAGCTCTGGGCGACTGTATGACACTCTATTCGTTCAGATTCTGGGCGACTTGCAAACTTGGACGATGGCGTTACCGCATTCTTGGGCCCCCTTATTTGGGCCTTCACCTTGATTCGTTCGATTGGACTTCGTTCTTTGGGCTATCTGATTTGGGGATCCTCCAATTGGGCTTTACTCCTTGGGCTGTTCGATTTGGGCTGAATTTTTATGTGTCAACAATTACCCCCCCAATATGGCAGAATTAATAATAATTATTGAATTTTGCCATATTCACTTCATGTTTCCAGCAACGTTCGAAATTTTCAAGAATTTCAATCATTGTTTCCTTCTATAATTTGAAAAGGTGCGTCATTTTGCAAACCCTTATAAACCCCAAACACGCCATTTCACTCCTGCCAAACCACGCCACGATTCACTGTTCATCTTTTGCTTCCTTGTTACGTAACCCTGAAAAGCTTCGTTCCTTCTCCAATGGCTGCTTCCCAATCTCAAGCTAGCGACTCTTTTAGTTTTGATGACTTTCAGAAACTTCTGAGTCGCCCATACATAACCCCAAGTTTTCTCGCACCCGCCGACGTTGGACGTAATGAGTTCCACTTGGGTCCTTTTTTCAATAATGCAGAGGCAGTTGAACAGGCGGCGGTGGGTCAGCTGTTTCCTTGCACTCAGGGTCCTCCATTCCTGAACTCTCTACCACTGGGGCCACTTCCCGAAAGAGGTATTCGCACTTGGCCTAAATCTGATGTAGCTTTTCGTAGGTGGCATGCTCGCCTTGTGGGTCATGGTCCTACTAAGGCACTTTTTGATAGCCCTAGGATCTCTGATTTGTTAGAAGTCTCTATTCGCCCCCTACTTTTGATTCAGCGCTCTTTTCGATTGCTTTGAGTTTTTGGTCCCCTGAGTATAACACCTTTATTTTTCCTCTTGGCCCCATGTCTATTACGTTAAGGGATGTTGGGGCTCTGGTGAATCTGCCACCTTTGGGCGATACTATTTTCCCCGGTATCTTAGTTTCTGGTGGCGCCCCAAAGTTTGGCAAAAACTACACCGATTCTTATTCAAGCCTGCAGACCCTCCACAATCATTCGAGCGCTGAGCCTACCCATGCTGAACGAGTGGCCTTTCTTTTAGTTTGGCTTTGTAAATATGTTTTGTGCGTGCCAAGTATAAAGCCTTCTCTGAGTTATTTACCTATAGCGCACGAATTGGCGCGTGGCAGGCCTTTGAATTCATGTTCTTTGTTTTTGGCTGCCCTTTATAGAGGCATGGCTTTTCTTCAAGCTCAACTGAAGAATGGTGCATCGCCCACTGGCAGTGGACCTCTTTGGTTCACTCAACTGTGGTTGAGATCCTATTTTCCATCGCTTGGTGCTCCATCCATTTCTCGTCCTTCTGCTAGCTGTTACGGGCCAGCTATGGAGTCCTTAACTCCTGTAAATATGTCCAGAAGGGACATTTTTTCATTCTTTTAATCTTTAGATTCAATCTCTTCCTTTTTTCCTTTTCCTCCTTTTTTGACTCCAAACTATGTACATCCCCCTTCCACCATAGATAGCGCGAGCACCTCCTTGCTCATTTGGATTCAGTTTTTAACCGGGAGGGAGCTATTTCATGATATTCTAACTGGGACTAATGCCAAGGCTGGGGTAGAGATTTATGCTCCCCAATTTTTTGCTCGCCAGCTTGGTTTTGGCCAAACTTGGCCTGTTTCTCCTTGCTATTCAAAGAATTTAGTTGACCGTTTTCATACCATTACTAAATCGGAGGCAGAGGCTATAGATGCTCGTAATCTCCTTTTAACCAGTCATTTTTCATTGGCCCCTTTCAATTCTAGCCACGCCATTCATCCTCTTTTTGAACAACTCTGGCCATCGGTGAAGCGTAGATTATTTGCGACTGAGGCCAATCGTGCCTTCCATTCATTAGACCAACCGAGTATTTCTTCTCCTCCTCCTGTTTTGGTCGCTCATTTGTCTATTCGGAGCCCCTCTCCTTCTCGTCGCACTAAACAATCTGCTCGTCCATCTTCTTCCCTCCCTGCCAAGCCTACTACGGCTAAGAGTGCTCCAAGCCGCAAACGGCCAGCCTCAGCATCTCCCATTCTGGAGGATGATGTCGATGATGATGCCCCTCTTATTGTCAGGAGGAAGGTAAATAAGTTGGTTTACTTACAAGTATATTTTTCCACATTTGAAACTTTTCTGTGTGCTGATAATCTTTTGGATTTCTCAGAAAAGTTCAGCCTCTCCTTCAAAGGCTTTGACATCGACAACTCCTGTTCCATCATCTTCGACTGAGGCTACTTCATCCAAACCGGTTGATGAGAGGGCTACGCTTAAAGAAACATCCTCAGTCCCAGAATCCTCATCACAACCCATGGATGAGCCACCTTCTTCCCAGGGCGTCAACCCCCCAAACATCGAAGCAGAAAGTAATTTAGTTTTTTGATGTCTTACCTTTGCTTGTGCTATTGGTTTCTGATTTGTTGCTCTTGAGCTTTGCGGATACTCCTATGAGTCCACCCGTTGTGGCAACATCTTCTTGCTCGGACAAGGGGAAGTCCTCACGAATGGATGAGTCGTTGGTGGCAAGCTTGGCTGAGGGCGCGCCATCTTCTACGATTATCGACGAGGTAGTTTTTTGCTTCACTTCTATTTCCACCTTGTTTGTTGTAGTGAGGATTTTCAATATTGGCAGTCTTCTTTGCAGGACGCTGACAGGATTGTGCGTTCTATCCAAGATTTGTTCGCTTCCTGGGGGCAGGTCCAAATGCCTCGCCCTGCTCCATCTAATTGTCCTGCTGCTTCTTCAGAAGAAGATCTGAAGTTCTTGAATGAGTCGGTATTTGAGTACGTATCCTTCATGGATATGGACATTAGAAGGGCTAGTGCTGCCAGACACAAGGATGAGCTTGAGCACTTGAGTGCGAAGTTGGAGCAAGCACTGACGCTTCCATCGCTCAATCTTTCTGCCGACTTTAAAGCGACGTTGAAGGTCATTCACTCCGAGGTCCTTTCTATGCTGGCCAAGAATGCTGAACTAAAGGCCAAGCGTACTCAATATCTTCGAGTCGTAGCTGAGAAAGAGTCTTTGCGCATGGAGATCAACAAGGCTAAGGACGAGTTGAAAGAAATCTCTTCCGAAGTCATGATTGAAGACTCTTTGATGGTTAACTTGGCTGCTCAGATGAGAGAACTTCAAGCTAGAATGGACGATTGCAAGGCGAGGATGGCTGCTAAAAAGCGCAACGCCTCCCAGGGAATTGAGCGAACTAAGTCCTTGGTCGAGCAGTACAAGAAATTGGAAGTTGATGATGATGACGTCGCGGCTGAATTGAACATCACTTCCTCTCAATAGAACGAGGATTGGGAAAAACTTAGGGAACGAATTCGTTTCTTATGGGGTAGACTGTAATTAAGACATACGATGTCTTTTTTCTTTTGTAATTCGATTTTTCTCTTTGTAACTTTGTTCATTATTAATGAACATTAACTTTTTGTGCATTTATTTGACGTTTATTTTTTAGTCATCAATTCTTTAAGCACTTAACTGCTTTGCACTAAGAATCTTGTCCATTCCCTTTTGATATTCCCACTACTGTTCCCAAGACTTAGGGCTATTTAATTCCGTTTATTAGACATAAATGTGGCTGTTCATATTCTGTCTCTTCATCTTCACCCCCTATAAATGCTTCGCATTTTTCATCCTCTATCTTCATCTCTTCATTTTCTTCTTCGAAACCAATTTGCTGCCATTTCTTGGCATTCTGACGATCAACCTGATCCAAAAATGGACTGTTTAGTCCGTCTGCCTTATATTTACCTTGATGTCACATTTGGTATGGGAGGTATAGGAAATATTTTCTGGCCAGCAGCGAAGTTCTTTCCTGCAAAATTCTTCCCATCGTCTCTTTGTTCTTCACAAGGAGTCAATGATGGGAGGCAATTTTTGGGCTGCTTGTGGGCCACTTTGCTTGCTGAGAGTACTTCTCAGCTTGCCTGCTGAGAGTGTTTCTCAGACTCCTTGCTCACCATTGCAGCGATACATTTAGGAAGGTGGTGAGGTCAGTACACCCTCTCACTCGGCAATCCCACCATTGCAGCGATGCATTTAGGAAGGCGGTGGGGCCAGTACACCCTCTTACTCGTCAATCCCACCATTGCAGCGATGCATTTAGGAAGGCGGTGGGGCCAGTACACCCTCTTACTCGTCAATCCCACCATTGCAGCGATGCGTTTAGGAAGACGGTGTGAAGCTTACTCAGCGATCAACCGGGAGATCATCTTACTTTAGTTGTATTTTGTAGCACGTCCATCATTTGTGTCTTTTGTATTCTTGTAATGAACGTTTGATAATAAAGAACTTTATACGAACGTATTTCGCTCTGTCTTTATTATCTTTTGATCGTTCAGAATGTTTGGTTATGTTTTTATCTGTTCACATTCCCATAAAGAAGGAACATATTTTTTCAAATATTTACCGTTAATGAATCTTAAGTGCTTGGTGCCATCTAAATCTTCCAAGTGGTACGCTCCATTAGGCAACACACTGTTTATTTTGTATGGTCCTTCCCAATTGGGCGACCACTTTCCGTACTTTGGATCCTTGGTATCCAAAGGGAGTATCGTCTTCCAAACTAGTTCGCCCAAGCTAAACGACTTGGCTATGACTTTTTTATTATAAAACTTAGCCATCCTTTGCTTTTGAACTTGCAACCTATCTAAGATGTCCAACTTCAATTCGTCTAAACTCAACAAATTTTGAACTAGTGATTCGGCATACTCATCATCATTCAACTTATGTTGCAAGCACACTCGAATAGATTGCACGTTGATTTCCATAGGCAAAACAGCCTCCTGTCCATAAACAAGTTGGAAAGGAGTAACTTTAGTACTTGACCGAGGTGATGTTCTATAAGCCCATAAGGCCTTGTTCAAACATTCGTGCCAATTTCTGGCATTTTCATCTATCATCTTTCTGATGATATTTTTTAGAATCTTATTAGAAGATTCCGCTTATCTGTTGGATTGAGCGCAGTACGGTGTGGAGTTTACTAATTTAACCCCAAACTCGCTCAAAATTTTGTTCACTTGATCCCCATTCAAAGATGTTCCGTGATCTACCATTAACGTTTGTGGAATTTCAAACCTATAAATAATGTGATCACGAATAAACTCTATAACATTCTTCTGGGTGATCTCTTTCAAATGTATCGCCTCTACCCACTTGGTGAAATAATCGGTTGCAACTATAACAAAAGTATGTTGCTTGGACGATGGAGGGTAGATTTTCCCTATTAGATCTATCGCCCAACCTTTGAACGGCCAAGGTTTAATAATAGGTGCCATTTCTCGTGCTGGCGCCCTTTGTATTAGACCATGCTTTTGGCATGCTAAACAACTTTTTGCATACTGAACGCATAGTTCTCCCATCTTTGGTCAAAAATATCCACTCCTAATAATTAACCATCTCATCCTTTGGCCAGCTTGATGAGCTCCACATATCCCTTCATGCACTTCAGCCATGATCGTCTTGGCTTCTTGCAAATTTACACACTTTAGTAATACACCATCAGAGCGTTTCTTAAACAACTCTTCATCTATTAGTGTGTAATTCAGCAAACATAGCTTCGTTTTCCTACTAATCCCTCCATTAGGTTCTTTAAGGAACCCTTTAATCTCTGTTCTCCAATCCACTGCATCTCCATCTTGTATACAGTGAAGTTCAATTTTCCTCGCCCTTCTTTGAGTTACGGGCAATATGGTTCCATACTCACAAGTAAACTTCCAATCCAAGACCTTTGAGTACCCTGAAGCCATTTGGGCTAACTCATTCGCCACGTCGTTATATATCCTATTAACACATTGAAGTTCTACTTGATTGAATTCCTCTAATAATTCTTGGGCGATTTCATATTGACTTATAATGGAATCACTTTGGCATTTAAAATCACCGATCCATTGATGTATCACTAATTGAGAATCATCCTTAACGATCACATTTCTTACTCTCATATCTATCATTAGTTCTAGGCCTACAATTAAGGCTTCATATTCGGCCTGATTATTGGTGCACATTCTGTCTAAGGTGAATGCAAACTCGTAGCAAATCGCTAAAGGATTAATCAATGCTACTCCTACTCCTGCACCTTTAGAGGTTTTTGACCCATCGAAATACAACACCCAAGGTTTTAATTCGAACGAATTGATTTCTAATTCGATTTCTTCAGGCATGTCAAGGCATGGATGATCGGCTAGAAAGTTAGCCAAAGCCTGATTTTTGACTGCCTTTTGAGGTATATATTGTATTTCGAACTCTGATAAAGCTAGTGTCCAAAGGCCTACCCTTTGGTGTAAAATAGGGTGCGAGAACATATACTTAACTAAATTTACTTTAGAAATTAAATGAACAGTTACGGGCCGTAAATAAGCCCTTAATTTTGTATATGTGAAATACAGTGCTAGACACAATTTTTCAACAGCAGAGTAATTACATTCACATTTCGTTAACCGTCTACTTAAGTAATAAATTGCCCTTTCTTCACCAAATTGGTCTTCCTGTGCGACCATTCTAGCTATTGATTCTTTTTCAGCCGATACATACACTTTCATTGGCCGTCCTTGGATTGGTGACATCAACACTGGTGGACTTGATAGATATGTCTTCAGGCTTTCAAAAGCCTTTTGATGTTCTTCTTTCAGACGAATTCCCGAACATCTTAACTGTTCGAAATGATCTTCTTCTTTAATAGACTTGACTACTATGTCGTCTACATACACCTCAACGAACTTGCCTATCATGTCGTGAAAGATTAAATTCATTGCCCTTTGATAAGTTGCCCTTGCATTTTTTAGGCCGAAAGGCATAACCACCCATTCAAAACATCCTAGAGACCCAGGGCATCTAAAGGCAGTTTTGTGTATGTCTTCTTCAGCTATATAGATTTGATTGTATCCTGAATACCCATCCATGAAAGAATACATGACATGTCCGGCAGTTGAATCTACTAAAGAATCCACCGTGGGCTTTGGATACTCATCTTTGGGTGTAGCTATGTTTAAATTTCTAAAGTCTATACACACCCTTAGTTTACCATTCTTTTTTAGTACTGGCACAATATTCGACAACCATTCAACATATCTGGCTGCTCTTATAAAACCCGCTTTCAATAATCGCTCTATTTCTTTCTTAATTTCAGGGAGTACATTAGGAGCAAAACGCCTAGGAGGTTGCCTATGAGGTTTAAAATTAGGCTTAGTTGGTAATCTATGTTCCACTAAGTCTCTATCTAAACCAGGCATTTGTTCATATTCACAAGCAAAACAATCTTTGTACTCTTTTAACAAAGCGATTAACTTGTTACTAACCTCTTGGTCGAGCATCTGGCTGATGAACGTTGGGTGATCTTCTCCTTCATCGCCAATATTTACTTTGATCAGAGGGTCTTGTGCTTGAGCGTATCCAAGTTTGGCAATCCGCATCACTTCGTCGTCCAGTTCTTTTGTAAGTACTTCCTCTTCTAAACAATCCACCTTGTTGACTTCTCGACCAATGCTTTGCTCTAACTCGAATACTGCCAACTTGTCCTTCAGCACTTTTAGGGCAGTCTCTTCCTTCGCTTTGTCATTGCATTCCTTATTGAAAGTCATCAGTCTGGCTTTGAAGGCCTGAATGTCGGCCATTCGCTTTTGTAACTTAAAGTCCATTCAAGACTCCTTAATTATTCTTTTGCCAATTACTGGCTCTTCCAGGGCCACTATATTTGGCCTCATCTGTTTGAACATTTTAGTGAGTGCGTCCACTGAGAATGGTTCTTCGATTTGCGCGACAACCTGAGTTTCTTCCCCGTCTTGTACTACTCTGACAGGTTCATAGTTTCCTTCGTACATGAACTTTTCCACCGAGTTTGCTTCCGCGATAAAAGGCCTATGATCGGCCTGTACCACCTCTGCTTCGCCTTTGTCAATCCAAAAAATCAGGCATTAATGGAGCGACGAGGGTATACAGCGACTTCCGTGTATCCAATCTCTTCCTAGGAGCACGTTGTAACTAGTAGGACCATCTATTACAAAGAAGACAGTGGTCCTAGTAGTCGTACCTATAGTTATGTCTAATGGCATAACTCCCTTAGCTGAAGTTGCTCCTCCATTGAAGCTAGTGAGGATGACTTCTATAGGAATCATGTCACCGTCTGTCTTTGCGAACTTTCTCATCATCCTAGATGGAATGGTGTTTATAGCTGCTCCATTGTCGACAAGCACTTTTGCCACTGGGACGCCGTTAACTAGAGCTTTAACGTATAATGGTCTCAAGTGTTTAGTCAATTTCATAGCTGGCCATTTAAAGATAACCTTTTCGGCAGCCTCTATTTCTACCTCTTGCTTGTTTTCTGTCGAATTATCCCCCTGTGATAAGTCGACGTGCAGTATGTCACGCTGACCCTCTGTCCCCTGAACTTCCTTCTTACTTTTTTCTAATGCTTCCTCATCAGTTATCCAACCTGTGAGAGGGGGCATTATTCTTGGAGGTGACCCATACTTTTTAAAGCGAGGCACTCTCTTCTTCCTTTTGGGTGTCCTGTACAGTACGTAGAAATCGAAAGGACGCCCAGATGGCTCCCCCAACAAGTCTACTTCGCGAACTCCCTCTTGATGTAGTTGCTTAGACAGAGTATTGCGCGATACTCCTCTCTTTTTCCTTTCTGCTTCTAGATCGATTTCTTCTTCAATGTCCGTCATCCCATCGTCTTCCTCGTCGTTGTAGGCTTCTCCAGAAGTCTGGCCTTCTTCACATACCAACACGCAGGCTTCTCCTTCGTTGTCTTCCCTCTCTTCTTCCGTTTCCTTATTCTTGAACTCATTGGCCAGTAGGTAATTATTGGCCACGACAGGAGGCGACGTACCGAATTGGATAGCAAGGGGCTAATCTGGATCTTCTTCATCCCTTTTGTCCCTCTCAAACCTTGATCTCCCAGAAGAGGTTTCTGGCAGTTCCTTCATTGATTCATCTGTACCAGTCTCTTTACTACCTTTGAGGATGTTTTGATTGGCTACCTTGAGTAGTAGAGGCGCTTTAGGATGTGGCATTCCTTGTTGCTGCCTCATCATCCGTCCGTAGTTTCATTGGAAACGCCTTTGTTGGGTCCTAGTCATCTCATCGAAGGGTATTGCCCTTCCTACACTGTACTGGAATGAATGCCATACATTTGGCCGGCGAGGTTGCGGCCTAAATGTTCTTCCAGTATCTGCTGGTCTGAACTGCCTTTCAAAAGGCGGTCCTCTATAGAATGATGTACCTCGCCCTCTACCAGGCTGAATGTTTGGGAAGAAAACAGGGCGATGAGGATGCTACCATGTCCCTGGTTTCTCCGTGTTTCCATTTACTTCCCTTTTACACCTTGCACACAGGACGTCTTCGTCCTTTTTTGGTTCTTTTCCTTTGATTCGTTGAAAGACGCTGGGATGTGGTCTAGGATCTTCTTCTCCGTCATCTACGACCAATTTGAATTTTGGTAACTTGTTCTTGAATTCAGATGTTACCATGTTTACTCCAAGTGGCTGTGGAAAAGGATTCTCGTCCACTGCCATCTTTTTCTTATCATCGAACGTAATTCGTCATGATTCAATAGCATCCTGCAATACATGACGGAAAACCAAGCAATTGTTAGTCAGATGTGACCATGCATTATGCCATTTACAATATTTTTTACCCTTAATTTGTTCAGGGTTTGGCAATTTGTGCTTATCGCTCAATCTTATCTGCTTATCCCTATATAATTTGTCGAATATAAGGTCAGCTTTGGTCACATCGAACGAGAATGTTCTAGCCTTTATGTTTCCATCCTTTATGGGCTCATCTTTGCCTGATTGTCTAGGCTTGGCCATTATGGGACAAGTATATGTATCCCCTTTGACCAATTCGGCCAAACACATTTCGGGCTAATCGTATGACTCGTCGTCGATGGTATGAATGTCAAAATTTGGGTCTTTGTAATAAGTCCCTTTACTAGAATTTTTCATTTGTTCTTCTTCTCTTATCAGTCGCTCATACCTAATCACATTTGCACTCAACTGGAAAAGGTCAGGGAATTCCTTGTCCTAGAACTTCTTTTTTAGATCAAAGCTCAAGCAGCCTTGAGCGATCTTGACAAATTCTTTTTCGGGCAGAGGTATAAAACACTTGCTTCTTGCTGTCTTGAACCTTTGGAGAAAACTTTCTGCCTATTCATTTGGCATTTGACGTAAATTCGCCAAATCGGCCAAAGTGACTTCAGACTCAGTTTTATAAAACTGAGCGTGAAACAACTGTTCCAATTATTGCTATGTTTGAACAGAGTTCCCTGGCAAGTTGATGAATCAGGAGAAAACTACTCCTGTTAACGAACTAGGAAAAAGTCTCATCTTATGGTAATCGGTTACATCATCACTTTGCAATGTGAATCGCCCTATGTGTTCTAGAGTAGACACTTCTCCTAAACCGGTAAACAGTGAGAATTCTGGCACTTTGTATCCTCTAGGCCATAGATATGCTTGATCTACCCAATCAGGATATGGCTTTGTGTACGTCGGCCTAATGACGGGACGCACCCCAAAAGCCATCTGATCCTGTACGATTTCCATAATCTGGTTCCTCAACATGACGTTGGGATCATATGGAATTCCTACAGGTTGGTTAACCGGTTGGTTTGCATGAGGTCTGATGTTTGGTCCTTGATTGGCAACAAAATTACCATAATTAGGGCCATTATCATTAGCCTAGACATCTGTTCCCTCATTACCACGTGGAATATTCTGTCCAATGTTTAGGACATTATCTCTCACGTTTGGATTACCCCCCAAGTTGGGCATGCCATTACCATTGTTTTGATTTGGCACTGTAGTACCCCCTTGGTTTGAAGTAGAGTGACCAGAAAGCGGTTCTATCCCTTGATTCAGATTTAGGACAGAGGGATTATGTCCCACAATTGTCTTGGTTTGAAAGTGGTTTGTAAGAGGTATAGCCGGTTGACATATTTGGCCTACTAACTTATTCATTGTTTCGTTTAACGTCTTTAGCTGTTTGGCCATATTGCCATAGTGTGCATTTCCATTTTGTGTAAATCTTTCCATATTATGAATACTTCGAAGATTTACCTGTTCAACGATGTCTTGCGTGAGTTCTCCAAGCAATGCACGCATGGTTCGAAGACTCAACTCCGTCATTGGTTCATAACGACTATTACTGCTCTGATTTTGTCCATCTGTTCGTGGAGAGGCATGCTGCTCCTCATATCGCTCGATTACAGACTGGATTCCTCCCTGGCTTGCTGCTTTCTTATCGGATCTCTGAGGCATATTGTTTTCCCTTTTGTACTTTCAACACCTAACACCACTGTCCCACTGGGCGTGCCAAATTGTTTCGCGCGGGTTAGTCGCTAACAATTAAGAAGGGTCAGACGATTGTGTAAGGGACAAACCTCTTGAGACAAAGTTCCAAAAAGGGGTGTTCTTTTATTGGCGATGACTTTACAATTGGAAATGAAAAACAATGTGCCTCCAAGGGGCGCAAGCACATGAGTTACAGAAAGAAAAGTGTTTAAGTCTAAAAGCTAAGGAAATGAAAATTACATATTCTCTATTCGAGAGTTTTGGATTCGGTCCCTTGCTTCTATATCATTTCTCCCTTTTATACTTCATAGACGATCTCTTTGTGATTAACTACTCTAAAAACTGCTTGATCGTCCTATAACTACCCACTTTCTTCGTAGTGGCCATTTTGTCATGAAACTGCCTTTTAATTGCTGCCATTACCTTTCATCGTTCAACCGCTTTCGATTGAATTCCTTGAGTCGTGGAACGTGATAGGGCTGCTTTAACAACTGCCTTGATAACTGCATTTCTTGATAACCACGACGCGTTATGTCTGTTGATACCTTGGGCGACTTGAAGGTTTGGACGAGAATAGAATAACAGCTCTGGGCGACCGTATGACACTCTATTCGTTCAGATTCTGGGCGACTTGCAAACTTGGGCGATGGCGTTACCGCATTCTTGGGCCCCCTTATTTGGGCCTTCACCTTGATTCGTTCTATTGGACTTTGTTCTTTGGGCTATCTGATTTGGGGATCCTCCAATTGGGTTTTACTCCTTGGGCTGTTCGATTTGGGCTGAATTTTTATGTGTCAACAATTACTATTTGGAGATTATGTCTGGAATGGGCATTGTGTTCTTGCTAGGAAGTTTCAAGGCTTCTGACTTTCTTTCAGTTTTAAGAACGTGTCTTCTTTCATGGCGACTTTCTCTTTCAGTTTCAATTTTAGCAGGCATATGTTAATAAGTCTTAAATTCGTGATTCATTTGTTGGGACATAACTTGAATTTTTCTCTGCAGTTTTGTATTTTCAATTTTATCGATCAAGTTTCCCATCCCAACTTAAAACATTGATATGCATGTGGCATCTTCAGAAAAAATTTCTTGTGTTTTATGCTGATTTGATTAATTGTTGTTGGTGCAATAGAATTTTTCAATGGTTGGAAAGAATACGAGGATTTTATTATTTATTCAAAAATCTTGCTCAAATATCCAAAGAAGAGGATGTGGAGATTTTAATCAATGTGACTATCGGCAAGAGAATAAGAGATACGGGAGAGCACGAGAACCGAGATGGAAGCTATCGAAGGGGATCCAAAGAGGGAACCGATTGAGAGGGATCCGGAGGGAGATCCCCTTCTGAGGATCTGAATTAGTTCCTTACATGTAATTGATTAAAGATTGGGGAAATGAGTTAGGTTGGCCACCATCAAAAACACATTTTGTTCAACTGGCCTTTGACCAAAATTATAAAAACAAAAAAAAGCTTTAATTATTTAAGTGTCAAAAGACTTCTTTACCCTTAACTTGTAAAACAAAAATGAAGAAGGGATTGGAGTTTTTCTCTAAATTTGTTGGAAGCCATGACTTGAACCTTGGAAGGCAAGAAAATATTTTAACTCCACAACCATTATGACAAGTGATAATCTTTTAATTTTTGTGAGCCAAATATCAAAAAAAATTGTTTCCTTTACACTTCAAAAATAAAATTTAATTAAAATTTAAAATTTAACAATAACCCACCGGTTGAAGCATTGACCCGGTGGTTTTTTTCGAGTCGATCATCGGTTTGATTCTAATAACTATGCATTCATGTTCTAAAACACACAGCCTTCTCTTTCTTCAAATTCAAAAAATCTTCCCCTTCAAAATCATCTTCTTCTTAGAATTTCAACGCTTCTTTTTAAGTTTAAGGTCATCTCTTCTCCGTAGTTGATCCCCGGTGCACCCAAAGTGTTAACATTTTCCACAACTTAGCAACTAGTCGAAAATAATTACTGAGTCATTTATTCATTAGACATCTATTATAACACACAAAATTTTTTAAAATAAATTTTATCGTTATATTTTGAAAAAAAATGGACAAAAAATATTTTTTAAATTCCTATCTTATTTAGAGTCTAATAATTAGATTTTGATAAAAAGCGACAAAGTATATCGATATTGGACTCATTTTAAAACTTGTAATTAATAAGAACTATTCGACTTGAGAAAAATTGATTCGGATAAGCCAGCATCAAGATATTGCAATTTGAAGAAATTGTAAAATATAACTTATCAACTTAACAAAAATGTGGAATGGAAATAAGCTGTTGATACTATTTCACTTATTTGGATAACGACATTGAAATTGTTCCTGAAACATAAAACGACTTCGATATCGTTTCAGCATCAAATACACTCTGCTTAACTGATTTGTATAACGATATTGAACTCGTTCCTGAAATACAAAAAATGATGTATATGTCATTTCGATATTGAACACACATTGTTTTGTTGTTTAACAGGTTTAGGCGCGCGCCATAAAATAAGTAAACAATATTTATGTGATTTTAATACAATTTTCGACGACAATAATATCGTTCTCATTCAAATCGTAACTATAACGTCATACATATCGTTTTAGGAGTTGTTACACTAGAACGTTATAACTACGATATTAAATGTAATTGAAATTTACAAAATTTAGTGACTTTTTATAATTTTTAAGTTTACGTATCGCACATGTCCAGAATGTGAACATTGTGCACATTCATGTAACGATATACACTTCGTTCCGATGACACATAAAGTAGTTGATGTCGTTCTATAAAATGTTCTTATTCTAATAACGACTTTGAAATTTTCCCCAAGGCACAAAATAATAACTAGAACGACATATGTATAATTTCTTTTCAAATTTAACGAGTTTCAAATCATTACAGTTTAAATAATAATTAGAACGACATATGATTGTTGGGAATTTACTTAAACATGCGCAGTGGAAATAAAACAATTTCAATTCCCACTAGAATTTATCTTTGTTAATAAGAATTGTGATAAAAGTTATATATTTTCTTAGATCTGCAAACTCCTTTGCGTTATCTTTGCTCCAGCAACTTAGATCTGTCTTCCACAGATATCCAATTGTCCAGCCTCCAATGAATTCCACACAAAGAACAGGTTGCAGCTGCCAAGGTTTTCTCCTCTTGTGTTAGCAAGAAATATGAGATTTTTTACGGATTGAAAACCCTAGCCATGTATTTATATAAGCCCAAATGGGTTTGGCCTGATCCAGTCCAATATTTAATTAATCCATTTAATTAAATCCGGTCCATGCATTAATTAATTCGAGCTTATAAATAATCAACTCAATTAATTAATTTATCCGACGATTGTTAAATTAATTGATTGACAAATTACAATCTTCCAATTCTCTTTTGTATGCGACCCATTAGGTTCCCGACCACGATACCTAACGACGTGAAATATTATATGGATCTAATCAAAATTGATAAATTAAAACACCATTTTAATTTATCATCAATTCACACTCACCGTCCCAAATTGACATCTAGCAATGTATCAGGGCAACACGGGAAATATCACGTGGTATGACAAAACCAAACCTGTTCGTTTACCATGAAAATATAATCCTTTCGTCAATATGATCCGATCAATTACGAGATATGGAAGTGTGTCAACCTCAATTATCAATCATATCTCTTTCATTCTACTATTAAGTCAATATGAGTCGAAAACTCCTTTTCAACTTATGAGTATACCTTGACCAAGGATTTCGTTATCGACTCAATTAAACGAAATGCAGATCACAATCGCTTACTATCTAAGAGTAACGAATCCTCTATTGGTCATTCACAACCTTCATATGGTTCTTGACATACCCGAACGATGCCATATTAGCGGCCCTTGGCAGAGCAAAATCCAACACCGTCAAAGCATAACTGTCCTCATACAAGGCACTATGACGACCTCAAGTCAAAGGACAAATTTCACTACCAAACGTTAAAGATTAACCACTGACACTCAGATAGTTATCCATGTGAAATTTCTTAGCGGGTCTCTAATGTTTCGTTCTATAACAAAACATCCACTTGTTCATTTAAGTGTCACCACACTTTAACTTGTGAGATCAGCTATTTACTTCACAAGCAAGAAATGTCACATGTGATGGTCTATCCATAATAACGATATCCGTATTTCATTATTACTTATGATCATGGATTATTGAAAATACAATCATATGTAATTTATATCTCACAATCACAACTCCTTGTTATTAACAAATCACTTAAACTTGAATTTTCGAACTCTATTATTTAATTTTATTTATCAGAATATTAATTTAAATAAATAATAGATCTTACCAAAAATTGATGCATTAAACATATTAAAAGTGTTTACAACCTAAATCGACTGGATTTAGGGCATAACACTTACAATGATGACTGAATGAAAGCATCAAGTGGATTGATAGAACTCAAATGGCTCAGAAAGAGCGAATGAAGATACTATCTTTCTTTTCGTTGAATGAGATCGAACTCATTTAATGACTTATTTTATCATTCTATGTACGACAAATATATGTCAAGTAACCGTGGACAATCGAATTGTCGTTTTTATAATATCGTTTTATATAAAGTAAAACGATATATATATGGTTTTAGTTAAGATTTAAATTAAAGCGATATGAATATTATTAAAATTGTACTGAACCGATAATAGTATCGTAATGTATCAAATCCACAAAATAGGACAACGACATCCAAATCGTTATAGTACAAATTTAACGAGTTTGAAATCATTCCAATTCAAATCACAATGATAACAACATAAATATCGTTTATTTTCATAAATATAGAGATTCGACCATTCACAACCACTTGTTATGCCTCCAGTATATGTACGACGGTCGAAAAAGGTCATTAAGTGGATTGATACCACTTGAATGGCTTAGAAATGGCAAACGAAGATATTTCTGTCGGAATAGTTCGAAGGCGTTATATAATTATGGGAACAAATATATTCCTATAATTTCTTTTGAATGAGATTGAACCCACTTGATTACCTGTTTTGATCATCCTACATATATCAGATGCATGTCCAGTGGTCGTGGACGGTTGAATAGTTATTTTTAGCATAAATGATATAATTGTCATTTTATTTTAACTGAAACGATATATATGTAACCTTAGTTATAATTTAAGCTAAAATGATATCATTGTCATCAAACTTGTACTGAAACGGTAATAATATAGTTATGTATCATAATCACAAATAAAGTAATGATATTCATATCTTTTTAGTAAAAAATTGACGTGTTTGAAATCGTTCCAATTCAAATTACAAGTATAACAACATAGATATCGTTTCTTTTCATATAAAACGATAATTATATCGTTCTAGCTAAAAATAAAGATTTGACCATTCACAACCACCTGTCATGCCTTCAACATACGTAGGACGATCGAAAGAGGTTACCAAGTGGGTTGATACTACTCGAATGACTTAAAAAGAACAAACGAAGATACTTTCTGTCGAAATAATTCGAAGGTGATATACAATTATGAGAACAAAAATGTTCTCATAATTTCTTTTGAGCGAGATCGAACTCACTTGATTACCAATTTTGATCATCCTATATATGTCAGATACATGTTTGGTGGTCGTGGACGGTCGAATCGTTATTTTTAGCAGAAGCAATATAATTGTCATTTTATCATTTCTATATATATATAGTTTTAGTTATGATTCAAATTAAAACGTTATCAATGTCCTCAAACTTGTACTGAAACGATAATGATAACGTTATGTATCAAAATCACAAATAAAGAACGATATTCATATCATTTTAGTACAAATTTGACGAGTTTGTAATCATTTCAATTCAAATCATAAGTATAACGACATATATATATTGTTTCTTTTCATATAAAACAATAAGTATATCGTTCTAGCGAAAAATAACGATTCGACCATCGACAACTACCCAACATACCTTCAACATACGTAGGACGATCGAAACAGGTCATCAAGTGGATTGATGCCACTCAAATGGCTTAGAAAGAATGAAATGAGATATTCTTTCTGTCGGAATAGTTCGAAAGTTGTATATAATCGTGGAAAAAGAAATGTTCCCATAGTTTCTTTTTAGTGAGATCGTTATGTATCAAAATCACAAATAAAGAATGACATTCATATCATTTTAGTACAAATTTAACGAGTTTGAAATCTTTTCAATTCAAATCACAAGTATAACGACATATATAACATTTCTTTTCATATAAAACGATAAGTATATCGTTCTAGCGAAAAATAACGATTCGGCCGTCGACAACTACCCAACATGCCTTCAACATACGTAGGACGATCAAAAGAGGTCATCAAGTGGAATGATGCCACTCGAATGGCTTAGAAAGAACGAAATAAGATCTTCTTTCTGTCGGAATTGTTCGAAAGTTATATATAATCGTGGGAAAAGAAATGTTCCAATAGTTTCTTTTTAGAGAGATCGAACACACTTCATGACATATTTCGATCGTCCCACATATGTCAAATTTATATCGAGTGGTCGTGGATCGTAGAATCGCTATTTTTAGCAGAAACGATATGCATATCTTTTTATATAAACTTAAACGATATATATATTGTTTAATTTATTATTTAAACTTAAACGATATCAATATCGTCAAAATTGTATTGAATCGATAATGATATCATTTTATATCAAACCACAATATCAATGTCCATATTGTTTTAGTACAAATTTGACATGTTTGAAATCGTTCCATAACTACAACAGCATAGATATATAATGATATCAATATCATTACCACTCAAGAGCAAATGGTCCCCTGGACGCGAGCACAACAGCTCCCTATGTCGCGTGCACTGTGTAAGTTTTTTATATAACGACATCCATGTCATATTGTTGGTCTATAATGTTATTATGAAAATCAATAAAGTAGCGTATTTTTATACTGAAGCAACATCAATTTCGTTTTATGTTTCAGGAAAGATTTCAATATTATTATGTAAATTAGTGCAAATTTCATATTGAAACGACACCAAAATCGTTTTGTGTCTCATGAACAATTTCAATGTCGTTTTATAAATCTATGTATTTTTCATATTGGAACGACATATGCATCAACTATAATGATATAAAAGTTGTTTGTCTGTAATGTAAAAAAAATATACAGCAACGTAAAAAGACTTTTATTTTGTTCTAATAGCATAAAAGCGAGAATAGCACAATGACTACAAAATCTAATAAATCATTATATGCTTCCAATAAGTACAAAATAATAAAATTACAAGTCATGACAATAGCACAACTTTAAATTTCACTACCAGCTGTTTGACATTTACAAGTAGAGCGAATATGACTAGTTTTCTTACAATTGGAGCTCTAGACATTATAGGGACAAAAGTTGACATCTCCATTTGGTATAGCATTGTATCGACCTTCAACATCTCTCTAACTTTATACAAGCTTACACAAGAAATTGTTTTTCAAACAAGAATGATCGATGTTTTCCCTTTGCCATTCACTTCATATTTTCATTTTCAAGTGACTTCAATTGTCTGCTCATATTCAGCTAAATAACAAATTGAATCCATAACATATTCATGGTGGCCATAACTGCAATTAATATAAAAATTTTAATTTTTTTTTTCATCAAATATCAAACTTTGTAGATTATTGATAACGAAATGCATGTCGTTATTATTTGTAGAAAACAATATGTAAGTCGTTCTGGACAGAAAAAATGAAATGTATGTTTCATAGTAGAACAACAAATAGAATAGCCAAACATGTGTTTACCAACATATTCACTTCAAAAATAAGAGGTAATGAGAAAACGAGAAAGCAACCCATATCAAAGCTGAAATTTGATGATAAAAAAAATAAAAAATCAAAGCAATTACTGACAAACAAACACCATAAACACGAATCACAACATGTGATTCATAAAAATTGAAAAAGAAATTAGCCAAAATATTGAAATTTAACATTACTTTCTCTTCTTCTTCAAATACCCATCAAGAATATTATAAACTTTGATTACTTACTTCAACCAAGTGAGTGTTTAAGAGAATGACTATAGTATATTTTGGGGTTTCATGAAGAAGAAGATGATGATAAAAAAGTGTGGAAGAAAGGAAACCGAAATTGAATTAGGGCTAAATGAAAATTGAAAGGGGAATTGGGGCATTACGTCTTTTTACATATAAGGATATTTTAGTAATTTAAAAATTGTATTTTCCTTTTCTTTGTATCCTAGGGTTATCTAAATAAAAAAGATAGTTCATAGTCTTTTTAAATAAAACTTTACTTTGACTAGGCCTCTTAAATGAATCCCCCGAAAAGATTGATCTTGTAATTGCCATGTTTGTGTAATATGCACTTTGAATGGTGTTCATTGTTTCTCTTTGAATTTTGCATTTTGATTATGTGCGTGTTTGCTCTTGGAGTTAATGTGACTAATAGTACCACGAACTGAGCTTATTGTGTTGTACAGTACGTTTATTGAGATGGATAGCTCATTTGTGCAGTAGTGCTCTTTCAAGTGTTGGTGATTAATTTATAGTCATTTTGTCAGTTTGATTAAATAGACATGGGAGTATAGCCAAATGTCATTGCCTGAATAAATAGACATGGGAAGGCCTGAATGTACATAGTAAGGAATTTGTTTGCTCTTGGACTTTACAAAACAAAAGTGAAAGAGACCTGAAGCAAAGCAAGTTTGGTGCTCCCTCAAGTCCCTTGATTGAAGCCATTACACGAAGATCAAGATTACAGATTGCAGTCTGTTCTCCATTTTGCACGATTACTTTCCATACGGCTAGAAAATTTCGTCATAAAATCCAGCCATATCTTATGAATTTGTGCCTCGTGCATGCTTCTTGCTGCGCGCTAGGCATCTTGGAGTTATTTCAGTTAGATGTTCTGAACATGGAGTTATTTCAGTTAGACAGAATCTTATAGAATTGGATGTGTTCTTGGGGATCTAACAGGTGTATAAGCTTTAAACTGAGGAATTTCAAGCAATGGATTGAGTGTGCTACTTGTGTTGGGCGTCAATGGAAGCATGGAGTGTTCGTTATGATTGTAACATTTTTGCCCAGCAAAAGTATAAGATGGATGTGGAGGCGATAGAAAATAGCTCATGTGAGCTTGTCCATGATTCCGTAATGGGCTTGATGAGGGAGACACCGGCAAGGATGTCATCGTTCTTTCATTTTCCCTGCATAAGTCACATGAAAGCAAGAGTTGATTTAGGACGATTATCGAGTTAAACAATATTGTTTGGGTTAAAATCCCAAGTAGTCATTGAACTTTGAAGATGCGTTGTTAGGTGCTCCATTTTCTTTACCCATTATTGAGAGGCCTAGTCAAGTGCAAAACAATTACCCTTTTTTAGGGAGTTGAGGCGAAAAATGGCTTGATGAACAGAATTCAATCAGCCAAAAAACTCTCTTCCTCATCAGTAAGGCTTATGGAATCTTAGCAAAATTTCATGTTATTTACTAAAATTCATTTCCTTCAAAGCAGGTCAGGAACTTAAATTTTGTTATTGTTGGGTTGCTTAACTTCAGAGACTGTTCTAGTTCAATTATTTGACTCATGCCCATTAGTTTAACTAACTAGAAAGCTGACTTGGCAGCCTAGTTGGAAAATAACTAGACTGCCATGTCACTTTTTGATTAGTCAAACTAACGGCTATTAAATGATCAAATTGTAACAAGATTTAAGTTCTATGACCTTTCACTATAAGTTTAGCAATATTCAACCCATATCGTCCAGAAAAATTTGTCGCATAGACTTCTCATATGTATCTCTATCGGTACCTTGGGCTCATTAAGGTCCTCGAGGCTGCAGTTCTCGCTGCATCATCTCTGTCAAAAGAAAAATTATTCATTCTGCTCGAGCACAGCTCCAGTGCCGTCTTCCATGAAATAGAAAGAGGAAGAAATTAGGCAGATGAATGAAATATTTTATTGGAGAAGGTAAAACATACTAAGACATTCGAGTTCATCTTGTCCAGCATGTAAACAGCTGCTGGTAAGATTCATTTGCCAATTTGCTTCAAGTTCTGCAAACTGACTAAAGAGATTTACTAAATTTTCATTTTAATGTAAAAGTGGAAAGTCAAGAACAAGCTACACATCTTCTCAATAACTTAAATATTTGACCATTTTAAAGAGTCATAGCAAGGATAACATTCTTGAAAAATGTTCACCACCGAATAAAATTGGTGCTCTAAAAATTCCCTTTTTTTGTTGAACAATAAATCCGCTTAGTAGAAATGAAGAATTCTGAATCCATTTACCGGAGTGCGGCTTCCATCAAAGGTATGAGGAAAGGGTTCTCGGGTTATATTAACATTGGCAGACTGTACTGTACTTTGGCATACAAAAGGGTGTTCCAGTAGTTGAGAAGCCATGGGCCTTGCAGATGGCTCCCTCTGCAAGCAGAGCCGTATAAAACTTTTCGCATTGTCAGATAGGTGATCGGGAATCACGAGCATATCTTTGCTGTATCCAATTTTAAAAATTGCAGCAACCTGTTAAAAGGAATATAAACAAAAAAAAAATTATGATACTGTAAGGACTTCAATGCTAATGTTGACAAATATGACTTCAAGAATGAGAATTTAAAGGTCTAACCCCTTCATATTGGCTCCAAGGCGGTTTTGATGTTGCCATTTCAAGAACTGTGCATCCTAAGCTCCAGATATCCACTGCAAGGCTGTAGCCACTCGTATTCATTACAACCTGAAATTAACAAGCAGAGAGTAAGGAATTACTGGTGGTGGTAATCATGCAATCTACAGTAAAATGAAATGGGGATTTCTTGAGAGAGAGACCTCTGGTGCCATCCAATAAGGATTTCCTTTGAAAGATAGCGTTGAAGAATACGCAGTTATCTGTTTAAAAGGGTGTAGAATTAGGCAGCCATTAATAACAAAACATAATTCATACTTTCCATCAATTCAGAGTACAAAAATAAATTGCAAATAATTTCAAGCTCTCAATATTGTTTTTCCCTTATGATTCATAGGGGCTTGAATAACTTGAATGCAGGATTCAGAAAACGGAATCTGTACTTAATTAGTGTACATTAAGATTTAAGATAACAAGCTTTATAATCGATAAGATATGACAAAAGAACTTTTATGGAAAGAAAGAGTTGACATATACATGTTTTGCCATGCCAAAATCAGCAAGTTTGATATGACCCTTTGGATCCACTAATATGTTTGCTCCTTTTATATCTCTGCAGAGAAGTGACAGGCTTTCAAGAAAACGGAAATTTCACACAAACAAAATGAGTAATTAATACAGAAGAGACAAAACATCACCTATGCAGAGTATTCCTTCCATGTAAGCAAGCAAGTCCAGAGAGAATTTGCTAAGTATAATTTTGTATAACAGGCTCCCGGAAGGATCCGAGGTCTTGCAGTAATTTGCTGATTGAACCCCCAGAAACGTACTCCAAATAAACAGACAATGTTTCTTCATTCTGCAAAACAGGTAAGCCAGATTTATAATATGCCATTCATTCGAAAGGGTATGTAATACATATATGAGATACCCGAAGGACATTAAATCTAAACAGCATAAAATAAAATTATACCATGTCGCTTCCATAGTATTGAACAATGTTCTCGTGTGAGAGCTGACTAAGCAAGGTAATCTCCTGCGAGAGACAAAATTGTCACAGATCGAAAGATGACATTATGACAAGGCATTACAAACTTTAAAAGTTGAAACCCAAGAATAAACTCTGAGCAGAATTGAAATTTTCATTGAAGCAGGCACTATGTACATAAATAAGAAAAAGTATATTCAGAAACCCTGGTTCAATTGCCTGAGACTTTCTTTCGATGTTGGATCATCTGAAACAACCTTGACTTCTTTTATGGCACACATTTGTCCATTCTCGCTGCCAATTCAGACAAAATAACATCAGCTAAATAATTAGAATATTACTAAGCAAAAAATGGGGTCATATTATTAACTTGAGGTCATAACTGGCACCTCCAAAATAATAATAATAATAATAATAATAATAATTGGCAATCACGGTTGTACAACTACGCATCACAGCAAAAGCAGAGTGTGAATGGACCATAGATCTTTTTAACGCAAAATATGAGAATCTTGTACATTGGATGCAATCATGCAAGGAGCCTAGTCATACCGCAGACTTATCCCTAGAGATGGCAATTTGAACCGTCGAAACCGAAAACTGCGGTTAACCGAACCGAATGGGGCGAAATAAACCGAACCGATGGTGCAATGGGGCGGATATGGTTTTGATTTTAATGAACCGGTTCGTAATGGTGCGGGTATGGTATTTACGTCGTCGAACCGAAACCGAACCGATTACCCGCTAAAAAAAAAAAATTGAATTGATAATGGGTTTTACACTACTTTTCTATCCAAATCAAAACAAAATCCCTCCCCTCCTCATTACATCTACCTGACTCATTCGGCCAGTCTACTTACCATTAGCCCATAATAGTATTAGTATGACAGTATATAAATGCAAACCCTACTCTCCACAACCACAAACTCACGCACGGCTCCATTGCCTCTACAGTCCAAATCGTATTCGCCTCCGAAAATTTGTTACATTTGTTAGTCATTCTATTACTGTTGATCATGTAAAATCAGAGTTCGATGTTTTTCTAGACGTGCCAATATTGTCAAGGATGAATAGGAATTAACTTTGAATGCTGATCTAAGCTAATAAAACTTGTAGGGAAGAATGCATCAAGTAAATTCGATGCACAACAACTAAGAATGAAGGAAAAGTTTAGTATTATTATATTTATAATATTGTTTGTTAAACTTGTATTTTACAATTGAAAATTAGGATAATGTTTGCATTTATGTTTGGAATATTGTTTGATAATGTTTGCATTTTCATTTGGAACATTGTGTTTTTGTTTTCATTGACTTTTTTCATAAATTGTTTTATATCAATTTGACGGATGAACCTATAAAAAATAATTTATTTTCGTGGTTATTAACTAAATCGAACCGTGCTGAACCGAGATAAAAACCGAACCGATTTACGTGGTTATGGTGCGGTTATGGTATGGTCAAAAATTTGATGGTGCGGTTATGATTTTGGCCGAACCGACCCATAACCGAACCGCTGCCAACCCTACTTATCCCCTTGACTGCATTTTCTGTTTCAGGGGTATATTGGACATTCATACGTGTATTTGACCTCCCCAACATCCCTACTACATAAAAGATAAGTATGGGGTCATTTTGTGTCAGAGAGGTAAGACAAAAAAACTAGTATTCTTCTTTTCCATTATAGTGAAAACCTGCAAAAGCAAGTGGATGTAGACCTAATATTGAGCCTACCCAGTATAAATTTGTGGGTTCTTTGCTCGTTTTCTGATTTCTTTATCCATTATTATTATTGTCAAAAGGAAGTAGGGATAGGGCTCAATCTTTAACAATATAATATTGGAGCCTACCCCAGTATAAATTTGTGATTTCTTTGCTCGTTTTCTGATTTCTTTATCCATTATTATTATTGTCAAAAGGAAGTAGAGATAAGGCTCAATCTTTAACAATATATATATATATATATATATATATATATATATATGAATTTTCATTATTACAAAAGATTTTAATATCATATAAATTTTCGTGAAGTCTTAATACCTGCTGAATCCAAGATAAACATGACCAAAAGAGCCTCTTCCTAGAAGCCTCCCTTTCCTCCACTTTATTAAGTTATTATTTGAGCTTTCCTTCACTCTAGGACTTCTAGGGGACAGCAGAGCAGAAGGGCTGGAAGGCGAACCAGGCGGAAGAGGCGGCCTATGAAATTCACTCTTTCCATCTCCCAATCTCCCAGTTGGAGAATCTGAACTAATACCACTATATCTTGGGTGCCGAGGAGATGTTATGATGGTAGTCCCCTGCCTTGATCCTCGACCAGGGCTTCGCTGAACTGGACTTAATTTGTTATCTACATTTGTTCTGCCATTACAAATGAGTTCCCAAATTGCATAGACGAAGCAGAAGCACAACTTATACTGATGCTAGTAATTTCTTGTAAGGTTCTGCATAATCCAATACGAGATAAGAATATGTTTTATTTATACCTTAATGAAATGCTTGGTAGGGAGGAATGAGGATTGAATAGTACTATACAGTTTCAACAAATACGTTTCGAACTATTTTTTGTTTCTTAATGTGATCTGCTGCTACAGACTAAACCACCGTTACATCATTCGATCAAGTTTCACCTTCAAGCAGTTCAACATTCAAACCAGAGCATACAAAGGTTAAACTAAGGGCAGATAAAGGAAGGAAAAGGACCACTCGGCAAAATCATCATATCAAAGTTCCATTTCCCCCTATTCAAATCAACTGCAATTTCAAGATATAATCCATTGAAAAGTCTTTCCAGGATAAAAGCCCCTTTTTCCAGGATAAATGAGTAAATCAAAGATTCAATTTGATCAGTAAATTCGAAAATTAAAAACAAAGCAGCATATAATCAATCAAAACCAAACCCACATAAGGAAAAAGGGGGGAAATTCGCAAACTTCGATTTTAGTAAAAACGAAACGAACCTGAAAGCACCATGATCAACAGTATGAGGATGATCATCAGACGACCCAGATGAGCTGACACTTGAATCAGAACTCGACCCAGATACGAACCCGAATCCACACCCGTTAGCATTGATATCATTTGATGGAGTGTTTTATTTCTATGACTTTACAATTGAAACTAAATAGAATGTCTTCAAGGAGCGCAAGCACACGAGTACTGAAAAGAAATGTTTAAATCTAAAATAAAAAATTGAAATTACATATCCTCTGTTTAAGTGTGTTTGACTTGGGGTCCTTTGCTCTATATCTTTTCTTCCTTTTATATTCCCTTGATGATCTCTTCGTAATCAACCGCTTAGAAACTGCTTAATTGCTTTATAACTGTCCACTTTTTTTATGGTGGCCAACTTATCGTGGAACTGCCGTCTCTAACTGCTGCCACTAATCTTTGTCGTTCAACCGTCTTCAACTGAACTCCTTGAATCGTGGAACGTGATAAGATTACTCAATAACTGCTTCGATAACTGCACTTTTGGATAACCATAACATCTTATGTTTGCTAAGATTTTGGGCGATTCGAAGGTTTGGGCGAGAACGGTGTCATAACTCTGGGCGACTGCAAGGCACTTCATTCGCTCAGATCTTGGGCGTCTTGCAAGTTTGGGCGATAGTATTACCGCGTTCGTGAGCTTCCACTGTATTCATTAATAACCCTATTTGGGTCTTTATCCTAAATTGTCCAGTTGGGCTTCATTCTTTGGGCTATTCGATTTGGGCTGCACTTTTAGTTTGTCAACAATTACCCCCCAATATGGCAGAATTAATATCAATTATTAATCTTTGTCGTATATTTATTTTGTTTTTCCCAACAACATTTGAAATTTTCAAGAATTTCAATCATTATTTTCTTCCATAGCCTGAAAAAGTGCGACGCTACAAACCCTTATAAACCCCAAAGACACGCCATTTCGTTGTACCACCAACTCACATATCATTATTTTGCGCTTCTTTCTCGCCATACCACTGTTCATCTTCTTACTTCTCTGCTACGTTTCTCGAGCAAACCTTAACAAAACTGTATTTCGTTCCCAATGGCTGATCCACAAACCCAATCTGACGACTCTTTTAGCTTCAATGATTTCCATAAATCCTCACTCGGCCATATGTAAATTCGAACTTTCTTGCACTAACCAATGCCGAACTTAATGAGTTCTATCTGGGTCCTTCATTCACCAACGCCGAAGCCGTCGAACAAGTGGTGGTGAGCCAGCTTTTTTCTTGTACTCAAGGCCCTCCATTCTTGAACTCTTTGCCGTTGAGGCCTATTCGCGAAAAAGGTATTCGCACTTGGCCTAAATCTGATGTTGTTTTTCGTAGATGGCATGCTCGCCTTGTGGGCCATGGTCCTACCAAGGCAATTTTTGATCGTGATAGGATTTCTGATTTATTAGAAATCTCTCTTCAACCTCCAATTTTTGACCCAGCACTTTTTCTTATTGCTTTAAGTTTTTGGTCTTCTGAATATAATACTTTTGTTTTCCCTCTTGGTCACATGCCAATCACTTTAAGGGATGTTGGGGCTCTGATAAATATTCCACCTTTGGGTGACACCATTTTCCCTAATATTTTGATTTCTGGTGTTGCCCCAAAATTTAACAAAAAACTCACCAAGTGCTATTCAAGCTTGCAAAGTTGCCATAATCACTCAAGCGCTGAGCCTTCCCACATTGAGCGTGTGGCCTTCCTTCAGATATGACTTTGTAAATATATTTTGTGTGTGCCCAGTTTGAAGCCTTCTATAAGCTATTTACCCATAGCGCACGAATTGGCGCATGGTAGGCCTTTGAATTTGTGTTCCTTCTTTTTGGCTGCCCTCTATAGAGGCATGACTTCTCTTCAATTTCAATTGAGGAATTGTGCATCTCCCACTGGCAGTGGGCCTCTTTGGTTCGCTCAACTGTGGTTGAGAGCCTATTTTCCATCACTTTGTGCTCTATCTATGTCCCTTCGTTCTGCTAGCTGCTATGGACTAGCCATTGACCCATTGAGTCCTGTAAATATGTCCAGAAGGGACATTTTTCATTCTTTTATACTTTAAATTCAATTCTTTCTTTCTTTCCCTTTCCTGCTCATTTAATTCCAGATTATGTGCAACATCCATCCACCCTGGACAGTGCGAGCCCCTCTCTGCTCGTTTGGGTTCAGTTTTTTACTAGGAGGGAGTTGTTCCATGATATTTTAACTGGAACCAATGCCAAAGTTAGGGTTGAAATATATGCCCCCCAATTTTTTGCTCGCCAACTTGGTTTTGGCCAAATTTGGCCTGTTCCTCCTTATTATTTAAAAAATTTGATAGACCGCTTTCACACCATTAATAAGGTAGAGGCACAAGCTATAGATGCTCGTAATATTCTTTTGACGAGTAACTTTTCATTAGTCCCCTTCAATCCTAGCCGTGCCGTTCACCCCTTTTTGAACAACTCTGGTCATCAGTGAAGCACAGATTGTTTGCAATTGATGCCAATCGTGGTTTCCATTCACTGGATCAGCCAAACATTTCTTCCACTTCTCCTGTTTTGGTCACTCCTATGTCCATTAGGAGTCCTTCCTCCACTGCTCATGCTAAACAGTCTATTCGTCCATCTACTTCTCTTCCTGCTAAGCCCACTGCAACTAAGAGTGCCCCAAGTCGCAAAGGGCCAACCTCAGCATCTCCCATTTTGGAGGATGATGATGATCGTCAGGAGAAATGTAATTTAATTAGTTTACTCACAAGCATACATTTCTATACTTGAAACTTTTCTATGTGTTGATAGTTTATTTGGATTTCTCAGAAAAGTTCAGCCTCTCCTTTGAAGGCTTTAGTGTTGGTAGCTCGTGCTCCATCATCCTCTACTGAGGCTGCTTCATCCAAACCAGCCGATGAAGGGACTACGCTTAAAGAGAAACCTTCAGTCCCGGAATCCTCATCACAACCAACGGATGAGCCACCTTCTTCCCAGGGCGTCAACCCCCCAAACGTCGAACCAGAAGGTAATACATTTTTTGATGTTTTACCTTTGCTTGTGCTATTGATTTTTAATTTGTTACTTTTTGAGTTCTGCAGATGCTCCCATGGATTTGCCCGTTGTGACAAAGTCTTCTCACCCAAACAAGGGGAGGTCCTCACAAGTGGTGGAGCCACAGGTGGTAGATTTGGCTGGGGATATGCCACCTCTCAAGATTGCTGATGAGGTAATATTTGCTTCACTTTTACTCCAACTTTTTTTATTGTAGTGAAAACCTTCAATGTTGGAAATTTTCTTTGCAGGATGCTAATAAGATTGTGCGTTCCATCCAGGACTTGTTCACTTCCTGGGGGCAAGTCAAGACGTCTCGCCCTGCTTCAACCGGTCGTTCTTCTGCTTCTTCAAAGGAAGATATGAAATTTCTCAACCAGTCGATATTTGAGTATGTGTCCTTTATGAATATGGACATCGGTTAGGCTAGTGCTGCCAAACATAAGGATAAGCTTGAGCATTTGAGTGCGAAGTTGGCGCAAGCACTGACACTTCCGTTGCTCAATCTTTCTGCTGATTTTAAAACGACGTTGAAAGTTGTCCATTTCGAGATTCTCTCCTTACTGGCCAAAAATGTTGAACTGAAGGCCAAGAGTACTCAATATCTTCGCGCTGTATCTGAAAAAGAGTCTTTGCTTCTGGAGATTAACAAAGTTGAGGACGAATTGAAAGAAATCTCTTCCGAAATTATTATTGAAGACTCTTTGATGACCAGTTTGACTACACAAATGAAGGAGCTTCAAGCAAGGATGGACGACTGCAAGGCGAGAATGGATGCTAAAAAACGTAATGCCTCCCAAGGAATTGAGCGAACCAAGTCTTTGGTCGAGTAGTACAAGAAGTTGGAAGTTGATGATGATTTTGTAGCTGAATTGGATATCACTTCTTCTCGGCAGAGCGAGAATTGAGGGAGACTTGGGGAGAGAATTCGTTCAGTTTGGGGCGAATTGTAATTAAGACCTATAATGCCTTAACTTTTCTTTTTGTAATTTCGTATTAACTTTCCCCTTGTAACCTCATACTGATATCCATTGGTAATTCTGAACGTACCAACAGCCATTATCATTAATGAACGATTAATTTGTCTTCTTATGTATTTATTGACGTCATCTTTAATCGTCAACCCCCTAAGCATTTAACTGCTTTATGCTAAGATTCACGTACATTTTCTCTTAGTATTTCTGTCTCTTTTCCCAAGATTTCGACCCATTTGATTCCAGTTACTAGGCACGAATGTGACTATTCATATTCTGTCTCTTCACCTTCACGCCCCTATAAATGCACTTATATTCCACACTTATCATTTTCATTTCCATTCTATTTTTCAAAACCAATTTACTGCCATTGTTTGGCATTTTGACAATTGATCCAAAACCTTCGTCTTCCATGGAAATGGATCATTGGATCCGCCCATTTTGCCATCTTTTTTTATGTCACCTTTGGAATGGGAGATATAGGAAATATTCTTTGGCCAAAGAAGTTCTTCCCATCGTCTCCATGTTCCTTACAAGGAGTTTGATGATGGAAGACAATTTTTTAGGATGCGTGCAAGCCACCTTGCTTGCTGAGGAGTACTTCTCAGCCTCCTTGCCCGTTATTGCGGCGATGCATTTAGAAAGGCGATGTGAGGGTGCTTCTTCTTCCATTCTGCTTGCTGAGAGTGCTTCTTGACCTCTCCACTTGCCTTTGCAGCAGTGCGATCAGGATAGCAATTAAGGCCAGTTCACCCTCTTACTTGGCGATCGACCTAGAGATTAGTTTGCTCTCAATTGTAACTCATAGAGCATTTAGTATTTTGTATTTTGCAACTTTGTAATAAACGTTTGATAACAAAGGAATTTATTTGAGCGTATTTCGCTTTAGCTCTTTTTTATTTACGATCGTTCAACGTGATTTGATTACGCTTTTATTTGTTCACTTTCTCATAAGGAATGAACATATTTTTTCAAATATTTGCCATTAATGAACCTCATGTGTTTGGTGGCATCTAAATCTTCCAAATGATAGGCTTCATTAGACAACACACTATTTACTTTATATGGTCCTTCCTAATTGGGCGATCACTTGCCATACTTTGGATCTTTGTTATCCAAAGGGAGTATTGTTTTCCAAACCAATTCGCTCAGGCTGAACGACTTGGCTATAACTTTTTTATTATAAAACTTAGCCATCCTTCGTTTTTGAACTTGCAATCTATTTAGGACGTCCAACTTTAATTCGTCCAACTCCAATAAGTTTTGAACTAGTGATTTGGTATACTCATCACCACTTAACTTATGTTGCAAACACACTCTGATCGATTGTACATTGATTTCCATAGGCAAAATGGTCTTCTGTCCATAAGTAAGTTGGAAAGGAGTAATTTTGATACTTGACCGAGGCGACGTCCTATAAGCCCATAAGGCCTTGTTAAGACATTCGTGCCAATTTCTGGCATTTTCATCTATCATTTTCCTTATGATATTTTTTAGAATCTTATTAGAAGATTCTGCTTGTCCGTTGAATTGAGCGTAATATGGTGTGGAGTTTACTAATTTAACTCCAAACTCGCTCAAGAATTCATTCACTTGATCTCCATTTAAAGAAGTTCCGTGATCTACCATCAAAATTTGGAATTTCAAATCTATAAATAATATGATCACGGATAAATTCTATGACATTCTTTTGGATGATCTCCTTTAAAGATATCGCTTCTACCCACTTAGTGAAATAATCAGTTGCAACTATAACAAATGTATGTTGCTTGGACGATGGGGGATAAATCTTCCCTATCAGGTCTATCGTCCAACCCTTAAACGGCCAAGGTTTGATAATAGGTGTCATCTCTTGTGCTGACGCCCTTTGTATTGGACCATGCTTTTGGCATGCTAGACAACTCTTTGTATACTGAACGCATGATTCTCCCATCTTTGGCCAAAAATATCCATTTTTAATAATTAACCATCTCATCATTTCGCCAGGTTAATGAGCTCCACATATCCCTTCGTGTACTTCAGCCATGATCGTCCTGACTTCTTGCAAACTTATACATTTTAGCAATAAACCATCAGAGCATTTCTTAAACAACTCTTCATATATCAGTGTATAGTTTAGCAAACGCAACTTCATTTTTTTACTATTTCCTATATTAGGCTTTTTAAAGAACCTTTTAATATGTGCCCTCCAATCTATCGCATCTCCATCTTGTATGCAATGAATTTCAATCGTTCTCGCCCTTCTTTGGACCACGGGCAATATTGTTCCATACTCATAAGTCGACTTCCAATTTAAAACCTTCGAGTACCCTGAGGCCATCTGGGCCAACTCATTTGCCACATCATTATATATCCTATTAACGCATTGAAGCTCTACTTGGTCGAATTCTTCCAACAACTCTTGGGCGATTTCATATAGACTTATAATGGAATCACTATGCGAACTTGTAGCAAATCCCTAAATGATTTATCAATGCTACTCCTATTCCTGCACCTTTAAAGGTTTTTGACCCATCGAAATACAATACCCAAGGTTTTACTTCGAATGAATTGATTTCTAATTCAATTTCTTCAAGCATGTCAAGGCATAGATGATCGGCCAGAAAATTAGCCAATGCCTAATTTTTGATTGCCTTTTGAGGTATGTATTGTATTTCGAATTCTGATAATGCTAACATCCAAAGGCCTACCCTTTGGTGTAAAATAGGGCGAGAGAACATATACTTAACCAAATTTACCTTGAAAATCAAATAAACGGTTACGGGCCGTAAATAAACTCTTAATTTTGTACATGTGAAATACAATGCAAGACATAATTTTACAATGACAGAGTAATTACATTCACATTTTGTTAACCGTTTACTCAAGTAGTAATCGCCCTTTTTTTACCAAATTGGTCTTCTTGCGCAACCATTCCAGCTATTGATTCTTTTTCAGCGTACATACATTTTCATTGGTCGTTCTTGGATTGGTGACACCAACACTGATGGACTTGATAAATATGTCTTTAGGCTTTCGAAAGCCTTTTGATGTTCTTCTTTCCAAACGAATTCGTCCTGATTTTCAACTTTAAAAGCGGTGAAAAAGCTTTAGTTCACCCTGCACAGTTAGAAATAAAGCGTCTTAAAAAGTTTACTTGGCCTAAAAACCTTTGCAATTCTTTTTTGTTGCTAGGTGATTTGGCCTCTAAAATGACCTTTGCTTTATTTTTATCAAGTTCAATTCCCATTTTGTGTACTAAGCAACCAAGGAAGTTTCCTGCATTAACACCAAATGCACATTTCAAGGGATTTAATTTTAGTTTATATTGCTTCATTCGCTCAAATGAACATCTTAATTCTTCAACAAACTAGCCTATCATATCATGAAAAATCAGGTTTATCGCCCTTTGATAAGTTGCTCCTTTATTTTTCAGGTCGAAAGGCATAACTACCCATTCAAAACATCCTAGAGACCCTGGGCATCAAAAGGCAGTTTTGTGTATATCTTTCTCAGCTATATAAATTTGATTGTATCCTGAATACCCATCCATGAAGGAATACATTACGTGTCCGGCAATTGAGTCTACTAGAGAGTCTACTGTGGGCATTGGATATTCATCTTTGGGTGTGGCTATGTTTAAATTCCTAAAGTCTATGCACATCTTTAATTTATCATTCTTTTTTAGCACTGGTACGATATTGGACAACTAATTCACATATCTGGCTGTTCTAATAAAGCCTGCCTTTAATAATCGCTCCATTTCTTTCTTGATCTCAGGAAGTACATTAGGAGCAAAACGCCTAAGAGGTTGCTTATGAGGCTTAAAATTTAGCTTGGTTGGCAACCTATGTTCCACCAAATCTCTATCTAAACCAGGCATATATTCATATTTCCAAGAAAAACAATCTTTATATTCCTTTAATAAAGTGATTAATTTATCACTAACCTCTTGATCGAGCATTTGGCTGATGAATATTGGGCGATCTTCTCCTTCATTGCCAATATTCACTTTAATCAGAGGGTTTTGTGTTTGAGCGTATCCAGGCTTGGCGATCCTCATCACTTCATCGTCCAATTCTCTTGTAGGCACTTCTTCTTCTAAACAATCCACTTTGTTAACTTTTCGGCCAATACTTTGTTCCAACTCGAACACTGCCAATTTGTCTCTCAATGCTTTCAAGGCTGCTTCTTCTTTAGTCTTGTCCTTGCATTCTTTATTGAAAGCCATTAATTTGGCTTTGAAGGCCTGAATATCGACCATTTGCTTTTGTTGCTTACAACTCATTTAAAACTCTTTGATTACTCTTTTACCAATTACTGGCTCTTCTAAGGCCACTATATTTGGCCTCATCTGACTGAACATTTCAGTGAGTGCATCCACCGAAAATGGCTCTTCACTCTGAGCAACAATTTGAGTTTCTTCTCCATCTTTGACTACTCTGACAGGTCCATAATTTCCTTCATACATGAACCTTTCAAGTGAGTTTGCTTCTGCGACAAAAGGTCTATGATCGGCCTGCACCACTTCTACTTCGTCTTTGTCATTCCAAAAAATCAAGCATTGATAGAGCGATGAGGGTATACAGCGACTTCCGTGTATCCAATCCCTTCCTAATAACACATTGTAACTAGTAAGACCATTTATTACAAAGAAGACTGTGGTCCTAATAGTTGTCCCTATAGTTATGTCCAATGGCATAACCCCTTTAGTTGAAATTGCTCCTCCATTGAAACTCGTAAAGACGACTTCTGTTGGGATCATATCATTTTCTGTCTTTGCAAATTTCTTCATCATCCTAGATGGAATGGTGTTTATAGCTGCTCCATTGTCAACAAGCACTTTTGCCACAGGTATGCCGTTAACTAGAGCTTTAACGTACAAAGGCCTCTAGTGTTTAGTTAACTTCATGGCTGGCTGCTTAAAAATAATCTTTTCGGCAGCATCTATTTTCACTTCCTGCTTGTCCTCTGTCAAATTATCCTTTTGTGATAAGTCAACGTGCAGCATGTCGTACTGAGCTTCCGTTTCCTTTTTACTGCTTTCTAATGCTTCTTCTTCAGTTACCCAACCTGTGAGAGGAGGCATTATTCTTGGAGGTGATCCATACTTTTTAGAGCAAGGAACTCTCCTTTTCCTTTTGGGCGTCCCGTACAGCATGTAATAATCAAAAGAACGCTCAGACGGTTCCCCCAACAAGTCCACTTCACGAACCCCCTCTCGATGTAGTTGCTTCAACAGAGTGTTGTACGATACTCCTCTTTTTCTTTTTTCTGCTTCCAAATCAATTTCTCCTTCGATATCCGTCATACCATCATCTCCTTCATCATCGTAGGCCCCTCTAGAAGTTTAGTCTTCTTCATATTCCCGCACGCATGCTTCTTCTTCGTTATCCTCCCTCTCTTCTTCTTCTTCTTTCTCTTTATTCTTGAACTCATTGGCTAGCAAATAGTTATTAGTCATGACAGGAGGTAACGTACCGAACTGAATAGTAAGAGACTGATCTGGATCTTCTCCATCTTTTCTGTCTCGCTCAAACTTCGACCTCCCAGAAGAAGTCTCTGGCAATTCTTTCATCGATTCACATGTACCGGTCTCTTCAGTGTCTTTGAGAATATTTTGATTGGCCACCTCGAGTAGCTTAGGCGCCTTAGGACATGGCATTCCCTGTTGTTGCCTCATCATTCGTCCATAGTTCGGTTGAAAATGCCTTTGTTAGGTTCTAGTCATCTCGTTGAAGGGTATAACATTTCCTGCATTATACTGGAACGAATGCATACATTTGGTTGGCGAGGCTGCGGCCTGAATGTTCTTCCATTATTCACTGGCCTGAATGCCTTTCAAAAGGCGGTCCCCTATAGAACGATATACCTCGCCCTTTACCAGGCTGAGTGTTTGGGAGAAAACTAAGGCGACGGTGATGCTGCTATATCCATGGTTTCTCTGTATTCCCACTCACTTCTCTTTTACATCTTGCACATAGGATGTCTTCATCCTTTTCAGGTTCTTTCCCTTTGATACGTTCAAAGACACTGGGATGTGGTCCAGGGTCCTCTTCTCCATCATCTATAATCAACTTGAATTTTGACAACTTGTTTTTAAAACCAGTCGTCACCATGTTCATCCCAAGTGGCTGTGGAAAAGGGTTTTCATCCACTGCCATCTTCCTCTTATCCTCGAACATAATTCGTCCTGATTCAATGGCATCCTGTAACACATGGCGAAAAATCAAATAGTTATTAGTCAAATGTGACCATGCATTATACCACTTACAATATTTTTTTAATCTTAACTTGTTCAGGGTTTGGTAATTTATGTTTATCACTCAACTTTATCTGCTTATCATTATATAGTTTATCAAATATAAGGTCAACCTTGGTTACATCGAACGAGAACGTTCTAACCTTTTTGTTTTCATCTTTTATAGGCTCATCCTTACCCGACGGTCTATGCTTAGCCATTATAGGACAAGTATACGTATCTCCTTTGATTAGTTCGGCCAAACACATTTCGATTTGATCGTAATACTCGTCATTAATGGTATGAACATCAAAATTTGGGTCTCTATAATAAGTCTCTTTACTAGAATTTTTCATTTGCTCTTCTTCTCTTATTAATCGTTCATACCTAATCACGTTCGCGCTCAATTGGAAAAGATCAGGAAATTCCTTGTCTTGAAACTTCTTTTGTAAATCAAAGTTTAGACAACTTTGAGCAATTTTGACAAACTCCTTTTCGGGCAAAGGCACAAAACATTTACTTCTTGCTGTTTTGAACCTTTGAAGGAAACCTTCTGTCCATTCGTTTGGCATTTGATGTAGATTCGCTAAATCGGCCAGAGTAACTTCGGACTCAGTCTTATAAAACTGAGCGTAGAACAATTGCTCCAATTGTTGCCATGTTTGAATAGAGTTCGCTGTAAATTGATGAACCAGGAGAAAGATACTCCCATTAATGAACTAGAGAACAACCTCATTTTATAGTAATCAGTTACGTCACCACTTTGCAGTGTGAATCGCCCTATGTGTTCTAGAGTAGACACCTCTCCTAAATCGGTAAATAGTGAGAATTTTGGCACTTTATACCCTCTAGACCATAGATATGCTTGGTCTACTCGATCAGGTTATGGCTTTGTGTAAGTCGGCCTAATGACAGGACGTACCCCAAAAGCCATCTGATCCTGTACTATTTCCATAATTTGATTCCTCAACATGACGTTGGAGTCATATGGAATTCCTACATGTTGGTTGACTGGTTGATTTGCTTGAGGCCTGATATTTGGTCCTTGGTTGGCAACAAAGTTGCCATGATTTGGGCCATTATTATCATTAGCCTGAATATTTACTCCATCATTACTACGTGGGGTATTCTGTCCATTATTTAGGACATTGTCTCTTACGTTTGAGTTACCCCCCAAGTTAGATGTACCATTACCACCATTCTGATTTGGCATTACACCATCCCCCTAGTTTGAAGTAGAGGGACCAAAAGGTGATTTTACCCCTTGATTTGGACTTAGGACGGGGGGATTATGTCTCACAATAGTCCTAGTTTGAAAATAATTTGCAAGAGGCACAATTGGCTGACAAATTTGGCCTACTAACTTATTCATTATTTCATTCAAAGTATTCAGTTGTTTGGCCATGTTATCATAGTATGCGTTCCCATTCTGAGTAAGTCTTTCCATATTATGAATATTTCATAGATTTACCTGTTCAACGACATCTTGTGTGAGTTCTCCAAGTAATGCACGCATAATTCGAGGACTCAACTCTGTCATTAGTTCGTAACGACTATGACTGCTCTGATTCTGTCCATCTGTTCGTGGAGAGTTATGTTGCTCCTCATATCGCTCTATCACAGATTGGACTCCTCCCTGACTTGCTTCCTTATCAAATTTCTGAGGCACATTGTTTCACTTTTTGTATCTCCAACACCAAACACCAAGGTCCCACTGGGCGTGCCAAATTGTTTCGCGCGAGTAGTCGCTAACAATTAAAAAGGGATCAGACGATTGTATAAGGAACAAACCTCCTGAGACAAAGTTCCAAAAATGGGTGTTTTATTGGCGATGACTTTACAATTGTAACTAAACAGAATGCCTTCAAAGGGCGCAAGCACACGAGTACTGAAAAGAAATGTTTAAGTCTAAACTAAGAAATTGAAATTACATATTCTCTATTTGAGAGTGTTTAATTCGGGGTCCTTTGCTCTATGTCTTTCTTCCTTTTATATTTCCTTGATGATATCTTTGTAATCAACCGCTTAGAAACTATTTAATTGCTTTACACTTTCTTCATGGTGCCCAACTTATCGTGGAACTGCCGTCTCTAACTGCTGCCACTACTCTTTGTCGTTCAACAGTCTTCAACTGAACTCCTTGAATCGTGGAACGTGATTAGATTACTCAATAACTGTTTCGATAACTGCACTTTTGGATAACCATAACATTTTATGTTTGCTAAGATTCTGGGCGATTCGAAGGTTTGGGCGAGAACAGGGTCATAACTTTGGGCGACTGCAAGGCACTTCATTCGCTCAAATCTTGGGCGTCTTGCAAGTTTGGGCGATGGTGTTATCGCGTTCGTGGGCTTCCACTGCATTCATTAATAACACTATTTGGACCTTTATCCTGAATTGTCCAGTTGGGCTTCATTCTTTGGGCTATTCGATTTGGGCTGCACTTTCAGCGTGTCAACAGTATCTTAAATAATCAATTCCCTTATAAATGAATGTTAAGTTTTAAATATAAAAATATTACTAACATATAAAAAAAAATGAACTGCTCTAGAAAATTGACTTTTTAAAATAATTCCATATCATCAATGTTAGAGCGCCGCAGCCACTCGAAGACAAAAATGCCTCTCATATTTTAACGATAGGTCATGAGATATTTTGTTATTGTGGATTAAGACTTTTAGACTGTACGTGTAGAATTAATTATAATTGATATTATGTTTACAGAAGAAGTATTCAATAAGTTTTAGGTTTTTTTTTTTTTTTTTAATTTCAAACATATATACACTATTGTCAGTATATTAGGATAGATGAAAAATATGACTACGAGTTCGTTGGTTTCCCATTTGTTTCATCTTATGGTTACACGGCATCAATTAATTTAGACTCCTTCCCCCTTCTCGACCATGAAAAAGATCGAGAGGTCCCAAAAACCTCCAAACCAAGAACATAAACGAAAGCCTTTTAGTTCATTGAAGTTTGAAAAGTGCCCATTATGGCCACTTAAATTTTTCCCCCCTTTTTTTTTCTCTATAAATACCTCAAATCATCTCCAAAAATTTTCACACAACATTTCTCACTCTCTTCCACATTCTGCACAATACTACATTCTTTTCTACCTTCATTTTCAATTTTTCAATAACAATTACCAATTTACTTTACCACACTAATTTATTTTTTTTACTTAATTACTTATTATACACCATACATATTCTATACATTTAATCACAAGTTCACAAATCACTGGATCCACACTCATATATTGATGGCTTTTTTGACGGTGTCGGAGGCGAATCGCCTATGATGTCGCAAAGTTAATTTCTGAATGAATTTGCCAATTTCGACGAAGCACCAATTTCGAAAAAAAATTCAAATTGAGATGCTCATCGAAGTAGTAACCCAATTGATTTGAATGATGTTGATATTCTCGAAGCGGAACATGAGGAGGAACGTGAATTAGATATTCTCGATACAATAGAAAGCAAAAGAGAAAAAACAGACAAAATGTTGGGATCACTTTAAATTGAATCCAATGTGCCATGTGGTCGATGGAGTTGTGGAGTCTAAAGCAATATGTGAATATTGTCAACAATGATTGGCATGGCAAAAGGGCATTGGTACCACCCACATGAAAGTCACTACAAAACATGTGCGACCAAACATGGGCTTTTTGCTACTGGTCAAATTCAACTGCAATTTGGTAGTTTGGCATCAGTTCTACTACTATGATAATTTTCTCTTGGATGTATTCAAGGAAAAAAGCTCGAACGAGAATAGTGAAGTTCGTTGCTGGTGCTAAGTTGCCTCTAGCAATAGCAGACAACCAACATTTTCGTCTCTTATATGAAGAAATATCTTCAATTGAGGTACATTGAGATAAGTAGAAACACTCTTTATTCCGATACAATATAATATTTTCTTTATACAAAAAATAATTAATTACCAATTTACAAAATATGGGGGTATTATATCTTTAACTTCAAATATATGAGAAGTGATTAATAAAAGATGTTATATAGCTGCAACTACACACTACATAGGCCCACCTTGGTGTATGCATAAAAAAATTGTTCCTTTTAGAATTATTGAGTTCTCTCACAACGCTAACAATATATATAACGCTATTTTGAGCATTATTAGAGAATTTTATTGTGAGAGCAAAATATGTTCTTATACATTTGAAAATGCTAATGTTAATAAGTCGGTTGTCGATAAATTGTGTAGGGTTCTACAGCCTGATTTCGATAGTTATTTATTTCATATTTATTGTGTATGTCATATTTTTAATTTAATTGTGTAGGATGGTTTGAAACATATTAAGAATGAAATTCAAAGAATTAAGGATGCACTAACATATATACCACGATTTCACCCAGTAGAAAGCAAGCTTTTAAGGAATTTTGTGTTGAATATGAGGCGACGAGTACTAAAATATTTGTTAACGATGTAGGGCATATATGGAATTTCTATTTTCTTGTTATTAAAATCATACGAAGGGTTTGAACATTTAATAAATGAATTTTATAATAATAGGCATATTTAATAAACGACGATGATACTATTTTAAAAGTATCTGATTGACTTTTAGCTTTAGAAATTAAAAAATATTTGACAAGTTTTTATAACTCTACAAATATTTTATCTGGTGTATAGTGTTTGAACATCTTTATATAATTGTAATAGCTTTTATTAAATACAAAAAGTACCTCAATTTTAGTGAAGTTATATATTCTATGGAATTAAAGTTTAGAAAATATTGAGAAGACTTGCCTATGTTATTTTCCGTAGAATGTATCATGAACCCCTAATACAATTTATCATGTAATTTATCAGATTTCAAAAGCTTTTAACTTTTAATATTCCTATCATTTTTAGAAATTTAGAACAAACGTTTATGTGAAATATATGAATTATATGCAAAACGAACGGCTGCAAAGTACCCTCTTCACCTACTTCTCCGACTAACATTAAAGAAGATGACGCTGAAATATTAAATTTATCTGAAGGCATTAATACGTATTGATATGATGCAAATGCAATAGGTTCTTCTAGTACTAATATGTCTACCGCATGTAATTAGATATCGGACGCAAGTCCAAATGCATTACTGCCGAATAATTAATTACTTTAATCATAATATGTCTAATAACAAAAAAAATTTAAAAAAGTTCAGAAAAAATAATTGAATTCTGGCGAAAATACGAATGACGATTGCCAGTTGTTTCTACGATTCCAAAGGACCTTCTAACACCTCGGTCAACACTGTAGTTTCGGAGTTTGCTTTTAATGCATGAAAAAAGGGTTTTGTCCGAAGTCAAGAGCCGACTAAAAGAAGATAATTTAGAAGAATAAAGTACGTGAAGGACTGGCAAGATGCTCATTCCAATTGCAAGATAAATTATACTGAAATTGTATATCGTTAGGTAAGTGATATTTAATTTGACCATATTAATCAAAATTTGCTATTTTATAATATTGTTTTAACTTTAAAAAAAAATTATAATATAACAAGTTGCTCGTGTACAATTTTTAATCACATACTCAAAATTTAAGTAGTCGATCATAAACTCAAAAATGGATGAGGGTTTTATCTATTACAGAAAAATGAACCAAAAAAAAAAAGGTCACTAGCTAGCGCATCATGGCTCATGGGCCAAGCTCGAGCTCATGGGCAATAACTGACTCGGCCCATCGCCACTACTAGACGTCGCAAAGGAGGCTCAAAAGTTTGTTAAGGAACATGGCAAGGGGCAAAACAGTGGTATACTAAAGAATTGCAAACTTAACATATGACGTAGGATTTAGCTATAAAAAAATTAAAAAAAAAAATAAATAAATTAGTAAATTTTGATAAAAATCAATAAAATTCGTGATCGAAAATTTGATAAAAGTTGTCAATTTTAAAAAAATGTTATAATTGAAAGTGAGTTTGGAAAAAAAAAATAATAATAATAAGAAAATAAAGGTCAAACGGGTGCTTACTAAATAGAACACATTACAATCATGCTACTTGCACAATATTTTTTTTGACAATCTTGATGGACAATACAAACTTGCAATATCACATTCATCTATTTTAAAAACTATTTTTTAAATTAATTGTTCAAATTTTGACAACATCAATATTGTCAACCACAATTGTACAAATATCTTTATTGTTTAGAAAAACCACCCACCCAAAGAGCTCATCATTGGCTGTCCATACACTGCTTGGCTGTCATTGATAGACAAAATTAAGCCAAGTTCGATGGCGGTTAAAATGAATTATGCTACTTGTATATAAAAATGATACATAAAAAATTATATCAAATAATGTGGAGGAAAAAAATCATCATGTTCAACACATCATTTGTCTAATATTTTGACCACAAAAAAAATTCCTCGTAACGATTAGATTCATTTATAGCAAATAAGATCTGTAGAGGATCAAGTTGATTACTGATTAAAATTTCAAAGTAACAACTTTCCAGTGATTTAAGTAGAGAAAAAACAGAGCTCAAAAACATAGAACATATAAGAAATGGCACAAAAATCCATATTAAGCTGTCAAGAAGTGTGATCCTTCTCTGCAGCAGCTTCAAAGGTCTCACCATCAACAAGGTCCGGCACATCGTCGTCATCTTCTTGTGCTGCATTAGCATCAGCACCAGGCACCTGCTTCTGGAACTGCTCTGCCAATTTCTTCAAATTCTCCAAATTATCAGGACCTGAATATTTTTCACAATAAACCTCCAGTCAGCCCAGTTGTCTGGGGGTGCGCAAAAAAAACAAATACTACCTAAAGGGAAAGAAGATGCATACCCAATTGATGAATAATTTGAGGAAGAATATCTTGCAGTTCTAGAACAGCATAAAAGAAATGTTAGTACACATTTTTGAAAATATAAGAAAGTGTCACAGAAAATGAGGATGTTCCACATTTAAAATCGACAACACAGAGAATTTTAATACGAAAAGAATAATTTGAGCAGCAACTCAGGTACCCAAGTATAAAATCTTAAGCCTTTGATGCTCATAGATCAACAATTCTCCCATTTTAACAATGAGAAATGGACCAAAAACACAGTTTCGGATCTAGGGGAAAAGTTAGAGGAACTATCACTGAGTTACACTAATATAGTATGTGAGATCCAAATCATAGAATCGAACTGGATATGAAAATATATCTTAGCTTTTTAAATGAGAGAAAGGAAAACATACTCTTGTTCTGAGGAGTGCCACTGACAACCCAAGTGTTGGCAGCAATAGAAGCTTGAACTATAGACAAAAGAAAACACTGGTCAAGACCAAAGAAAAAACAAAAAGTTCAACTGGGGAAATAATTTCAGCAGTCAATGGGTATACCTTTAGGATTAGTGAACTGTATGACTACATCCTCCTTGAAAATATTGACCTCCTCAATTGCAGGAATAGCATTCACCCCTATTCTCTTCAGTGTGCTTTGCAGTCTTTTGTCATCTGTGGTGGTAGTCTTGTGAACAGCTTTCTTCTTTCTGCAATTATGGGCATGGTTACATATTTAATAATATTAAACAGAGGAACAAACAAGCAACCTATACGATACTTGCATTGCAAGACCTAAACTTTCCAGTAAACTATGTCCTGATTAAAACAAGACCAACTGGAAATGATGTATTTACTTTTGAGGAAGATTAGAAACATAATTCACCAAGAGGAATCATGTTTATCCTCAAAATTTACCCATTATGTGAAACCCTATTTTCAGGAGTTCAGTCACCAAGACAAATGATCTACAAAACATTCCACTAGTGAGGGATATCTGTCTCTCATAACAGAAGACTATGGTATCAATTATCAACCGTATGTATCACAGAAGAAGCTAAAAATCCATAAGCATTCTGCCATGAAAATGATGCGGGTATGCAGCAACAGTGACTCTCAAATGACAAGCTAACAATCAAGTATATAGAAAAATACTGTGCTCCTCTATGTGTGCAGTAACACTTTGTAATTCGTTTCAGATAATAAAAAAGCATGCACTTAATCAATGAACTGAAAAATATAATCAAGTGTCAAAGCGACACAAACCTTCTCATGGTACCCTTCCCACCAGTTCGAACAGAACCAGCCATCTTCATTAGCTTTTCCACATTCATCTGTCATGTAAAAATTATAGGGCATTGCCCATTAAGCATTAACAATTTCAACATGCCAAAATTTTAAGGCAAATTCATATTTCAAATAAAGATCTTAACTTCGTGTAGAAAACTTCCCTAGGTTCTCTTATGCTATAGCAAGTCACAATAAGGATATATGGTTTGCCTCATAGGGCATGCAGAACTATACATACGTAAAAATAGAAAAAAGAAAAAAAAAAAGGTTTAATAATAAGTGCCGAGAGGTAAAGTTTTTTCTGCATGCGATTAAATTTGGCCTAACTTTCCACTAAAATATCGTTTTCACGAATAGCAGCCACTGTAACACGGCATGTCAAAAGCACAATTATCATGACCATATCAGCTAGGACAGAATGACTATACATGACGAAGTTGAAAAAATTCACCCCAAAATGAAATTATGTACTAATATAATGTCTTTCACAGCAGTAGGCACAAGAAACAATTAACATAACTATATAATAGCAAAAATAGAATGATATAAAATATTAACAAACAGATAAACTAGCCAGATATAAAAATGGGCAACAAATGCTGGCAGAACATCCACTAAAAATCCCAATTACCACCAGTGCAATGAAAAGCACGGATTACAAAAAACTGTAAACCTAAATTTACAAGTATTCAACTTTAAATAAAGAAATTAATCTACAAAATAAAAATACGTATTAAAATCAACAATAGGCAAGGATCTATCAATCAAGCTCAATCATTATTAGACGATATAAATATAAATACTAAAAAAACACAGATATATACACACAAAATATACATATATACACACGAATGTTCGTGTATCCGTGTGTGCTCGTATATTTATTAGATTACCTCTGGGAACGGTGGAGTATAAAAGGTGTGGATGCAGAGGGGGGAGGGGAGGGGAGGGGAGGGGGAGAGAGAGAGAGGAGTTAGAGTGTGAAATGGGGGAAGGAGGGAGAAGATAGCAAAAGAAACCCTAGTGACGCCTCTTTTAATTATTCGATTTTTCAGGGGTATATTAGGTATTCGATCATTTTCCCTGGGATGTTTGGCTAAGCTTAAAAGTGAGAATATTTCGTGTGTGACCTTTTCATTAATTTGCAAAGGATATTTTTAATTTTTATAGTAACAAAAATACTTTAAAACCATTTTTTATTTGTATGTAAACCATTTTTTATTTGTATGTAAACCATTTAATTTTAAATAAACATCGATCAAGTACAAAACTAAACTTATTAATTTATCTATTCAATGCATCTTCCATTTACCTCCAAAAGTCAAATCCTAAAATGTGCCGAAAACTCACCTCTTACTTAGGGACGATTAAATGGGGGCAAACCGCTCGCTGGCTTGTCTCATGCCCAAGGCGACTAGCAAAAGCCTTGAGTGACCTATCATTGCCTTGTGAGTCGGATGAGCTAGTTCGTATGCAAACTTGTCATTTTGCATACGAGTCATCTTGCTATTGGTGAGTGCAACGCAATGTTCCCAAAAAAAAAAAAAAAAAGCTCTTATAAATTCTTAATTATGCTTTGAGTTGTGTTTTTTCAGAGCTTGTTTATTGTGCAATCAAATATGATTATGTCTATCTGCAATCTCTCTTACTTTTATTGCTTAACAAATCTCTTTCAAAATCAATTTATCGTCATTCAATCTAATGTTTGATAGCGTTTTTATGAATTTAGAGCATGTTTGGTAGTGATTATGAGAATTGATTTTTTGATCGTTAGAGAGAAAAATGGATCCTACCTGTGAGTTGGGATGTAAAAAATAACAGCTGAAATAGTGAAATAACGATAAAAAATTTGATTTTTTGAGGTGAAAAATTGCTAACAAATGGGAGCTAAGTGGTTTTTAGAGAAATTATGCGAAGAATTTGTTCGACAGCATGTCTAATTTGCAACCAAATATTTGACCATACAAAATAAAATAAGTTATATACAAATAAAAAGCGTAGTCGAGCACCTAGAACTAACAGAAAATATGGAGCTTATCCATTCATAATGAAGTTCTAATAGTACGCTCATTGAAAATTTTTGTCCATTAAACACGTGTTTGTGCATGTTTGCATGAAAACATTACAAAGTATTCGCACAATTTGGGATGTGTAAGAAAAAATGAATGTAGTCTTTGAAATTTTGAGAATCAGAGATGAAATGAATTCATTTTTCCATTTTTATTTTATTTTATATACTTACGAGTTAGATTTGTATTTTTCATTCAAAAGTCGGGTAATTGGCACAAAACGTCCCTACCTTTCATGTCTATTGTGGAAAATGTTCTTACCTTTCATTTTTTGGCATTTTTGCCCCTACCTTCCACCTTTCTTGGCGTTGAACATCTTTTTCACCAATTTTGGACAATTTTACCCTCCATTCAAATAAAACGAAAAGAAAGGAAATGAAACAACAAATAACTAGTTGCAACCAAAGTCTCCAATTTTAAAAAATTACAAATCAATCACAAATATATACAAAATTTTCAATCATACAAAGTTTCTCCTCTGGGGTGTATGCACCTTTATTTAGATCTGGTCTTAGATGGTTCATCCACCTCAAGCAACAACTTTTTCCACACCGAGCCAGCCCCGAGTGCTTCCGGACTGCATTCCAGTTCCCTTCTCCATGCTTGGTAACGTACTCAATTAAAATGGCGTCTTGTGCAGATGTCCAGGGACCTTTTTTAAGTGGATCATTCCCACTCACATTTCCTTCGCTAGTATCTTCCTCGATGTATGTTGAATCTACGCTATCTTTGGATATAATCTTTTCCTCACTTTCACTTGACATGCCCTTCACCTATTTCGTCAACAAATCAAGAAAAATGATTTAACAGTTCGGTTTCCAAATTTTTAAATCAGAGATGCCAAGATAAATATCTAGAATAGTATTAGCCCATCCAGCAATCTTTGGATCTAAAATTATATAAATTTTTTTGCAAAAGTTCATTCATGCGAAGGCACTAACAGAAGTAGAGAAATATTATCATTGTAATTATTAATATTATTATCTAATTTAATTTTGATACCTCAATGTGGAGAACAAGGTCTTAGAAGCTGCAGTGCACTCTTTGTGAATCAAATGAAGCCCAGATTCCAAAATAAAATTCCTTAAACTCGAAATTTAATGTTTCAAATGCAAGTCCCAATCTAAAATTATCACTGTAATCGAAAAATAAGCACAAATCCAGTTGAAAACCTTAAAAGAATACTCAAGAGCAGAACGATGCAGATAAAAAATTCAAGAGGAAAGATCAATCTACTATTGTTCTAAACTATGATTTAGAAAACTCAGAAAGAGAATACCAAGAAAATTCTAGAAACCCTTTTGTACAAGTAAAGAAGAGATGAAATTGGCCCAAGATTCACTTGATTGAGAGAGGAAAATGACAAAGATGGAGAGAAAGAGATAAAAGAGGCTCAGCCTAAACCCATGAAAATGAAATTCGAAAAAAGAAGCATTATATGTCAAGCGTTGTTGGCACCTATGTTGAAAATTTTGTATATATTTGTGACTGATTTGTAATTTTTAAAATTTGGGAGCTGTGGTTGCAATTAGTTATTTCATTTCCTTTCTTTTTGTTTTATTTGAATGGAGGGTAAAATTGTCCAAAATTAGCGAAAAGGACGTTCAGCGCCAAGAAAGGTGGAAGGTAGGGGCAAAAATGTCAAAAAATGAAAGGTAAGGACGTTTTCTACAATAGACATGAAAGATAGGAACGTTTTGTGTCAATTACCCTTCAAAAGTCTTATACGTAAAGATTTAATAAATTAATGTCAACTTGACTCCCTCAATACTATTAAATAATTATTACGTCTACACACATAAAAATATTTTTTATTTTCATATTGTAAGCATGTCGTTATTTTTTTTATTTTTATTTTTATTATTATTATAATTTTTTTCGCTTTGAGTTTTGTTATAAGTCATCGAAATTATAATGCAATAAAAAGTATTGGTGAAATAAGAAAATTAATAATTGTGGATCCTGCGAATTATGTGATTAAATTAAGTTTGTCTTTGACATTTAATTATAAGGGACTTATAATAAAAAACAAACAAGCACTTACTCTAATTATATATACTTTGAACAACTTGATTAAAATATTAACAGGCTCACGCCATCACAGAATATTGGCTGCAACTAATCGCGTTTAAAGTAAATAATCTTGACTCGAGCAAATTTAATATTGAAAATGTTAAGAAAATCATCTAGGGTCTGTTTGGGAGCGATTTTTTCTTCCAAAAAATTGATTTTTTGACCGTTATTTCATTATTCTAGTCGTTATATTTGACTTTTTCTCACAGGTGAACTCCATTTTTTTCCTAACGGTCAAAAAATCAATTTTCAAAATCACTCCCAAACATGCTCCTGTTTAGTTGTGTTTTTTCAATTAGGAAATATATATAAACACCGGTGCGTGAAATAAGAAAAGTTGTACCAATGAGAGACAAAAATAACGGGCTACCGTTGAGACCCTTTAACGGTGTGTCCATAAATTTCTCAATCCAAACAAGTGTCCTATTAACCCAACTCCAGCTCTCTCTCTCTCCATTTAAATTCTCTCTCCCTTCCACCACCACCTTCACAATCGGAACCCCCACGCCCCCGCACCCGCTCCACTGGGTAACACCATATTATTCATATTGATTCATTTGAATTTTCTTCTACTTTCAACCTAAACTTCATCATCGTCCATTCATACATCAATCACACACAAATATGCATGTTGTCAAGGTAAGTCCTACGGAAAAACGATGAAATAAGACGTATAAGAGTCTTAATGTGATTATTAGAAGGAGAAGAAAAGATTCGTTTAAAATGACGGAGGTTGAAATGTTTATTTTCTCCATCATTTCTTAGATTTTATCATATATGTGAAAAATTATTTTCACAATCAATGGCAGGCAGAAAATTGATTTTTTTTTCTAATTTTTTAATAATGCAGCTATACGTTCGCATAGATGTTTTGCAAAATTGATGATTATGTGTTTTTTATTAATCTTGTGTGAGAATTCATTTTTCAGAAGTGGATGTAGAAAGAATGAGAGAAGATAGCGTCGTCGAGGGCTTGCAAAAGTTTTTAATTGATTTATTGAAAGACTCATAAATTGATCGATAGAGCCAACTTTGATTTAAAAAGGATGTCATCGAACGTGGGAACTGAATCAGTAGGGCAACAATCGACGTTGACACGGCGACCTTCGCGTAGCGCTGCCAACACTGTATTTTCTATGGAGGTGTTTGACAATGAGGTCGTCCCATCATCACTCCAATCAATTGCCCCTATTCTCCGTGTAGCCACTGAGATTGAGGTTGATCGTCCTCGTGTTGCATACCTGTGTACGTCCAACTATCACTGCACCTTCAATACATAGAAACATGCACATGTGCCTTTTTTTGTCCCTGTTTTGCCCTTGTTTGAGTCCCATCTTGAGGAAAAAGAATGAATTTTTGAATAGTCTATTGATGAGAAATATGTGGTTAAAAATAAGGAAAAATTTTGAATTTACGTGTAATATTATTTTATTGAATAATGTGTGGTTAAAATGATATCAAAACATCGTTGAAAAATACATTTTTTTTATAAAAAAAAAAGAATGAGGCTCTAATAAGGACTTTATATCAAGTGCGAAACATGATATTATTAAAATATTTAAAATACTTATTAGAAGATTTTATCCTTCAAATTTAATTAAATTCTTCTTTTTTGTCTCAATAACATCACTTCTGAATAAATATTTTTATCTTTCCAGGACATGAAAAAAATAATTTTATAAATAAATAAACTTTAGTTTAGGAGATCAAATTCTCGTGCGCGGGTAGCGATGACAATGGCTCGGCTCAAGCTCGTGGTTGGTGGGTCGAGCCGAGCTCACGAGCCGTGATTTTTTTTAATTATTATTATTTTTCTAAACTTGCACATTTTTGGACCTTTTTTTTTTTTAAATTTCATATTTTTTGACGAGCCCATGAGCCGCTCGTGGGCTCGATGAGCCGAGCAGGCTTGGCTCGTGGGATTGAGCCCCCTGCTCGGCTCGACTTAGGTTCGGGCTGCCCACAAGCTGGGTTTTGACGAGCCGAGTGGTCGAACCGACGAGCCGCTCGACCCGTTTGATATCTTTATGCGCGAGCGTGTGGATATATATATATAT
>NC_036250.1:10937846-10942690 GCF_002742605.1 Olea europaea var. sylvestris | reverse complement strand
GGGTGACATAAGCGTTTTACTTACCATTGCCATTTTGAGTCATTTGAGCATTGTGTACGTTGCTCCGGCGCCGTTGTTAAGCTCTGCATTAACATAAACAGAGAAATGTAAGTAAACACAAATTATGAAATGTTTTGTTTTCTTTACGCTTTGAAGGTTGCACCTTGCTTTGGAAGAAAATTCAATTTTAGTTAACTCTCACCAGTGAAAACATGAAGTTTTGCTGGAAAGACTTCAACAAAAATATTCGAAAAATTTCCCTATAATTTTGATTGTTTTTCAAGAAATGAATTTGTGATACAGGTCGATTCTATGCGCTGGAGAAGGCGCACCGACTGGACCCAAGCTCCAGCGGCCGTGGTGTTCGTCAGTTCAAGACTGGCCTCCTTCAGAGATTAGAGAGGGTATGCAGTTATGTTTATATCATCGGCTTGGTTTTTTGTGTGATTTCATGGATATTAACTTCATTTCCCTCTTTATTCCTTGACTATTATGCATGTTTGTTTGGGTTTCAAGAATCTGATTGCTCGTCTGAGTTATTAGGCTGATCAAATTGATGGTTTCACATTTTTGAGCTCCGATACTATATTGAGTATTGGGTTAATCTTTTCAAATTTTGTGCTCTTTTTCATAGCGCAATGTTCCTTTGAGGCTTTATAACTATTCGATTTTTCTAGTTTTTTTTCATAATTCTCATTGTTTTATCTTCAAGTTTGTTTGTTTTGTGTATACCAACAAACTACGTGAAAACTATTGGTGGCTTCTCAGTGAGGTATTGGGTGGTGAATGGGAGTAAATTATTTACGTAAATGACTGAGTTAAGATACGCTAATAGAATTGAGTTCCTTGAACAGTTGGGTTGTGAAGGTATTGGGTATTTAAATATGTTGAGAAGAGGTGAGAAAATCCTCTTTGCTTTTAATTTTCTTCTTTTAAAGAATTTGGCTCCTTCTAGTTGTATACTTCTGTTTCTTTATATATTTTCAATATTCATTCATTATGTTTTGTAAAAAAGTCAATTAATTTCAAAAACTGGTCTCGTTGTAAGGCAGAACTCTTCATATGAAACCTTCTGGAATTGAATGAAAATAATAACCAGATGATTAAATTTGTGGCATGATATGTGATGTGGACAGTGGTGACTTTTCGGTATAGAATTTATCCTGGACTGTTTTAATTTATATGAAATCCAAGCTATATTTTTCAAGGATTAACTTTTTGGAAAGCTCTCATGTAGGATAATAACTCAAGTCTTCCTGCTCGGGTCAAAAAGACTGATGCTCGGGAAATTGAGAGCTTCTACAAACAATACTATGAGAAATATGTTGTGGCACTTAGCAAGGGGGAACAAGCGGATAGGTACTGGAAACATATTGGTTTCACAGAATCTCTCTTGCTGCGAATTTGTTGAAACATATCTGTTTTTAGGCTCATTATTCTATTGTTATTAACTTTCTTCTGACAGAGCTCAGCTTGGCAAAGCTTACCAGGCAGCTGGAGTCCTGTTTGAAGTGCTTTGTGCTGTTAACAAGACTGAAAAAGTCGAGGAAGTTGCTCCTGAGGTTTGTTTTGATCGTAACTGACTGAATTATACATGTTGTAGAAATTGATGGCAGAAAGATCTTAATAATGTAAAATGTTGGTTGAACAGATTATGGCTGCAGCAAATGATGTCCAAACAAAGAAGGAAATCTATGCTCCATATAACATTCTTCCCCTAGATTCTGCTGGGGCATCACAATCCATCATGCAGCTAGAAGAGGTGCCACACTTACACTATTCGTCCACCTGCATGCATATATGACTATGAAGATAGAGTTCCGTATAAAATACTAAGACATTGCACTCTTTATCACTTCCAGGTGAAAGCTTCTGTAGCTGCTTTATGGAACACACGAGGCTTAAGCTGGCCAGCCTCCTTTGAACAGCAGCGACAAAAAGCAGGGGAGTTGGACCTTCTTGATTGGCTGAGGGCCATGTTTGGGTTTCAGGCATGTCTTGCTGAATAAGACATTGAGATGTTTATTGATGAGAATTGATTCAAACATTTAGCATAGAAACTTACCATGGATGTTTTGATTCTACAGAGGGATAATGTCAGGAACCAGAGGGAGCATTTGATTTTATTGCTTGCAAATATTCATACAAGGCTCATCCCCAAGCCCGAACCACTAAACAAAGTTTGTATTCCTCTATCTGATTATGCTTTAAATGCATTGCAACCTCAAATTTTCCTTCTAAAGTCATCTCACTATCAATCGTATCTAGCACCTAATTTTATGCATGCATTTTGGACTCATCTCTCTTTTTTAAACTGAACGCTTCCTATTACGTATAGCTGGTGTACTTATTTCCTTGTTGCTGATATTTTACAAGCCTTCCATTCTCCTTTCCGTAGTGATATTTGTTTGGTATTCCATGTCTAAACCAATTTTCTGATTTGCTCTCAGCATCTTATTCATAAGTAACTTAATTTCTATGTGGGAGCACATATATATTTAAACTGGGCAGAAATAAACTTAATATCTATCGGTTTTACTCAGCTTGATGATCGAGCTGTTGATGCACTTATGAACAAGCTTTTCAAGAACTACAAAACATGGTGTAAATACTTGGGAAGGAAACACAGCTTAAGGTGAGATGATTGAGGTTATTTGTCATTTATTTGGGTGGTAGACTTGTGTAAAATGCCTAAACGATTTTAATGTTACCGAGTTCAGGCTCCTAATGAAAAATATATGAATCTTATTTCCTGTAGGCTCCCTCAAGGCCAGCAGGATGTGCAACAGCGAAAGATACTTTACATGGGCCTTTATCTTCTTATCTGGGGTGAAGCAGCTAATGTCCGCTTCATGCCAGAGTGCCTATGCTACATTTTCCATAATGTGAGTTGTTCATTCATTTTTGTTCTTTATATTACGATTAGTGTGCAATAATGTGTACATGTTAAGTAATTTTTTTAAAAACTGTATTTTTAATGCGTCCTAATGAAAAATATATGAATCTTATTTCCTGTAGGCTCCCTCAAGGCCAGCAGGATGTGCAACAGCGAAAGATACTTTACATGGGCCTTTATCTTCTTATCTGGGGTGAAGCAGCTAATGTCCGCTTCATGCCAGAGTGCCTATGCTACATTTTCCATAATGTGAGTTGTTCATTCATTTTTGTTCTTTATATTACGATTAGTGTGCAATAATGTGTACATGTTAAGTAATTTTTTTAAAAACTGTATTTTTAATGCATATTTCTTGCGTTATATGCATACATGTTCAGATGGCATATGAACTCCACGGTCTCTTAGCTGGAAATGTCAGCATTGTTACTGGAGAAAATATCAAACCTTCTTATGGCGGGGATGATGAAGCTTTCTTGCGGAAAGTTATAACACCCATTTATCGAGTGATTGAAAGGGTAATTTATTTTGTAGATGAATCAAATGGTTGTAGGAATCCTTGTCCTTGTTTCATAAATAACATAATGGTGCTTATCATGTTCCAGGAAACCAAGACGAGCAAAAATGGGAAAGCACCTCACTCAGCCTGGTGCAATTATGATGATCTGAATGAGTATTTCTGGTACGAGAAATTAAAAACATATAATTCTCTACTAAAATTGAAAAAAAGGATAGCTTGCTCGCAGTTTCCTGAGAGTAAGGTTTGACCAATTCTTTGTAGGTCGTCAGATTGCTTCTCTTTGGGTTGGCCAATGAGTGACGGGGGTGAATTTTTCAAATTGACAAAAGATTCAGCAAAGGTAAGGTCTACTCCATGCAGAGGTTCTCTGTCACATGAATTAATACTTAGCTAGTTGGCTTAATATGATTGATGTTCCAGGGAAAGCAAGCTCCTCATAAAAAGCGAGGATCGATGGGGAAATCATTTTTTGTGGAAAGCCGGAGCTTTTGGCATAACTTTCGAAGTTTTGATCGTCTTTGGACATTTTACATACTTGCTCTTCAGGTATCTAATTCCAGCAGATAAAAGACTATAGTCGAGATTTCCTCTGCTCCTTTCTTCAGGGGATTGTGCTTATGTTGGGGTTATGATGTTGCAGGCCATGATTATCATTGCATGGAGTGATGTTTCTATATTAGATATTTTCCGGAAGGATGTCTTGTATGACTTGTCGAGCATTTTTATCACGGCGGCCTTTCTTCGCTTCCTACAGAGTATGTTATTCTTGTTTATATAGCTAAGACAATGGCATCAAGGTTATCAAGTTATTAATTAAGTTTATACTAAGCCCATGTTTGATGGGGATTCAAATCAAATTTTTAGTAAATTTTGAAGAAAGTTGAAGAAATGTGTGGTTGAAAAGTTGTGGATCCCATAAAATGTGTGGTTAAAATTAGTTATTAACTTTGACTTAAATTGCAATTTGGATTTTAATTTCTACCAAACAGGGCTTAAATGTTTAGCTGATGAGACTGGGAAATATTTTCTAGTTGAACTCATATGGATTTAAGTTTTAAATCTTGAGTTTTAATTCATCATTTGATTGAGAAATAAATTCTCTCCATAATTTCGTATAGGTATGTTGGACCTCATTCTAAACTTCCCGGTGTATCTTAGATGGAAATTCACTGATGTATTAAGGAACATCCTCAAGATAATTGTCGGCCTTGCTTGGTCCATTGCTCTTCCAATATGCTATTTGCACCAGAACAATTCATTTTCATTTGGGAAGATCAAAGATATGCTCTCCTTCCTAGATAAGATTAAGGGAGTGCCTCCATTGTATCTCATGACTGTGGCTGTATACTTGCTACCCAATCTACTGGCAGTAGCTTTGTTTCTTTTCCCAATGCTACGACGTTGGATTGAGAACTCGGATTGGCTTATTGT
>NC_036250.1:10896584-10933819 GCF_002742605.1 Olea europaea var. sylvestris | reverse complement strand
GGGTGACATAAGCGTTTTACTTACCATTGCCATTTTGAGTCATTTGAGCATTGTGTACGTTGCTCCGGCGCCGTTGTTAAGCTCTGCATTAACATAAACAGAGAAATGTAAGTAAACACAAATTATGAAATGTTTTGTTTTCTTTACGCTTTGAAGGTTGCACCTTGCTTTGGAAGAAAATTCAATTTTAGTTAACTCTCACCAGTGAAAACATGAAGTTTTGCTGGAAAGACTTCAACAAAAATATTCGAAAAATTTCCCTATAATTTTGATTGTTTTTCAAGAAATGAATTTGTGATACAGGTCGATTCTATGCGCTGGAGAAGGCGCACCGACTGGACCCAAGCTCCAGCGGCCGTGGTGTTCGTCAGTTCAAGACTGGCCTCCTTCAGAGATTAGAGAGGGTATGCAGTTATGTTTATATCATCGGCTTGGTTTTTTGTGTGATTTCATGGATATTAACTTCATTTCCCTCTTTATTCCTTGACTATTATGCATGTTTGTTTGGGTTTCAAGAATCTGATTGCTCGTCTGAGTTATTAGGCTGATCAAATTGATGGTTTCACATTTTTGAGCTCCGATACTATATTGAGTATTGGGTTAATCTTTTCAAATTTTGTGCTCTTTTTCATAGCGCAATGTTCCTTTGAGGCTTTATAACTATTCGATTTTTCTAGTTTTTTTTCATAATTCTCATTGTTTTATCTTCAAGTTTGTTTGTTTTGTGTATACCAACAAACTACGTGAAAACTATTGGTGGCTTCTCAGTGAGGTATTGGGTGGTGAATGGGAGTAAATTATTTACGTAAATGACTGAGTTAAGATACGCTAATAAAATTGAGTTCCTTGAACAGTTGGGTTGTGAAGGTATTGGGTATTTAAATATGTTGAGAAAAGGTGAGAAAATCCTCTTTGCTTTTAATTTTCTTCTTTTAAAGAATTTGGCTCCTTCTAGTTGTATACTTCTGTTTCTTTATATATTTTCAATATTCATTCATTATGTTTTGTAAAAAAGTCAATTAATTTCAAAAACTGGTCTCGTTGTAAGGCAGAACTCTTCATATGAAACCTTCTGGAATTGAATGAAAATAATAACCAGATGATTAAATTTGTGGCATGATATGTGATGTGGACAGTGGTGACTTTTCGGCATAGAATTTATCCTGGACTGTTTTAATTTATATGAAATCCAAGCTATATTTTTCAAGGATTAACTTTTTGGAAAGCTCTCATGTAGGATAATAACTCAAGTCTTCCTGCTCGGGTCAAAAAGACTGATGCTCGGGAAATTGAGAGCTTCTACAAACAATACTATGAGAAATATGTTGTGGCACTTAGCAAGGGGGAACAAGCGGATAGGTACTGGAAACATATTGGTTTCACAGAATCTCTCTTGCTGCGAATTTGTTGAAACATATCTGTTTTTAGGCTCATTATTCTATTGTTATTAACTTTCTTCTGACAGAGCTCAGCTTGGCAAAGCTTACCAGGCAGCTGGAGTGCTGTTTGAAGTGCTTTGTGCTGTTAACAAGACTGAAAAAGTCGAGGAAGTTGCTCCTGAGGTTTGTTTTGATCGTAACTGACTGAATTATACATGTTGTAGAAATTGATGGCAGAAAGATCTTAATAATGTAAAATGTTGGTTGAACAGATTATGGCTGCAGCAAATGATGTCCAAACAAAGAAGGAAATCTATGCTCCATATAACATTCTTCCCCTAGATTCTGCTGGGGCATCACAGTCCATCATGCAGCTTGAAGAGGTGCCACACTTACACTATTCGTCCACCTGCATGCATATATGACTATGAAGATAGAGTTCCGTATAAAATACTAAGACATTGCACTCTTTATCACTTCCAGGTGAAAGCTTCTGTAGCTGCTTTATGGAACACACGAGGCTTAAGCTGGCCAGCCTCCTTTGAACAGCAGCGACAAAAAGCAGGGGAGTTGGACCTTCTTGATTGGCTGAGGGCCATGTTTGGGTTTCAGGCATGTCTTGCTGAATAAGACATTGAGATGTTTATTGATGAGAATTGATTCAAACATTTAGCATAGAAACTTACCATGGATGTTTTGATTCTACAGAGGGATAATGTCAGGAACCAGAGGGAGCATTTGATTTTATTGCTTGCAAATATTCATACAAGGCTCATCCCCAAGCCCGAACCACTAAACAAAGTTTGTATTCCTCTATCTGATTATGCTTTAAATGCATTGCAACCTCAAATTTTCCTTCTAAAGTCATCTCACTATCAATCGTATCTAGCACCTAATTTTATGCATGCATTTTGGACTCATCTCTCTTTTTTAAACTGAACGCTTCCTATTACGTATAGCTGGTGTACTTATTTCCTTGTTGCTGATATTTTACAAGCCTTCCATTCTCCTTTCCGTAGTGATATTTGTTTGGTATTCCATGTCTAAACCAATTTTCTGATTTGCTCTCAGCATCTTATTCATAAGTAACTTAATTTCTATGTGGGAGCACATATATATTTAAACTGGGCAGAAATAAACTTAATATCTATCGGTTTTACTCAGCTTGATGATCGAGCTGTTGATGCACTTATGAACAAGCTTTTCAAGAACTACAAAACATGGTGTAAATACTTGGGAAGGAAACACAGCTTAAGGTGAGATGATTGAGGTTATTTGTCATTTATTTGGGTGGTAGACTTGTGTAAAATGCCTAAACGATTTTAATGTTACCGAGTTCAGGCTCCTAATGAAAAATATATGAATCTTATTTCCTGTAGGCTCCCTCAAGGCCAGCAGGATGTGCAACAGCGAAAGATACTTTACATGGGCCTTTATCTTCTTATCTGGGGTGAAGCAGCTAATGTCCGCTTCATGCCAGAGTGCCTATGCTACATTTTCCATAATGTGAGTTGTTCATTCATTTTTGTTCTTTATATTACGATTAGTGTGCAATAATGTGTACATGTTAAGTAATTTTTTTAAAAACTGTATTTTTAATGCGTATTTCTTGCGTTATATGCACACATGTTCAGATGGCATATGAACTCCACGGTCTCTTAGCTGGAAATGTCAGCATTGTTACTGGAGAAAATATCAAACCTTCTTATGGCGGGGATGATGAAGCTTTCTTGCGGAAAGTTATAACACCCATTTATCGAGTGATTGAAAGGGTAATTTATTTTGTAGATGAATCAAATGGTTGTAGGAATCCTTGTCCTTGTTTCATAAATAACATAATGGTGCTTATCATGTTCCAGGAAACCAAGACGAGCAAAAATGGGAAAGCACCTCACTCAGCCTGGTGCAATTATGATGATCTGAATGAGTATTTCTGGTACGAGAAATTAAAAACATATAATTCTCTACTAAAATTGAAAAAAAGGATAGCTTGCTCGCAGTTTCCTGAGAGTAAGGTTTGACCAATTCTTTGTAGGTCGTCAGATTGCTTCTCTTTGGGTTGGCCAATGAGTGACGGGGGTGAATTTTTCAAATTGACAAAAGATTCAGCAAAGGTAAGGTCTACTCCATGCAGAGGTTCTCTGTCACATGAATTAATACTTAGCTAGTTGGCTTAATATGATTGATGTTCCAGGGAAAGCAAGCTCCTCATAAAAAGCGAGGATCGATGGGGAAATCATTTTTTGTGGAAAGCCGGAGCTTTTGGCATAACTTTCGAAGTTTTGATCGTCTTTGGACATTTTACATACTTGCTCTTCAGGTATCTAATTCCAGCAGATAAAAGACTATAGTCGAGATTTCCTCTGCTCCTTTCTTCAGGGGATTGTGCTTATGTTGGGGTTATGATGTTGCAGGCCATGATTATCATTGCATGGAGTGATGTTTCTATATTAGATATTTTCCGGAAGGATGTCTTGTATGACTTGTCGAGCATTTTTATCACGGCGGCCTTTCTTCGCTTCCTACAGAGTATGTTATTCTTGTTTATATAGCTAAGACAATGGCATCAAGGTTATCAAGTTATTAATTAAGTTTATACTAAGCCCATGTTTGATGGGGATTCAAATCAAATTTTTAGTAAATTTTGAAGAAAGTTGAAGAAATGTGTGGTTGAAAAGTTGTGGATCCCATAAAATGTGTGGTTAAAATTAGTTATTAACTTTGACTTAAATTGCAATTTGGATTTTAATTTCTACCAAACAGGGCTTAAATGTTTAGCTGATGAGACTGGGAAATATTTTCTAGTTGAACTCATATGGATTTAAGTTTTAAATCTTGAGTTTTAATTCATCATTTGATTGAGAAATAAATTCTCTCCATAATTTCGTATAGGTATGTTGGACCTCATTCTAAACTTCCCGGTGTATCTTAGATGGAAATTCACTGATGTATTAAGGAACATCCTCAAGATAATTGTCGGCCTTGCTTGGTCCATTGCTCTTCCAATATGCTATTTGCACCAGAACAATTCATTTTCATTTGGGAAGATCAAAGATATGCTCTCCTTCCTAGATAAGATTAAGGGAGTGCCTCCATTGTATCTCATGACTGTGGCTGTATACTTGCTACCCAATCTACTGGCAGTAGCTTTGTTTCTTTTCCCAATGCTACGACGTTGGATTGAGAACTCGGATTGGCTTATTGTCAGGTTTTTCCTATGGTGGTCACAGGTACATCTAGTACTCTCTTGTCTTTTTCCATTCTTATGCAAGTACTCATCTCTTTTTATACAAGTACAACGAACAGTAAAAATACATAATTAGTGTTTGTCAGATTACCTCTGTTATTTCAGTAGGTAGTGCAGATCAGATTATGTTCGATTATTCGTTTACTGACAAAGTGCTCCGAGTGAAGTAATTTTCAAATTTTAGCATGTTCCGAACTGAAAAAAATGCATCTTTCTTTCTCAATCTTGCATGGATTTTCTCTTATGGTGAGACGAAAATTTTCATTTGTTATCTACACATGGAAGAAATGTTGGAGTGGGTGAACATATCCTTCCAGTTCAGTAAGCCGCTGCCTCAGACAGTGGTATTCATTTGGATAAATTGATTTACCATCTCTTTTGTGTTTTCTATTACTTTTTTTGAGTTTAATTTGCTCACTAGTAAATCTTAACTCTGTTTTTTCGTAACATTTTGCTCCTTAGCTGAAGTATTTCAGCAAGAATTTTTTTTTTTTTTTAGTTACTGTCTGACCACATAATCAGACAAGCAGGTTTCAACTTACTTTAATGTCAGTATTACTCGTCCATCTAATCAACAGCTTAGCCTCGTCAGTTATTTGAGTTATCTAGACATAACATTTTTCAAAATTTGTTTTGATTTTTGTTGAGACATGATTTGAGTGACACCCATGTGGCCCCCTATAACAATTTAAATTTTTATATCAAGTTGTTCAACATGGTATCGAAGCACTAGGTTCATTTCTTTTCAACGTCATTTAATGAAATTGTGCATGTGTCTGGTTTTGAGAAAAATTTAAATATATACTTATGCTTTCAGATCAAGCGGTTTTCTTCAATAGAATTAGGTTTTGACAGATAGGAGAAATAGCTGGAATTCAGGGAAATCAAATTGATGAGGCATATCTTTGTAATTGTTTGTAGACACAAAATAGAATTTCAACTCAACTTTGAACTTTGATTTAAGTTCATTAATTGATTTTGGAATATTGCTAAGTTTGCATTTGTTCTTGTTATGCATTTCTACAGACAATCAATTAATATAAGTTCTTCTTTATTGTTGTAATTTAATTCTATCTTTGTTGCCTTTTATTTTCTTTACACAGTGATGATGTGATTAATCTGAAATGACTTTGTTTGACTTTTTGCAGCCTAGAATCTATGTGGGAAGGGGAATGCATGAAAGTCAGTTTGCACTAATCAAGTATGTAGTCCTTATATTGCCTACTGTTTAACTCTGCTTCTTTTTACATCAACGTTGATTTTGATTTCATCTTATTAACTGATATCAGGTACACTATCTTTTGGGTACTGCTTTTATGTTCAAAATTCGCATTTAGCTATTTTATACAGGTAGATTTCACACCATCATGACATAAATTGCATATTTTTTATGATATTGTGGGTGACTTACCAAATTAATTATCTTGTTTGATCCAGATAAAGCCTTTGGTGAAGCCCACTAAAGATATAATGAGAATCCGCCATGTTACGTATGCTTGGCATGAGTTCTTCCCAGATGGTAGAAATTTTGTTGTAATGTTCTGATTCATACACATTTTATCGACTTGTATTGTGTAGACAACATTCTTGTACATGTGCAGCTAAGTACAACTATGGTGCTGTTCTTTCACTTTGGGTGCCAGTTATCTTGGTGTGTCTTTCTTATCATTAACTTGTTTCCTCTTATACTATATTCATACAGTATAATATTAATAACATGCCTACCCTCGTGGTTGTTTAGTAAAAAATTCTATTCATTTAGAGTATAAGAGTAATTTTCTTTCCTTTTTTTTTGTTCATTCTAGTTGTTCGTTGTCCATGACAAAGTATCTCAGAGATGTTATGAGTTTTGCAGGTTTACTTTATGGATCCTCAGATCTGGTACGCTATATACTCCACCATATATGGAGGTTTTATTGGGGCCTTTGATCGTCTCGGTGAGGTACTAGACTCTATTAAGCTTATTCAGTTTTTGCTTTTGTTGGTCTTCTTGTCATGTCTTCTGTCTTTTCATGTTTATTCAAATTTAAGATCCCATCATTTCCACCTGCAATGCATTTGGGCTGAGGAAAAAATCATGAATCTCTAGAAATGTAAACTCAGCAGCATCTTGCCTAGACAGCAGCTTTGTAAATTAGCATTAATTCACGCTGAAAGAACTAGTTACTTTTTTATATCAAGCCATAATAGTTTTTGATATACATTTGCCTTTCGTAGATACGGACTCTGAGCATGCTAAGGTCACGGTTCCAGTCTTTACCTGGTGCATTCAACACTTTTCTAGTACCTTCTGACAAAAAGAGGAAGAGAGGGTTTTTTCTCTCAAAGCACTTTAATGAGGTTTCTCTTCATCCTTCCATACATGATTTATTTACTGCACCTAAATAATGGGTGATATCAACCATTCTGAAAATATATATCATTTTCAATTACAGGGTTCAAAAAGCAAGAGAAGTGAAGCTGCAAAATTTGCTCAGTTATGGAATGAGATAATATGTAGCTTCCGCGAAGAAGATCTCATAAGTGACAGGAAATGATCGTCGTCTGTCTTCATTCTTTTTATCATAATTCTGTTATGATCTGTCTTTCAAGATTCTGACACATAGTAGGAATTGAATTTGATCTTCTGTAACTCCAGGGAGATGGATCTTCTTTTAGTTCCTTATTCTTCAGATTCCAGCCTGAAACTAATCCAATGGCCGCCATTTTTACTTGCTAGCAAGGTAACTTCAGTTTAATTGTCTTTTGCATCTACTTTTTGTATTAGTTCTCTGACAAGCTTGTTTTGTAGATTCCAATCGCATTGGACATGGCAGTTCAATTTCGATCGAAGGACGCTGACCTTTGGAGGCGTATTTGTGCTGATGAGTATATGAAATGTGCTGTCATTGAATGCTATGAATCATTCAAACATGTTTTGAATGCTTTGGTTGTTGGAGAAACTGAGAAAAGGTTTGTTCATTATAATTATCATGGAGCTAATTTGCAAGTTAATGTAATATACATTTAGCCTGTGAAAATGTGCATGCTATTTTAAATTGCCATAGAACATTGTGAAAAAGCTAGAAACAAGTTTCCGATCTTGTTTATATGCTGGTCTACTTCCATGTATGTGTGTATGTGTATGTACATATGGTCATATCTTTTAACTGTAGTCAATTTTGTTGTATTATTTCTAACTTCGTGTTTTCTTGATCCATATCTTGCTAAGATGAGTATCCACAATTTTAGGCAATGGTGAATTTCCACAGCATATAGCCCATGGACATAGTGTCTAAATAGTGAATACCATCTCTATCTGGTCCCTCCCTTCTAGATTTCATTGCTAATTCTAGTATCTATATATGCTTCCTATAATTCAAAACTAACAAGGAAAATGAAAACTCACTTTCTATTTGTGAGTGTTCTATCAATAATAATCTTTTTCTTCGTTCTTTTCCCTACATTAGTATGAAGCATTTGTAAAAATTGAAAGAGACTAAGCAAATATCATTGTCACCACGACAATTCTAATGCCATCTTCTATGTAACAGGATAATAGGAATCATCATTAAAGACGTTGAAGGTAACATACTGAAGAACACATTCCTTGCAAATTATAGAATGGGTCCCTTACCTGATCTTTGTAAGAAATTCGTGGAGCTTGTAGAGATGTTGGTAAGTTGCTTCCAATTAATATATCATAACATATGCATGTTTTGAACTTCATTTTTCATTTTCCTGTAATTTAAACCTCTCTCTGTATTGCAGAAAGATGGTAACCCATCCAAGAAAGATAGAGTTGTTTTGCTGCTACAAGATATGTTAGAAGTAGTTACCCGTGACATGATGGTGAATGAGATCCGGTTGGTTAATTATCTAGTATTCAGAAGTACTGGTATTATTATTCTTCAAAGATTTGGGCCAGTTTTTATTATTTTTGATAGATTCTTGTGAAATTTCTTTGTGTTCACTGAATACAGTGAGCTGGCTGAACTTGGTCATAGTAGTAAGGATTCTGGAAGACAACTTTTTGTCAATATTTTGTTCCCTCCTCCAAATACAGCACAATGGGAAGAGCAGGTACCTGAGCAAGCACACAAAACTACATATATGTATATATAGACATAAATATGGAAACACTCACAAACACACTATGTTGGACATCTATTTTGTTGATAACTGAAGAAAAATTACGATTGTGTTTTTCACAGATACGTCGTCTTTATATGCTCCTAACTGTAAAAGAATCTGCCATTGATGTGCCAACAAACCTTGAAGCGCGCCGGAGGATAGCGTTTTTCACAAATTCACTCTTTATGAATATGCCACGTGCTCCTCGAGTTCGCAAAATGCTTTCATTCAGGTGCAGTTCATAGTCTTTTAAGTGCATGCAATGTTCATATTTTGAACTTATTGAATAAATTGAATAAACATATTTGTAACATATCAATTGGCAGTGTCATGACTCCCTACTACAGTGAGGAGACTGTTTATTCGAAGAGTGACCTTGAAATGGAAAATGAAGATGGTGTATCAATTATATATTATCTTCAAAAAATATATCCAGGTTTGAATAATGTTCCCATTTTGTTCTCTGTTTACAATGCTATTTCTTTATCTTGTATTATTCTAATGTGATTTGTTTCTTTCTGTTTGCCAACCATAATAATACTTCCTTCAGATGAATGGAATAACTTCAGGGAGCGTCTAAACTGCAACGAACAAGAGGTCTGGGAAAATGAAGAGAACATTCTGCAAATACGTCACTGGGCCTCCTTGAGAGGACAGACTCTTAGCAGAACAGGTTATCTGGGTCTCTCTCCCTCCCCATTCTCTTTTCCATAAAAATTGTCAGTTTGACTATATTTATTTGTTTTTCAGTCAGAGGAATGATGTACTATAGAAGGGCTTTGAAGCTTCAGGCTTTTCTTGACATGGCCAGAGAAACTGGTACACTATATTACATTTACTAAGGGATTGTACTGTCATATCTCTAGATTTTTGAGCATGCTTGAACCCGACAGAAAAGATGCTTATCATATGACTTCTAGTGATGTTCAAATAAGCACATCGCAAGAATAACATCAGAGTTTTATTTCTACTGCGTCCTTGGAATCTGTCCTAAAATATCCCTACTCTCTGGATTTTAACTATTTCTGCCTATACTGAACAGAGATACTTGAAGGCTACAAAACCGTTTCAGAACCATCAGAGGAAGATAGAAAGAGTCAGAGATCCTTGTATGCTCAATTAGAAGCTGTAGCTGACATGAAATTCACATATGTAGCCACATGCCAGAACTACGGGAACCAGAAGCGGAGTGGAGATCGTCGTGCAACTGACATTTTAAATTTGATGGTGAAGTAAGTCGTACATTTTCTTGATGGAGTGGAAAGATTCTCTAGTTTGGATTTCCTTTTACTTAATGAGCTCATCTGATTTTCAATCTTGTTCCGTGTTCCCACCGTGCAGTAATCCATCTCTCCGTGTAGCATATATAGATGAAGTTGAAGAAAGGGAAGGTGGAAAAAATAAAAAGGTTTATTATTCCGTATTGGTAAAAGCTGTCGATAATCTTGATCAGGTAATCAAAGTTGACCTGGTTGCATCTCAGGCGCTGACTTTTTTTTGTTCTTCTCTGAAGGAAATCATAATTATCGTTTAGTCAAAACACAAAGTTGATCTGGTTGTATCTGAGCCGCTGACTTTTTTTGTTCTTTTCTGAAGGAAATCTACCGCATAAAGTTGCCAGGCTTAGCAAAGATGGGAGAAGGGAAACCTGAAAACCAGAATCATGCTATTATTTTTAGTCGTGGGGAAGCTCTTCAGACGATCGATATGAATCAGGTAAAGTGTAATTTTGATGTCATTACACTGACTGGGATTTTTTAGTCAAAATAACAAGTTTCCTGTTTCATTTTGTAGGACAACTATCTGGAAGAAGCTCTTAAAATGCGAAATCTACTTGAGGAATTTAACGAGGATCATGGGGTGCGGTCTCCTACTATTCTCGGTGTTCGTGAACATATATTTACAGGAAGGTTCGATGCTATTTTTGAGCTGATGGTTAATCAATACATTCAATTTTAGTTATATCTGATGTGATGTCATTTCTTTACTACAGTGTATCATCATTGGCTTGGTTTATGTCAAATCAAGAAACAAGTTTTGTCACCCTTGGTCAAAGAGTTCTAGCAAGACCTCTGAAGTACGTTCTTACTTTCTCTCTCTTTTTATGGATTCATATAATTCTTAAATATGATAGCATTGTCTTTCTTTGGTTTATTTTCTGCAATAGAAGATCTCATTATCAGAGAGAAGTCATTCGTTTTCAAAAGCACGATCTTATGTTTGAATAATTAAGCAAAGTAATGTCACCTCCTGAAAGTTTCTAACTTTCCTCAAAAGTAGAAAAAGACAATATACACTTTTGCATATAGACGGGAGCTGAAACCTCATCCCTTCCTTCTAGAGCATGCTTCAGCTGACTTTCAAGACACTACATTTTGTACATCAGCTACGCTTTGCTGGGCTTAATATCAGCCCCAGCAGCTTTGTGTAGCACGGACACGTTGGCATGTAATTTTTCACAAAAATAGGACGGACACATCAACTAACATACTTAGCAGTTCTGTATCATTTCTTTATCTTCATACTTTTGTGATCTGGCGATAATAATAATCCATTCAGACCCATCTGGAATTGGTCCACTTACGACCTGTTCATGATTCTCTCTCTCTAATTGGTCTTGTTTAGGGTGCGGTTTCACTATGGGCATCCAGATGTGTTTGATAGAATTTTTCACATTACCCGTGGTGGCATAAGCAAAGCTTCTAAGGGCATTAATCTTAGTGAGGATATATTTGCCGGTGAGATATTAAACCACACAATTTGCTATCTTACATTCCCACCTGCTCTCTGAAATATACTTTACTTTTTTGAAGGTTTCAATTCGACTCTGAGACGTGGAAATATTACTCACCATGAATATATCCAAGTTGGGAAAGGAAGAGATGTTGGCCTCAACCAGATATCACTTTTTGAAGCCAAAGTTGCATGTGGTAATGGGGAGCAAACACTGAGCCGTGACATCTACAGACTGGGCCATCGTTTTGACTTCTTCCGCATGTTGTCATGTTACTATACAACAACTGGTTTTTATGTCAGCTCAATGGTAATTCTTTTTATCTTCACATATGGTTTGTTAAATCTGGAAAAATAAATAATTGGGACTAAACAATACTTATTTACATCATATTATCTACTTGGAAGCGTAGATATCATTTATTTTGTTCAAGAAGGGCATAGAAAATGAAGTCTTAAATGCAACTATTCTCTGTCAGAAATTCAAAAACAGCAATTAAAAGTTTTTTTCATCTTTCCTGAGAGGGGGATGAGTTTAAAGCTAGCAAATAAGATTAAGTATTGTATATTTGTCCTAAAACTATTATTTACTGCCCTTTCATGTTTTTTTAAAAGAAAAAAGATGATGTTGCATAAATTGATGAATTTGAAGAGCTGAATTTGGTTTTCCCCATGGAGCGTTCATTTTCTTTTCTGCAAATTGGAATCAGTAGTCCTTTATGTGCCCTCCAGTTGTAAAATTTTCTGCTGAACCTGGTATTCCTTCTTGATATGTAGCTTGTGGTCCTTATAGTCTATACCTACTTGTATGGAAAGCTCTATCTTTCACTTAGTGGCATGGAGACTGCCATAGTCAAATTTGCAAGATCAAAGGGAGACAATGCTTTGAAGGCTGTCATGGCTTCACAGTCACTTGTTCAACTAGGTCTTTTGATGTCACTTCCCATGATTATGGAAATCGGACTAGAGCGGGGCTTTAGAACTGCAATTAGTGATTTAATAATTATGCAGCTTCAGCTTGCTTCTGTCTTCTTTACTTTCTCTCTTGGGACGAAACTCCATTATTTTGGGCGGACGATTTTACATGGTGGAGCGAAATACAGAGCCACTGGACGTGGTTTCGTTGTGCGACATGAAAAGTTTGCAGAGAACTACAGAATGTACTCAAGGAGCCATTTCACAAAAGCACTGGAATTGCTTATTTTGCTCATAGCTTATCAAGTTTATGGTGCAGCAGCTCCGGATTCTACAATTTTCTTTCTTGTCACTTTCTCGATGTGGTTTCTTGTTGGTTCATGGTTGTTTGCACCTTTTCTTTTCAATCCTTCTGGATTTGAGTGGCAGAAGATAGTGGATGATTTTGAGGATTGGACTAAGTGGATAAGTAACCATGGAGGTATTGGTGTTCCAGCAGTCAAGAGTTGGGAATCGTGGTGGGATGAAGAACAAGAGCATCTCGAACACACAGGTTTGTCAGGGAGGTTCTGGGAAATTGTCCTCTCTTTGCGCTTCTTCTTCTACCAATATGGAATCGTTTATCATTTGAATGTGGCCAATGGCGACAAAAGTTTCATGGTAAGCGTACATAAATTTTGCAAGGTTTCACTTGAAATTCAAATTAATCAAATAATGACAATATTTTAGTACTGATAAATTCAATACAAGGCTTGATTTTGGATATGGAACAATTCTAAACCTTAGACATGCATCAATGGCCTTTTAATTGGGTGGATTGTACAATATTCGACAGTATATAAGAAGAATAAATGAAATCATGCAGTAAATGTTTGTTCATCGGCAATTTGGAATCCTGTTATTTTAAATTTCATTTTGGAGACAGTAGAGATGCATTTGATGTCCATTTGTTGTCTTACATGCTATTGTGATTACAGATTTATGGTCTATCGTGGCTGGTTATTGTTGCCGTGATGATAATCTCGAAGGTCAGTGCTCAAGCCCTAAATCAATATGTTTTCTTTTTAATATAGAAAGCACAAAACAACCTCCAAATTGTCAAGAAGTAATACATCTTTCTTATGCAGATTGTGTCCATGGGAAGGAAGAAGTTCAGTGCAGATTTTCAGCTGATGTTCAGACTTCTCAAGTTATTCTTATTTATTGGGTTCATAGTGATTCTTGTGGTACTCTTCACATTCCTAAACCTGAGGACTGGAGATATTTTTGCGAGCTTACTCGCTTTTTTGCCAACCGGATGGGCTCTTCTGCAGGTCCTTTTTACATCTTTTATATATATTTTTGACACAAAATATTTGAATTATAGAAATCATTCCATATTTAATTAGCTATGTATGATAGTGCTCTTTGAATGGCCGAATGCATAGTATTTCTCTTCGCAAAAGGTATAAAATATTGTGTTATGGATTACTTTGAGTTATTTCTTCCACCATCCACCACCCGTTCCAAAAAGGAATCAAAGATTATTCTTCTTCTTATATAACTCTCACGAATAGTATTCTCTTCACCTACATGTATCTTGATTTCAGCGAAGGATTACGAACTCTCGACTTAAATAAATAACGTTTTTCCCGTGCAGATAGCACAGGCTTGCCGGCCTATAGTGAAGGGATTGGGAATGTGGGGGTCTGTTAAAGCTCTAGCAAGAGGGTACGAGTATATTATGGGATTAGTGTTATTTACACCCGTGGCGGTTCTAGCCTGGTTCCCATTTGTATCGGAATTCCAGACTAGGCTGCTTTTCAACCAGGCCTTCAGCAGAGGACTTCAAATCCAGCGTATTCTGGCTGGTGGAAAGAAGCACAAGTAAATACTTGTATAACCTTACAAGATTAAAGATTGGAACAAGACCAGAGACTGATGTAACAGAGGTAGCAGTGGTTTGAAGAGAACCTCGAGCTTGCTACACAGAGAGTATATTATCTATATATATCATCGGATAACACAACTTCTGCTTAAAGATCTCGTTATAATTTGTTGATATACAGATCCTAGTGCTCTAGAGAAATCTTTAGAAACAAATGCTTCTGCATTTTGACAGAGACTTCACATCCATGTTTACTTGTGATATATATACAGCAAAGCTGATAATATGTAGCTACTTCGTATCTATGTAGATTTGGTGCTATATATATGTACACACAACAACAAAGCTTACAGTGTGTAATGTCGTGCTATAATTCAATTAATTTCTTAAATTTGCATGCATTCCATATATCTGCATTCTGCATTATGTTGGATTTGGTGTTTTTAAATTTTTATTTATTTATTTTTTTAACTCAACCGCAAAAGAAAGAAAAAAGAAAAAATCGGAATTGATTGAGAGAATCGTGTAAGTGTCCTTAAGAAGAGGAATTTGTCCATTTTTCGAGGCCTCAAAGGTTATAAAAACACATGAGAACTCTTGAACGAAAATAAATAATTTTTTAAATAGATAAGATACCAGCTCAAGTCCTATTCTGCTTAAAAGTAATAATCCCACTCTAGTCCAGACCGTTTTACCATCATCCGACCAGCTAAGCACCACCGGCTTCGTCACTCGATCAACTACTTAATACTTTGTAAGTTCATCAAACAAACAACACAAACGTGGCTTTTAATATTGCTCTATGAAATTCTATTCTACATGGAACAAATGAAGTCACAAAACGACAATTATGTTGAAGGAATAAATATAAATAAACAAATACCTTTTTTATATGATAACTTAAGCTTTAAATGAGGTGATTTGACTCAGTCGAACTAGGCAAAATCATATTCTACATGGAACCTAGGCAAAATCATATTCCACGTGGCGACGAAACGACAAAATGTTTAGGACAGATAGAATAGACATCTTTAGCATATAATAACTTAAACTTTTAGATGAGATGATTCACAGTGATATCAAGTGCATTGAATTAAAATATCACATGATAAACATTTAGACGATGTAGTTCAACATTGACGACTCAACAATTGCATCTCTCTTCCCAAATGTGCCACAGGCTGCCTCTGCTGCTTTAGGTATGGTGTAAGCAGGTTCTGCCAACAGCAAGATAAGTTGAATCATGTAACATAATTAACAAAGCATCCTCAGCGCAGGTAATCCTTGACTTGTATAGAGCCACCAAACGGAGAATTGAAAAGGCATGCTGGATGAGTGGGGATGGACTTGAATAATGTTAGTGTGTAAAGATAATATTATCTTCTTTTTTCCTGGAATCAATGAAACAAATAAAATACATAAAAATGAAATCCAATACAGGGAAAGTTTATTATACAGCATCAAAGCAAGACTGCAGCAAGTACCTTAGCACCAATTGTCTCTAAGTAAGAGGTTAATGCAACCTCATCAGAGATGCTGCAATCTACACGGTATCGTGAACTACATGTGAAATGACCACCAAAAATACAGACTCAACTAGACTTGGGTACAACAAAACGTCAGTAAATCCATGCCTTATTGCACACCATTTCTGAAAGGTGTGCTATATTCTAAACAGGATACCCCAATTTCAGACAATGCACGTTACACATGGGCTCGAATTTTTCACAATTCTCCCTCGTATTCATTTGACTGAAGAAACAATAAGTAGAATGTGAACGTTTGTCCCAACGACCAGAAATGTCATCAGATATCGTCAAGTCTACCTCTTTTCAGGGATTTTGGGAAATCCCCAACCTCTGTTGGTTGGGTAAAAGTGAAATCTAAGACTTGTGCAGAATTATTTCCCAGGTTTGCATTAACCTCATCGCTGTTCACCTACATTAATCATATGCTTAAATTATAAATGCTAGAGAATATCATAAAATAAGGACCAAAGTAATATATTCCACTGATATAAAGGTCACCAAACACAAGTTTGTCAAAATCTTAACACGACATGACAGATTAAAGTGACTTATTTTGACACAAGGAAGAGTTACTTTATAGCCCTTGTTTGAGTCCCATTTTTCAACCAAAATACATTTTTCAACAGTGATTTGACATCACTTCAACCACACATTCTTCAATAAAATAATATTATACGCAAATCAAAAATTTTTTCTTATTTTTTAACCACACATTTCCCATCAATACACTATTCAAAAATTCTAATTTTCACAAAAATGGGGCTCAAACAAGAGCATAATAAGTAACAATCTTTTTAAAAAGTGAGAAAAATGGAATCTATCTAAAAATGTTTGGAATTTGAAAATTTGCTTAAAATAATTTTTACTTATTTTTAAGCTTCGCAAAACATTTTCTTGGCCATATTCCTGTGAGACCTTACCGTCTGAAGCACATCCAAACAACCCTCTTGTCTGTTAGATCCTGCAGGCATCACAGGATGCTGATTCAGACCAGAAGCATACGGATTTATACCAGAAAAACCGCCTCTAAAGCCGACATAATCCATATTACCAGGGCAGTATGGCACAAATAAGTTCCCCATCGATATTTCTTCAGTTGCATTAACATCAGGACAGAAATCCAGTGGAGCTATAAGATCATTCAGCTCTATATATGCTACATCATTTTGTAGAGGCATTTGGTTCATAAGATGGCCATCTTCCTGCATGCCAATGGTATCAAATTCACCTTCAGTCATCTGAGCCCAATAATCCAGGTCATGCAATCCATTGTATATATCATTTCCACTGGTCCCCAGTAAGGATGTATTGTTCTCCTCGTCATTATCATGATACTGCTTTGTAGAAAATAAAATTTTTTCAAAATACATTTAAACTAATGCAGGACAAAGAAAATACAGATAAAACGCAATTTGTTCAATCAGAAACAGAGTCACCAGGTTAACAATTTCATAATATGAGTTACTACAGATTAGCAAGGAATAAAAAGAGAAAATGCCTTGATATCCAATTTAGCCCTTTTTAAGCACCGGTGCACCCAAATTAAACATATATCTTGCACACTCGTAGAACAATCCCCCCATTTCATCTGTCCAATCCAAAAATGAGTAATGTTATAGTATCTGATGTAATAATTAAATAGGAGGTATTCAAATGTGACGTCTATAAGAAACCAAAAAATGAAAGACATGACTGATGCAATATACTAATTCATCTACAAATCTACAGCATAGAACACCTAAATCTTTTTCATAATATCACCTTCCAATTTATTACCTAACTTCTACAGTTCCCCTATCTTATCTCCTGGAAATCTCGGTGACATTTGAACGAGCGCCCAATAAGAATAAACCATGCCTAACCAGTAGTCTACTGAGCTCAACTTTATCATATAATAAACTGTCAGGTCATATAACCTACCCACATCAGCTCACTGCATGCCATGTAAAATCCAACAAATCAAGCCCACCCTGAAGCCCCAAAACAAGGAGGAGAAAAAGGACAATGCAGAAGGAAAGGGTAAATAAAAAAAAAAAAAATGTTCTGGGTTAAGAAAGAATGGGAAATACCCCTAGACATGAGTGGTACATGTCACATAAGATGCAGCCATAATATAGTGCTTTGTCAAAAATAAATATTGATGTAAGGGAAGATAATGAGAGCAGGATGTTCAACTAGTCAACCTTTAAACGAAGACATACCTCACGATTTCTTTTCTCGCTAAAATTCAACATGCTGTGAGCTGTAAATGGGGCCAGCAAATGAACAATATCATCATCTGACTCATTCAGAACCAAGTCGCTAGCAGAAGGCCTGACAGAAGATGGACCCGCTTCAATCAAAGATGATTCCAACGTACTTCCAGGAACGACCATGCTTGTTTTAACAGAAGAACTGCAATTTTGAGGTAAAGTTGATGCAGAAACGGATGGATCATGAGACGGGAAATATCCAGAGCATATCAGTGTTTCATCATCATTGTCCCATTCTGCTTCATTAAATGGTGCTCCATACTGTGCTCCATTTTTTGGGCCTGGACCCTTCTTCTCAAAGACTTTACAGAGCACGTAAGAGTCCTGAAAAATATGGAGACTGTGAAAAATCATTTTATCAAGGGGTAAGGGAACTCTTACAACCAGTGTTTCCAGTTGTAAAGGATAAATGAAGAATTAATCAGCAACAATATCGTAATTCCGTCTCAAATATACATTAATTGGAAAATGATAGGACCTGGGAGTAAAGTGACATGAGATTATTGTGCAGAGATATTCTACAGATTCTAGCGAACATCACTCAGGAGATAGCAGAAGGGAGAATAACACATGCTGCCTTAAGATACACTCAGAATTTAATGTACAGAAAAGGAAACCAAAAAACAACTTATTTTTTTCAATAGCATTTTCAAATAGAACATAAACTCCAACCTAGAATTAGTCACTATTCACAACATCAAGAAGCATTCATGTGTATACAAAATAGAATAGCAACTTGGCATAAAACCTTGAATCGTTGGATACAAATGCAAAAATTGGCCATCGTTCTAAATTTTTAATTCCTATAATCCAGTTATCCTTTACAAAGATGCACTGAAAATTCAAAATAAAATACCTGAATTCCTACTTCAGCCAACTGCTTGTCTAGGATTCTGAACTCATGGATGACCCAATCAGTTCTTTGCCCTTGGGGTGCATGACCAAGGTGAAAAATCAAGGTTTTCACCATTCCCACAATGTTATTATTGTGAAAAACAGGTCTATCTTTCCCTGTGGTTTTCCAGTATCCATTTTCAGTACTGCGCTTCACTCTAACCCCGCTTGCATACCTCTTCTCTTTTGGGCAAAAGAAGAACCACTCTAGATCCTTACTTTTCAAGCAAGATTTATCTGCAAGGAAAAAGAGAAAGACATAGAACATAAAAATGTGTAGACAAGGCATATAAGCATACAGAGACAAAACCTATATCACTTCTATGGAGCCAAGCAAAGACAATGTATCACTTATACTCATATTGACATATATGATGCTTGCAAATGGTGATAAAATTTGCGACTAGTTCTGGATTAAGTAGAAGTATTAGAGAACATGTGTGCAACATAAATGTAAAAGTTGACTAATGAAAATCGGAAGATAATGGCTACAACAGCTACAGATAAACCAACAAAAATAAAAGTACCCGGTAGTTCCCATGGAGAGAACTTATAAATGTTGACCTCTGTGATAGCTTCAAAATGAAGCTTCTTTCCCATAACCTTCCGCTTAAGATAGTACATAACTAGCTCAACATCAGTTGGATGAAACCGAAATCCTGGAGGAAGTGAGATCCGACCCATCGTAGAATGACAATTGACCACAGAATTCCCAGTTGTTGAACAATACTGAAGAAGAACTTTAATATATTCGTAAACCTTACTCTATCCACACCGAACACTTCTCCCTAAGAATAAAAAGCAGTCTGTACCGAAAAGTAGACAAAGAACATGTATGTAAGCCAGAAACCCTCAAACAATAAACCACTATTGTCAATTCCAATGCCGAAACAACAACTTTTGGAAGCACCAAATCCTCCGCCGGTTCATGAAGCAGAAAGCACCCCACGCAAACCACTGATGTTTCTTGCAAGAATCAAAAGACATCTGGTGTTCAATACCAATCCTGAATTATTCACATCGTCATAATTATCCACTTAGTAGCAATGATCCTTGCATTATAAGCTCAGATATATAGAAACGAAACCCACTTTAGAAGTATCCAAACAAACAACTAAGTTAAACTATCTCTATACAATGAACTAAATTTAAAATATTGGAACTTGGATCAATTTCGTATAGGCCGTGTGAAAAATCAAGAAACTATGGTTTAGAGAGATTAAAAAGCCTTAAAACCCAACCAGAAAAAAAGCATCAAACTAACTAAAATCAAGGAAAAAAACAACTATTTCAGCATTATTAACTCGATAGACCAGCCAAATAGCTGCAGGCACCTCGATATCCATCATCATTTTAGTTCAATGAAAATAATTATTACAACACAACGAAAGAAAAGACATGTTTAGCTGAACCGATGTATGATCGAAACTGATATTAACGCATCGATTCGTACTCGTATTCAAAACACAAAGAAGCTTCAGAACGTCTCTACGAAGTCAAAGCTAATAACAGAATCAAAACTCCAAAAACCCATATCGTTCATTGCAAAACTGATCAGAACAACAAAACAACAACAGATTAAATGAAAAGAGCTATCATAATTCATAAACAAAGAAACTTGCCTAGAACGGAGATGAGAGAGACGACTCGGAACAACGCTGAGTCCAAATATGTGAAACGAAATTATGCCAGCTGAGCCTTGGGGTTTATATAGAGGAATTTGGGGGTTTAGTGAGAGAAAATAGAGAGATGAATTGAAGTTACTGCGCATGTGGCCAGGTATCTTGGAGGCAAGCTTCTTCGATAAGTTACCGTCACCCGCTGCATTTTGAACTCGTTTTTATTAAAAAAATATTTATTTATTTTAATAACTACAATTATTAAAAATTACAACTTTTTTTTTATTAAAAAATTAGCCCCTGTTTGAAGTATTTTCGAAAATAATATTTTGAATAGTAATTTTTTGAAGAATGTATAGTTAAAATTAAGAAATAAATTTAAATTTATGTACAAAATATTTTATCGTTTGCGAACGTATGATTGAAAATAAATATAATAAATAAATTATTTTATTTTAAAGAGAGTCAAGCACAAACTTAAGCGTAAGTGTTTCTTTAAAACTATTTTTTCTTTAAAATTTAGATATTTTTCTCTATTTTCTTTTAAATTATATATTCTTTAATAAAATAATATTACATATAAATTCAAAATTTTGTATCAATTTACTATTATAAAGTACTTTCTTCAATAATGCATTTTTCTCTATCCTCTTTTTAATCACACATTCTTCATTAAAAGAAAAATTACACGTAATTCGAAAACTTTTCATTTTTACATTCTCTATCAATCTATTATTCTAAAATTCATTTTTCCTTAAAAATGGGTGTCAAACACCCTTAAAGATGAAGTTCAAAGATGTTCTTAATTTCATTGTTATTTTTTCAATAAATAACTTTACATATAGCGCTTGTTTGAGTTACGTTATTTAAAAAAAAAAAAATACATTATTCAACAGTGATTTAGCCCCCGTTTAGCCTCCTTTTTTTAAAAGTGAAAATGGGTGGAATAGTATTTTTTTTTGAAAAATGAGTGGTTGAAAAAGAATGAAAAATTTTCAATTTACGTGTAATATTATTTTATGGAAGATTGTGTGGTTGAAAATAGGAGAGAGAAAAATAGAATGTAATGGAATTTAATGTAATGGGGGTCAAACGGGGCTTAATATCATTTTAATCACACATTCTTAAATAAAATAATATTATATGTAAATCTAAAATTTTCTTATTTTTTAACCACACATTTTTCATTGATTTGACATGAATAATACATTTTTTCTAGAATGTGGCTCAACACATGGGTATAGATTCATAATTTTATCTTACTTTTAAATTACGCCCCTGTTTGGCCCCCATTATTTCTCATTAAATTAAATTAAATTTTTCTCTTTTCTATTTTTAATCATACAATTTTCAATAAAATAATATTACACGTAAATAAAAATTTTTTCTTTTCTTTTTAACCACTCATTTTTCAAAAAAAATACTATTCAAAACATTATAATTTCCAAATAATATGGCTCAAACGGGGGCTACATATCTTACAAAAATTCTCACAAAAGGTTTAACAAAAAAATCTAAATCAAACAGGTCCTAAGAATGCAAAAAATACTATACCCTCGTTCGGGCCTCATTTTCTAAAATTATTTTTCAAACCTATTTTCGATAACACGTTCTTCTAATAAAATAATTTTACATGTGGATCTATTATTATTCATACTTTTTATTCGCATATTCTAAAAATTTAAAAAAAATAATTTTCACAAAATCTATTTACATTTTTTTTTACCAAACAAGGACTGTATTTAAGGATAAGAAATTGGGGTACTTTTAATGTATTTTTTTGCCAAAATTCTTTGTACGAAAATTTATTTGATTACTTTGAAAAGTACTAGAAATTAAGTAAAATTTTATAAGTTATAAATAATTTATTATTTGTAAATTTAGAAATAAATGTTTTATTTTATGTTAAGATAAGAATTACTTGACAAAAATGGTTTTAAACTTAAAAAGTAGAAGAAAATGAGTTGAAGAATTAATTTAATCCTTCAACTATTAGGAAATATTAATTTGGTCATCCAACTATACATGACATCAAACTATGCCCTCGTTTGATTTCATTTTGGGGGAAATAATGCATTTTGAATGGTAGATTGATGGAGAATGTGAGGTTAAAAATTGAAGAAAAATTTTGAATTTGTGTATAATATTATTTTATTGGAGAATATGTGGTTGAAAAATAAATTTTGAAAAAATGAATTTTTAAAAAAATGGGAACCAAACAAGAGCTATACTTTAACATTAATTTCATCCTTTAACTATTCTATAACTCGAATTTGGTCATCCAACTATACTTTAACATTAATATCATCTTCAACTATCTGGAAACTCGAATTTGATCATTCAACTATATTTTAACATAAATTTCATCCTTAAAAATTTACGAAACTCGAATTTGACCCCGTTTGAGCCTCATTATTTCTCGTTACATTAAATTAAATTTTTCCCTCTCCTACTTTAATCACACAATCTTTAATAAAATAATATTACACATAAATCAAAAAAATTTTAACCACTCATTTTTCAAAAAATATTATTCATCTCATTATAATTTACAAATAATGGGGTTTACACGGCCCTTGATCTTCCAACTATACTTTAACATCAATTTCATCTTCAACTGTTATGGTAAATAAGTTGTCGACCCTAAAAATTCAAACCAATTTCGACTGATATCGATCCTATTCTTGTCTGATTGAGGTGGTAAAAGGATAAAAAAGGCCACCCTCCGAAGCGAAACCTCAACGTTCTTGAGGAGATCTTTAACTGAGATGCGAGTTGAGAAACAAAAATGGTATTCACAGTTTACATAGAATCAGTAAGAGATCTGTAGCGAGAAAAAATAATGGTTTACAACCGACGCAATTCCCATCTCAGAAACCCCTTAATCTGTAATAGAAAGCCCTCGTTTTTATCAATCTCGGCCTACGTCATTATTCTTTTTGCTTTATCAATCTTCGTTTTCATATTATCCAGCAAGGATATATTGGAAGATGAACAGAAAAAGCCTATACCTTTGTTAGATAAATTCAAACCTGAACAGGTGCGTAGTTTTCAATTTTTTTTTTCCTCCTTCTGGTAAAAGTGCTGTTTTTTCCAATTCGAAAAAATGGGCTGTTGTAATTTGTTGTGTTCGTTATGGATTGGTAAATTTCAGAATTGGGTTTTGCTTTTTATGCATCATCTTCGATCAGGTTTTGCAATTGTAACTTTCTAGCTAGAAATCTTGAAATTTTAATGATATGGAATGCAGTTTTTCCTTTTTTCAGTAGGTAAAATTTTGTACTTCAAATTTAAATTGCTAAATTTAATTGTTAATTCAGGAGTTTTGTTGAATATTTCGGTACATAGGTGTATAAAAGTAGATTTTCTCGTGGAAAAAGTACTTGATAGGTTTGTAGGAAGACATGTAGATTGATATTAAATGGATTTCAGAGGTCGTGAAATCCGTGCAAATCTTCTTACTGCATATTAAGATCTTTTGTGTGTGTGTGTATGAAAAGAATGGTTAATTTATATCCTAGTGCTATAGCATCCTGAAGCCAAATAAGAGGTTGAATGTGGCTTATACCAGGCCACCGATACCAGGGTTTGTGCCGCTCGATCCCATGAAGCTCGAACAAACAATTCAATTTGATTAAGACTGAAAAATGAGTACACGGATTTCAAGATTGGTTATCGTCTAACAATCTTGAAATTATAATTGAACAGGGAAATAATGACTCAGGAATAAACTATTGGGAAGATAAAGTACTGAACTTTGAATGTACTTCGTAGTTTTATCAAGCATGGAACTTGCTAACCAGTTCAAGATACTCTGCAATCTGCTGTATCAGTGCCTTGCAAATGACTGAATGGTGTCTGGCTTAATGTAACCAATATATGCTGTAAACGTAACTTAACTAACATATCTCTAGAAGTGGACAAAAATAGTGTAGCAAATTGTTGTTTAGATCAAGACTGAACCACAATTTAGTGAATGACTGTTTTGTTATTTTTTTGATGGCATATTTCTGGTTTATTTGTTGCAGCTGGGAGATGATAAACTTTGGGAAGCTTCTTCTAGTCATGGTTTACACCCATGTGCCAAGCCAACCTCTAAATATAAAGGTGATTGTCGTGCAACCTTCTCCCCTCGTTCCATTCCTCTTTTTTCTCTCAATTAAACATACGTAAGACCTCAATTTACATTTTCAGCGGGCCAAGTTTGGGATCGCTATATAACTGTCAGAAGTAATGGGGGATTAAATCAAATGCGCACCGGTGTAAGTATTTTTTGTCAGTTTCTTATTTCTGTTATTTCATTTATTTATATCTTGTCATATTTGACCATTGTATATACAAAATTGGTTTTAATGCTAACAATACACTAAACTAATATTTCTGAGTGAACTTTTAACTCAAAGCACAGATGAATTGACAGAAATTCCACTTCAGATGAATGCCTCAAATTTCGGTTTCCGATTTTGGGATCTTTTCCCCTTACTGATTCACATTAAGGATCAAGCTGTTTGTCCTCACACTCAATACCACCTGTTTGGTCAAATAACTTGCAAAAACTCGATATATAGATAAAAAAAAGTTAGCATCTATGTTGACATACTAAGCCCCCTTTTGAGACCCTTTTTTTTTTAAGGAAATGTATTTTGAAATAATGATTTTTGGAGAATATGTGGTTGAAAAATAGGGTAAGCTTTTTGGTTTACATGTAAATTTATTTTATGGAAAAATATGTGGTTGAAAATAATTTTGAAAAAATGAGTTGAGAGAAAATGGGGCTCAAACAGTCGCTAGATGTACATTGCCTTTTATCTCTCTTCTCCGCAACTTTGGTCCTTTTGTCCATAACTGAATATCTTTTTTTTTGATAGGTAATCATAGAATTTTATTTCTTAAAAGAGAGTACACGGGAGGTATACAATCACTTTAAGCATGAAAGGAACAACGTAAAATTAGGCAATTCTACAATAGAATTTTTAGCCACTACATTAAACTAAGTATACAAAGTCAAGTAAAATAATTCTCTTATCTGCTCTATTGTCTTTGTTTGGTTTTCGAAACAACGATCATTCCGTTCTCCCCATGTGCACCACACAATGCATCCCGGAATAAGATTTTAAAGAAGTTTGCTATCCTTATCACGAAATTTTCTCCTCCATGCTCGCACGTCTTCTATACGCCTAGGTAGCACCCAATCCATTGATTGAGAAGCCAGAATATTGTTCCAAAGCCAACGTACACCATCATAATGAATGAATAAATGATCAATCGTCTCTCCATCTTTTTTGCACATATAGCACCACTCGGTTACATAAAATCCTTTGCGTCGAAGATTATCCACCGTTGACACCTGTCCCCTCATAACTGTCCACAATAGAAATGCTACCTGTGGAGGCAATTTGCTTTGCCGAACCATCTTCCAAGGTAATGAACTTTCCACAAATCCCAAAAGGGATTGAAAGTATGAGCGGACTGAAAAAATACCATCTCGAGCCAACCTCCACCTGCTGCAATCACCCTCTCCTACCCGAATTTATATCTCATGCAGGGCAGTAAAATACAACGAATAATCTTCCAATTCCCAATCCTGTAAGCCCCTTCCAAAAGTAATATTCCAACTAAAGTCCCCATTATGAATGTCTAATACATCACCCACCATAGCAGCAGGCTCTAACGCAATGCGGTATAATGAAGGAAATCCCTCATTTGACGGTTGATCGCCACACCAACTATCATGCCAAAATCTAATATCAGTGCCATTTCCCACCACAAAATTCAGTTTGTCGCTAAAATCACTCCATCCCCGTTGGATATACCTCTACAAGCTCACCCCATAGGAGCCATGACCCTCAACCGTACACCAACCCTCTCCATCACACCATACTTTGCCCCAATGATTTCTCTCCAAAAGCTCTCCCTCTCCACTCCAAATCGCCACAACCACTTGCCCAATAAAGCCTTATTAAATAAAACAAGGCTCCTCACTCCAAGCCCCCCATCCTCATAGGCAAACAGACAGTACCCCAATTAACCAAATGCATTTTCCTCTCCTCCCCTAGCCCTGCCCACAAGAATTCTCTTTGAAGTCTCTCTAATCTATTTGCCACTGCAACCGGAATAGGAAATAATGACAAAAAGTAAGTGGGGAGATTTGAGAGAGTGAATTTAATTAGAGTAAGTTGGCCTCCCTTAGAAAGATACATACGCTTCCACCCTGCTAACCTCCTCTCCATTCTTTCCATAATACCATTCCAAATATGTGTACTTTTAAACCGTGTCTCTAGCGGGAGCCCTAAATATGACATGGGCAATTGTGCAACCCTACATCCCAATATGCCAGCCAACTCCTCCACGTTAGTGACCTCCCCAACTGGAATAACCTCAAATTTCCCCAAATTGATTTTTAATCCAGACACCGCTTCAAAACATAGGAGCAAACGACGCAGGTTCCTGAATTGTTCATCATCCGCATCGCATAAGATCAACGTGTCATCTGCAAATAGCAAATGAGACACCTGCAATTGGCCAACCATAAAGCCCCTTACCAAACCCTCTCCCACAGCTCTTTCAAACATCCTACTGAAAGCCTCCATCACAATAACAAATAGCAATGGGGATAGTGGATCTCCTTACCGCAAACCTCTACTACTCCGAAAATAACCCTCCGGCGATCCGTTGACCATAACTGAGAACGAAACAGTAGAAATACAGAACTGAATCCATTTACACCACTTATCCCCAAAGCCGCACCTCCTAAGCATATACAAAAGGAACCCCCAGTTCACATAATCATATGCCTTCTGAATATCGAGCTTACATAGCATCTCGGGAATTCCCAAACGCAATCTTGAATAAATGCATTCATTCGCTATAAGCACAGAGTCCAAAATCTGGCGACCTTTTACGAAAGCATTCTGAAACTTGGACACTACTTTTCCGAGCACCTCCTTTAATCTATTCGCCAGGATTTTTGCAATAATCTTATACATCCCACAGACAAGGCTAATAGGGCGAAAGTCCTTAATGTCGGTCGCCCCCGGTTTCTTAGGGATAAGCACAACAAATGTAGCATTAGAACTTTTTTGGAACCTGCCACGTTCAAAAAAATATGTAAACACATCCAAGATTTTCGATCGCACCACCTTCCAACAAGCCTTGTAAAATGAGAACGAGAAACCATCTGGTCCAGGGGCCTTATCCTCGTTCATGCTAAACACTACCTCCTTGATTTCATCCTCCTCAAAAGGACGCTCTAACCAATTGGCATCATCCTCCGTGATGGTAGAAAAATCCAATCCTTCCAACTTTGGCTTCCACTCAAACTGCTCCCGATATAGATTCTGATAGAAATTCACCAGTTGGCTTCCAATTTCGAGTGGTTCTTCATAAGTTATCCCATCCACTTCCAACACTGTGATAGAATTTTTACGCCTATTAGAATTTGCGATCCTGTGAAAAAACTTAGTACATTTATCTTCTTCTTTCAACCAATTGACCCTAGATTTCTGACGCCAAGCATCTCCTCCATCTCCACCAAGCATCTCCTCCATCTCCACCAACCTGTCCAGTTCTTCCCTTAATGCTCTACGTTTATCCTTCTCCTCCCCAGCTAACTTTCGACGCTCCTCCCACCTATCCAACTCATCTATCTCCGAAAGGCACTGAATTTTACGATAGTTCACATTGTCCACAACCTCCTCATTCCATTTCTTTAAATCCCTTTTCAAAGACTTCAACTTCTGATCCAACACAAAACTAGGAGACCCTCTAATATCATAAGATGTCCACCAAGTCTGTACTTGCTCCCTAAAACCTTCGACTTTCAACCTCATTTTCTCGAAGCTAAAAGGCCTTCGTCCTCTACCCGTCTTGTTCCCAGTTAACATAATGGGAAAATGGTTAGAGTACACCCTCCCCAATCTTCTCTGAATGACATCTGAATACTTAGCCTCCCACTCTCCGCATATCAAGAACCTGTCTATATGAGAAAGAATCGGTTGATCCCGATTAGAAGACCAGGTAAAATATTCCCCAATCATAGGCAAATCCACCAACATATTCTCCCTTATAAAGTCTGAAAACTCCTCCATAGCCCACGTGAGTCTCCCACCGCTCAACCTCTCAATAGGAAATCGAACCACATTAAAGTCACCTCCTATACACGTTGGTATATTCCACCAAGCCATCATTCCAGCAAGTTCATCCCACAAGCCCCGTCTACTGTCATCAGTATTAGGCCCATAAACACCTATGAACATCCACTGAAATCCGTCCCCACTGTTTCTGAACGACATCGATATTTAGAACAATCCTACACTCACCTCTTCCATCTCAAGCACTCTGGTGTCCCACATGACTAATATGCCTCGAGAAACCCCTGATGATCCCATAAACTGATACCTACATGCTGTCCCCCCCATAAGCTACTGACTACCACCTTTGAGATAAACTCCATCTTGATTTTTTGTAAGCATACAAGATCCGCTCCCCAGCCCCTTAGCAGATGTCGAACACCCATCCTTTTCCCTACTTCATTAAGTCCCCTTATATTCCAGCTAATGATTCGTGGTATCATTTTAACAATCCGGCATCCCTCCCCAATACTCCATTCTTGGACTCGCCACCCTTGCCATCATAATTAACTGACCATTCGAGCCTCTTAAGTTCACCATCGCCCTTTCTTCTTAGTTTTCCTTCTTGTTTACTCATCTCCTGTCCCCTATTGACCTCCAAATCCTCAAATAATTGTAATAATCTGTTTTCATAACCATCATAAGACGCCCATTAACTTACTGAAATCTTGAATTTTCTGTAGAACCCAGTTCGAAGGTGGGTGTCCAGCTTCGAATCCAATCAAACCCCCTGTTTCCTCCTTCTGTATAACGTCACTTTCTATTTCTCCCTTCTTGGCTCCATCTACCCACAGCACAAGTGCTTTTTCCGTCCCCAAGTCACTTACCTTCATTGACTTAGAGTTCCTTCTATTATATGTATTCGCAACCCTTGTTGTCAAAGGTGTCGCATCATGCTCTATCATCCCTGAGGTAACTAGATCCTCTGGCAGTACGTGCCTCGTCCCTTGGTCACCTAGTAAAAGCCCATCATCGTGTGGGGCTGTGTCCGTAGCACCCATCTTTACTGTCTCCAAATTCACCATATTCGGCTCCCCTTCTTTAGACAAAGGTACCACCTCTCGGTCTACATCGGTCCCCGTGTCTACCTCATCCATAGCCATCCCCTCTAAGACATCACCTTTGTCATATTTAGAGTGTCCCTCATCCGTTTCAATCCGATCAATTGACTTACAAGTGATTTCGAGTCTTCCCTGCTTAACTTGATTATATTCCGATTCCTTCTTATTCAAGCCCGATGCTTGTTTTCCAACAGCTGGATACTCATCCATACCCACCCCACACCTGTGGCAGCATAACAACTTCTTGGGACCTATTTCATACCCACTTCCCACTAGCCTAATCAATTCCTCCAATGCTCCTTTCAATTCCTGGACACGGGCTATAATTTCAGCCCTATTCAAACAACAATCCTGACCTTCGTTTACACTGACATTGACAGTCATCTCCTTTTGCTGTTGCCTCCACTGGTCAACATGTTTCGAAGTATGTAGGTTTGCTATTATGTCTGCATTAGTCAATTCTTGTCGATTACGTTCATTCACAAGTCGACGTTTGACTTTATCCCCTGCAACAAAAGAATCAACAACAGTTTGAAACACCCGCGAGATTGATGCCCATCCTTCTCCATTCGCACCTTCCGGCACCATCACAACTCCCTTCCGACGCCTATCCCCAAACTGCTCTATCATCAAGTACCTACCACGGCGGTTCGCACAACGTTGTGCCAAGAAGGCTCTTGAAGACTCATTGAATCTAGAAACGAAATCCTCATGCTTACTAGTCGCCCTCAACTTGTCCACCATATTCACCATCCAACGTGCACCGAACCTTCCCATGCTAATTGCATTCGATATCTTCGAGCCCCATTCGGTCATTCTAACAACGCCAAGATTAGTAACAGAAATTGCAAACTCCTTCGCCTCAACTCGAAAATGGTGATTGAAGGCCATATCTAATTCATCCACTAACTTCCTTCCCTGATTGTGTGATAACGGCATATTGGACGGCAAAACAGGCATCGTTATTGGACTGGGGACATTCTGCCCGTCATCCTGATTTTCCGACGCCGGCGCGTGTCAGTCACACGCGCCGTTCCGGCGGCTCGTGGGTCACTCAACTCTGTCCCCCTGGCCGGAATCGCCTACGCATAACGCCGGTCAAGCGCGTTTGCCAGGCAGGTGGCCGGATTTTTCTGAATCTGGAACAGGCAACCCCGTTTTCCGGCCTCTTCTCCGATCTCGGCATCTGTGTCTCCAGCTAGGGCGACGGTGCTAGGGTTTCCACCTAGGGCCGCCGCCTGATTATGTGGCTTATGTAGTGGCATAAGGCCGATGAATGGTTGGCCGATCGACGTGATGTCGCCGGCGACTGTAGCGGTCGGTGGTGAGGGCTGGCTAATGGTGTGATGTTTGGATGTTAGGGAGGAGAGATCCATTCTGTTGGAGATCCCTCTTAATCCGTGTCAACGGACTGTCCATAACTGAATATCATGATAAGAATTTACATGGAATTTTATACTAGAGTTCAAAATATGGATTACTTGATGAGATCTAACTTTTTGTTTTACCCTCAAAGTTAGTCGCACCTTCCAGTACGACTACCTTGTTAAGACTTCACTCCAGTCACTAGTCCTGCCTTTGGCATCCCCCTCCTTGAATTCTTGCATTGGAATAAATGGAAGAAAACGGATTGATATTGGTGCAATCTGATCCATTATGAGAGAGCAATCCCGAACCCAATGGATCATTCCCTTTTCCGATATATGAAATAGGGGATTTCACTAAGTTGATTCTTAGGAAATGTCGACTAAAAATTTTTACCAATCACATCATGTACTTTAAACAAGAGAGTTTTTGGAAAGAAAATAATTACTTCTGGCAATGTGGTTATTATTAGCAGACATTTTGAAAGGATATAAGGTCTTTCACTTGTGGACAGAGGGAGTGATCAATTCACCATAGATTTTGTTTTTATATGAACGAAGTTACTCATAGAAAGCAACTGCTAAGTCCCTTGTCCTGGAGCCTGAGAAAAGAAGACTCTAATATGGTCTATTTTCTGTTCGTGGTGAGACATGATGTGATTACCTCTATCAGAATTGTCATTCCATTGTGCCAGAATGAATGTTTAGTGTAAATTATTATTCGTAACAATATTATTAATGTTATATGTTAATTACTCTTACCTTCTTGGTTAATATAGATAGCTGATATGGTGGCCGTGGCACGTATAATGAATGCTACATTAGTAATTCCTCAGTTGGACAAGCGTTCATTCTGGCAGGATACAAGGTCAGTTCCTGTACTGCATTGTTTTTGCCACTTCTTCTCTCTCATTTCCATACTTGATCCCCCTCCATACATGCATGTGCATGCACGCTTCTGCATATGCACATGGATTTATCATAAGTGCAGTTTATTTTATAATCAAATGTAAATTTTCTTGCAAATTTTGAAATTTGGTTCAATTAAATATTTATTTGAGATTTAGAATTCAATTTTGTAGTATCTCTACTCTAATTTTGTTCATATGCAGTACGTTTTCTGATATATTCGATGAACTTCATTTCATTAAAACTTTACAACAAGATGTGAGGATCATGAAGGAGCTTCCAAAAGAACTAGAAAATGTTCCTCGAATCAGGAAACACTTCACTTCATGGTCTGGTATGAGCTACTATGAGGAAATGACGCATCTCTGGAAGGATCATCAGGCAAGTTATTCTATCATGTCCTTTTACCTGAATCCACAGAAATTAATGATTGTTTTATTCATTCAACAAGATTAGTATCATTTGTTGTTGTGAACATCAGCATGTGGGAAAAAAAAATGGAATATTTATTCAGGAATAAAGTGCTCTGAAACTTTAAACAAAGTGCAAACGAACACATGGTTATGAAAAATCTCCATCACGCATATGTGTTCAGCAACTTTTAGAAAATTTCAGTAATTTTTGTTAGTTGCTGAAAACATGAGTTAATTTGCTCGTTAAAGATTGAAGTAATTTTTGTTAATTTTTTAAATATATTTTAGCAATTAATCCAATTTCACAATATCAGATATCAACAACATTAAACTAAGCATATTTTGCATTGATATGTGTAAGCTAAATGGATACCTTGATCCAGAGCTACATCTATGGGGAAATGCAATGAATTTTTATTTATTTATTTATTTATTTTCCGCCAACCATAGGAAGCCCTGCTATTTTTGGTGCATCTTTCTCTCTTCTATCATATTCTATTTAGATTGGATTGATTTTGTCACTTTCTGAACATGAATTAAGGGATTTGCAATACATGCCTTTACCACCATAATCGGTCTCCTCTTAATTTATTATCAATTGGTGCTGCCTTATGTGGTACGTATGGATTCTAATTTCTTTTCATCATTTTCCCCCACAGTTATATTAAACATCCTACTTTCCATTACACTTTGCATTTTGTTCTCTAGGGACTCGACGATCAGCACTATAGATCAAATATATATAATTAGTGGTTTATATGCTAAGGACTCTAAAAGTTTCAATTTATGGCTCTTTTGCATGTTTTTCGAGGACTGCACTTCAATACTAAAAAATGCTTAAGTGCACTTTTGACAACTATGCACAGAGTTTGCTTATTGAGATTTTTTTTGGGTACTCTAATTTTGTTCATATGCAGTACGTTTTCTGATATATTCGATGAACTTCATTTCATTAAAACTTTACAACAAGATGTGAGGATCATGAAGGAGCTTCCAAAAGAACTAGAAAATGTTCCTCGAATCAGGACCTGTCGATATACAAAGGTTGAGATGTCGTGCCCTCTATAATGCTCTGCACTTCTCTCCATCTATAAATAGGCTGGGAAAGGTCAGAACCATCTTCTGCTCCTACTACATGTTAACCGTTCAAACTTGCACCATGTAATGATATCATATATCCAAAATTAGAATGCTCTTCTGTGAATCAAAATACAGAAATGAAGTCTCTTGAATATACAGAGCTCCTCATGAAAAACATCAAGTTTTTCGAGAGTTCTTAAAGTACTTGTTAATTCCTAACAAGAATCTTACGATAATTATATTTGTAAATATGACTCAGTTGATGTATTTCTGTAAATTCATTTAAGAGGTCTTCTATGGGGATTCATGTTACATTAGGTTCTGAGCATAAATATCGGTGATACCACAGAAGCTAGTGGAGAGGTTGAGATCACGTGCAGAAAGATACATTGCGCTTCATCTAAGATACGAGAAAGACATGCTCTCTTTTACTGGCTGTACTTATGGTCTTACTGATGCTGAATCAGAGGAGCTTAGAATTATGAGGTGAACGACTTTTTGCAACTAATTACTTATTTACTTTTTATACTGGCGAAACATGCTGTGTGAGAATATTTAAGTTTCAGCTGAACGGATCAAATTAAATTTAAGGGTACATTACCAAAATTTTAAGTACACACGCCGTGCTGGCATTTTTCTTTTCAATCTGCTAAGCCACTCAATCCTTTAATTCTTTCTCTCAGAGGCACTGCTTATTTTCGTTATCCCCTTGCCAACACAGCTACTTTAAAACTGCATGTGTTAACATCATGTCTCTTATATTTGGTTTCGTTAGGGAGAAAACAAATCACTGGAAGATCAAGAATATCAACTCCACAGAACAGAGAATTGGTGGTTCCTGCCCTCTAACTCCAAAGGAGGTTGGAGTTTTTCTTCAAGCTCTTGGTTATCCACCATCTACCTTGATATATATTGCTGCTGGGGAAATTTATGGTGGTAATGCTCATCTTTCAGAGCTCACTTCTCGCTATCCAAATGTAGTTTTCAAGGTTGGTCACGTTGGATGCTTTTCTATTGGTTTTCATTGAGAAATAACTTGAGTGCTAAGTCTAGCTGTAATATTAACCATGGTAATATCTCGTTGATGACAGGAAATGCTTGCAATTGCTGAAGAATTGAATCCGTTTTCTAAGCATGCATCTCAAACTGCGGCACTTGATTATATTATCTCCATAGAAAGTGATGTTTTCATTCCATCACATTCAGGTAATATGGCAAGAGCTGTTGAAGGGCATCGCCGATTCTTAGGGCATCGGAGAACAATCACTCCAGACAGGTATTAATGTTGTATAAACCTCATTATTACATCATTTCAAACTCCCAAGTGACCTTATTCTGTTTCTAACTGTATAAAACCAATATATTCCCACAAGTGAAGAGATTCGGAGAGCTTAAATTTTTTCTTTTCATATTTCATATAGATTGTTCATTCTTTTCTTTTTGATGAGCACAAAGAATCCTCTGTTCTTTTATTGCTGCATGTGATAAGAACAGTAAATTCTTTATTCAGACCGAGTTGTCATGCTTTTAAATTTTCTCCTTTGTTCGTTTAATTAATATTCGAACAAAATGTGCAGGAAAGGTCTAGTAGAATTATTTGACAGATTGGAAGCTGGAGAGCTTCGAGAAAGTTCTTTGTCTTATCATGTGAGGAAATTGCACAAAAACAGGTGATGTATTTGCACGACCGCGTGTTTCTACTCCTTTTCACCATTCTTGGATGCGTTGCCGCAAGTCTCATTACATGTTGAATGGAGCAGTTAAATACTACAAATTGTATTTATTTATTTAATTTTAATTTTAATTTTTTTTTTTTAATTCAAATCTTTCCTCCTAATTTACCAGAGCCCTCTTGATGTTAACAGGCCAATACCCTACTTATTTTGATTTTCGACCTGTTTCTGTATATTTGTTTTGTCATGCATCTGTCCATTTTCCGTGAAAATATCAGCGAGATTGAGCATCATTTTCTCGAGTAGGATAAAATAGAAATAAAGCCAAGGGATTTCACACTTTGATACCAACTCTCTGTCTTACTGTCAAATAAGTTGCTTATTTTCAACTTCGACAAACAAAAGTCATTCATCACGATTTACTTATTTGTGAAAAATGAGTTTCGTAATAGTGATTTTTTTGTAGAATGTGTTGGTAAAATGTAAAGACAAATTTTGGGTTTACATGCAAAATTAATTTATTCATAAAATGTGGTTGACAATGAGTTTGGAGTAAAATGGAGCTCAAACGAGGACTTGTACATTAGTAAACTTTTCGGGCTTAGCCAAATATTCTCATAGATGTGTGCAATCCTCTACTGCTAAGCATTGTTATGGAGCTCTGTTCAGTACAATTTTGCATACCACACTTAATTATTGTTGCATACCTCCCGAACAAAGGGAGCTGACTACTAGGTGTGGCCATATCTTTTATAGTTTCTTGAGTACCATCGACATATATCTAGTAGCTAGCTGGTCAAGGATAGATATCAGACTACCGTTTTTCTCATTCCTAGCAATTTGCAGGCAAGGTGCACCGCGAAAAAGAGAAGGTGCCCCACCAGGGATAAAGGGTCGAGCACGATTCAAGCTGGAGGAATCTTTTTATCAGAACCCATACCCGGAGTTCCGTGATATGTCAAATCGGATTGACTGAAAGAAGTATACTTAACGGATGTCATCAATGTATTGCATCGACTACTAGGAAGGATTTCTCTTTATATAATCTTTGTACTTTAATATCATAATCCTCATCTTTTCCTTAACATGTGACATGACGGTTTTTCCTTAGGGTTTTGATTGATTAGTTCAATTGTGTTCTGTTTAGTTTGGAAACAATTATGAGAAAAATTTGAATACCATTGTATTTGTCAGCAAAGATCAGTTTCTTGGTCGCATCCAGATACATTAGAGATTTTTAATTATTGAGCACAGTATTTTATCTAAAGTTGGACATGGTTTGGTTCAATTCGATTCTAACGAGAATCGAACTGACTCGAAATTTTCGGATATTTAGTAAGTGAAACTGTGGGGTCCAAATTTAATTATAGAACCGTTCGAGTTCGGTTCCATTCGGTACGGTTCAGTTTCCAGGTTTTGTATTATAATTAATTTTTTTAATATTTACAAAGTTACATTAATTTAACTAATGATATGTTCAATCTTAACTCTTACAAAATAACATAATTTAATGTTATGTGTTTTTTGCGTCTCTCTTTGCTGAGTTCTTCATAGATTTGATTGTCAAAATTACAAAAAGATGAAGATAATGAGCTCAAAATAATTAAGAGAGCTGTTGTTGAGTTTTAATTCGATTTTTTCAGAGTAATAGAAACGACACTACGATGAAGTAACAGATTTGAATAAAATTAGGTATATCAAACGTGCTGAGCAGTTTGTCGGCTTGTTATAACTTGGCTCGTGGGTGGCTCGGGCTCGTCGGTTCAACCCCACGAGTTGATCCCATACGACCCACGAGCCGAGCTTGTGGGCTCATAAAAAATGTGCAAATTTACAAAATAAATAAATAAATTAATTAAAAAAAATCATGAGCTTGTGAGCGGCTCGTGGGCTCGGCTTGGCCCATGAACTCGTGGCTCATGAGCTTGTGGGTTAAAAGGCCCATTGCTACCCTAGATAAAACTTTTATCAATTTGATTAAGTTGGCTTTGAACTGAAAATTAGAAATAGGAAAATCATATATATATATATATATATATATATATATTTTTTTTTTTT
>NC_036250.1:10794964-10896319 GCF_002742605.1 Olea europaea var. sylvestris | reverse complement strand
TCCAACCCTAATTTTATCAGAGACTACAAGTAAAACTAACAATATTAATGAAATATGAAATTTAAAAATTGGTTATAAGTTTAACTTATTTTTAAACCCAACCATACGTTATTGTGTTTTCCCGTCTCAAATGCAAATGAGCTTCAACCTGTTCTTTGGTATTCACATGGGGAACATGCAAGTTTGATGAGTATGTTTTATTCATAAGGTTTATTCCATTTTTAACTTGATTATGAGTTAGATTTTATGAGTAGTCAACGTTTTTAACGTGTTTATTAGTGTGGTTTTGTGAAGATGGTGAGATGGTGTAAATTAAAGAAATAAATGATAAAACAAAGCTATTGGCATAGATCGAGGAGAAAAGAGGAACGAAAGGGGGGCAAAAGAGTCCAACCAAGATGTCAAGAAAGAAAGAGTGGCGCCTCGGCCCCAACGTAGTGGTGCCTAGGCACCACTAGAAAGAGGATCAGAGGCGTGGCACCGCGGTGCCACACACCAAGTGTTGTGGCGCCATTGGAGATTTCAATGTGGCACGGTGGCGACGCTTGAAGACGCCAGGGTTACGTTTTTCGGCCCATTCTCACAAGAAACCCTATTTTCGACAAAACGAGGAAAAGAGTATAAATACAAGTTGTTGGCATTTTTTTACGGGAGTTCCACATATTTTGAGAGAGAGAGAGAGAGAGAGAGAGAGAGAGAGAGAGAGAGTAGAGCTAGAGACTAAAGAGCGCAATTCAAGGGATAAAATATCAAGAAATTCAAGTTTTGAAGCATTGATTGGAAGAGGAAGAAGATTTTGATGCAAGATTAATCTCATTTTCTATATCTTTATTCCAAATTGGAAGATGTATTCAATGTCAACGTCTTATTTGACCTTTTTCATTATGAATAGTTTTCATATTAGGGCGAACAATGAAATCTATTTGCAACCTTTTATTTCTTTTATTCAAGATTCTTGTTATTTTATCATATATGTGTTGAGTTTGCAATGAGATTAACGAGTTGAATTAGTTGATCACTAATTTGATGATTTTGTGAATCTTTTACGAATTGAGGAGTGAGTTTGAGATTTGGACTATATAGTAAAATTCGGTAAATTAGTATAACGTGTAGAGATATCCATGCTAATTACTGCGATCAATAAATGGAACTAATTACTGATTTATTGATTCACTTTATTATTTGCTATGTTTCGTATACTTGCAAGATATAAAATCGACAATACAAGTAAGTCCAAAGATATAGTATGAACAGTAGATAGTTTGTGCAAATTCTTTTATAGTTCTTGTCAAAAAAATTCCAAGAATCTAATAATTTTGAGGAACCAAATCCTCTGTCCTCGAAAACATATGTTAAGAAATTGTGGTTTTAATACAAATATTCCAAATATAGAGTTACATTGACAAAGGGTCCAATCCATTATTTGTCCTAATATTTTGAAAATCTGACCTAATATTGACCCAGGAAAATTAGAGTGTCAATGATCAAATGATCGAATTGAAATTAAACTGGTTTCGACCCAAAATTAAATTAATTATTTAAATAAAATTTTATTTGAATATATGCTATTTAAAATATAAATTACTATATAAATATAAACTTTTTGAAAAAAATTATTAATAAGTCTAAGAGTAATTTAAGTTTTTTTTTTCCCCTAATTTAACAACCATTACATTACACAAAAAGTTAAATGGGCCCAAAAAAGTCAGAAGACATAAGAAATAGATGAAATTATGTCGCACACCTATTTTTTTAATAAATATTTAAAATATAGAAAAAATTGCAATCGAGGTACCAAAATTTTCGTTTTTTAACAGACTTAACCCAAACATTTCGCTTGTGCCACCGGAGGTACCGAACATTTAAAAAATTTGTAGGTCCAGTCCAAAATGACGATTTCCGTCTGTTTGACCACCAAAACAGTTAATAGACCCTAGTAATGATATTTTTAAGAATTTCCCCCAAATAAGTGAATGACAATCTTGGTATTACACATTTTCTTTCATATTATTGCTCTTCACCGTTTATATCCCTCCATTTTCACCACTATAATACCATCTCTCCCAAGTATGTTGTGTTCTCATCAGGTTTTCAAATTGTATTTGAAAAATCTAAACTTAGTGTTTAACCCATAATTTTAACCTGAAGAGTAGGAATCGTACCACATCGTTCTTAATACGTTCCCCAAGTTTAGGGAAAATCTTTCAAATATTATTTGCGATCTAGTATCAAGCTCATAAACAAAAAATCAGTAATGTAAGAGTGATATACTTACTTTCTCCATCAGGTAATCAATATAAATAGTATAGATTCAAGCTCCCCTTTTATTGTATATTTTTCTTTAGCCAAGAAAACAAAAAATAAAAATAGTAGTATCCTTAAAATTTAATCTTGACTCTACCTCATTCTCGCCGGCTAAAAAATACAGACTTTCCTTTTCCTTCAAGATTTACTTCGAAAATTAACAAAAGTTTCTTCATCATTTCCATAGGATCCCTTCCTGACTAAAGAAGTTGACAATCGTATTTATTATACACCAAATTTGAATCTATGTTTTCTACCTGCAATTGGCAGTAAAACATATGCGTGTCCGTCAGTAGTGAAACCTTCACAAGACGAGCACCAGCACTTTAAAATTCTTAAATGACTTGGATATCAGCTCCAAGCTCCCATCAATCACCACCATCCTCTTCATCTTGATTTCCTCAAGCCATGGGTAAGCCCCATCCAAGGAAACAACCCAAGGGTACACATCCACCCCATCCTTTCGACACTAGATTGAAGTCGGCATAATGCGGCTTTCCCTTCGACTCCACTGCTCTCACATTTGGAAACCTCTGGAACACAATCTCCAAACTCACCACTTTTTTTTTTTTTACTACCTCTGGGACAGAAGGTATTATAGTAGTGAAAATGGAGGGAAATGAACAGTGAAGTGCAATAAAAGGAGAAAAAATGTGTAATGTCTAAATTTCCCTTCACTTATTTGAAGGAAATTCTTAAAAATATCATTACTGGGGTCAACTAATAGTTTTGGCGGCCAAATAGACGGAAACCATCATTTTGGATTGGACCGTGAATTTTTTAAATGTTTAGTACCTCCGATGGCATAAGTGAAATGTTTGGGTCAAATATGCTAATAAACAAAAGATTTGATACCTTAGCTGCAATTTTCCCTAAAATATACTATACAACTTTCTAGACAATAAATATTGTTTTTACATAGTAAAATAGACATGTAAAACACTAATCATATCATACGTCACATTCATTACTTAGTTAATTTTACTACAACAAACGCGCTTTTAAATTATGTTGCAATAAACATGCCTTTAACATGTTAAATTAATCACAAAATCCCTAATATCGTGTCCTTTAATATTCCAAACGAAAATCTCCACTAGATCGTCTCTCCTTTGAATCACCCATCAAAAAATTCCCTAAACCCAATCACTAATTCGTTCTTCTATAAATCTGTTGTCAAAAAATAATACACACCCTATCACACATATCCACAATTTGGTTCTCATTTTCTATTGACTAGGACTTTATCCTATGTCTTTGCAGTTTGTTTATATTTTATATTTAAAATTTAATGAGAGTGTGTAAATCCCGCTTCTTTATATATACAGTGAGTGGGTATGTTTCAATTTTTTTTTGATAATGTGAAAATTGTAATGAAGATATTATGAAATTGTGTAAGAAAATTTGTGTTCTTGCTTCAATATAATTTTCCTTGATATTCTCTAGAAATTCAATTTATTTCATAATAGTGTATGTATCTGTATATGCAATCCAAATCCATTTAAAAAAAATGTTTGCCATTTGATCCTTTTACACAATGATGTTGAAGCCTATGATATTAGTAGGGAATCATATGGTGAATATTCAACAAACTATCAATTATTGTTTTTGCCTTTTTGGCCATCATCATTTTTGAATTGCGTATTCAATTTAGGAAATGACACTAATGGAGAACGTGAAATAGATTGAATTCAAAAAGGATCAGTTACAGAATGTAATGTATGGTTTATTTTTAGAAGGAAGTATATGTAAACATATTTCATATATCATCAAGTATTTTTGGTTTTAATAATGTAACATAGTAAATTATGAATTTTATTTTTCAAAATAATGCAAATACGAAATTTTCCTTAAGAAATAGTTAGGCCCAATAATATTATAAACCTAAAAACCTATTCCATTTCATGACGATAGCTTCATTCTCATTTGCTTCACGCGGCTTCTTCTTCTTAGTTTATTCACAGCAGCCTATTTCGGATATATACATGCATATAAACAATCATCTTTCGTATCACTTGAGGCAAGTCAAAGAAGCAATGTTGTAGATCTTTTTTCTATACTCTCTACCTCTCTCTCTCTTTCAAAAACTGCATTCGGTTCATTGATTTTCGAGTACTAGAAATATAAGGAAGGAGAGAAAAGGGATTAATAAAGGTAAATACACTGAATACTAAATAACAATAAATACAAGTAAATTAAAACTTAAAAAGCATTAACCAAAAAAAAAAAAAAAAAAAACCCTTAATTTTGACGAATTTAAATTTCTAACTACAGAATGCTAATTCATGCTAACGAAATGAAAACAGAAAGATGAGTTTAATATTTACATGGTTTCAGCATAATAGCTAGACAAAAAAAATCTTGAAATCATTTCAGAATAAAAAGAGGCTCAGCCCTTCCCGAAATAGGCAAGCAGAATACAAGAACTTACGTTTTATTTTACCATGAAAAGTAGTACACAATAAAAGATTGAAAATATTTAGACAATTTTACAAACTGACTCAGCTGGAAAGTAAATAATACAATATAGAACTTCTAGAAATGAAAAAACCCTCTCCCTACAATACGTAAGATGTCTCCTCAAATAGGAGATTTTGAACCTCAAACCTCTCCTTCAATTTCATTCAAAAGCACAAGTTAAAGGTTTTCACATGCAATTGATGGACACAAGTAAAGAGGCCTTCACATGTAGGCCTTCTAGAACTTATCATTTTGATGCGAACCCGGTTAGAATGGTCACTATCGAACCCACAAGATATTGACACCGGATCCCAAGAATGTCCAAATACTATCAAGGTTTAGGATTTAACTTCTAAACGATTAACCAAACAACCGAAGGTATATTAAACAACGACCTCTTGATCACCATGCCTCGAAATCTCACTGAATTTATGGATTTGAATTCCAAAACAATGAACCAAAAAACCCTACAATAACGAAGATTATAAAACCCCTTAATTACACATGTTGTAATTCACACCCAATGGTTTTGAACGCCACAAGGAAATTAATCTCTTGATAAGTTCGATAATTTTTCCATTGAAGAACAAGGAAAATTGAAGTAAAGCTTCATGAGAAAACCTCAACATGAAAGTTACTCCTTGACATGTGACCTTCATAATTTTGGACCCCGTAACCTCGACACTTAATTGCATGATTTTATTGGGTTTGATCAAACTCGACTTTGCACTTAGTCTCTTCCTGCCAATCATGGAACTTGTTATCATCAAGATGTTGGACTTGGTCGTTCGAACATATAAATGACCATCTTTATCAACTACTTCGAAGTCTCAAACTTGGCTTGAACACTTAATTTTCATGGCTTGTTGGCTAGAATTAAACTTAAACTTTGCACTTGACTTTCTTCCAACAATAACCAAATTCTCGGTAGTTTGGTGCACAACCCGGATCATATCACATTTGTTGGAACCAAGAAATTGCTCAAAGTGAATACTTGAATTGCAATAGAATTCTCCAATTTGGGGCTGGAGATAAGACCATGATTACAGTCAAATTCACACCTAAACTAATTGTCTGTAGACTTATTTAAAGAGATAAACTTAACCAACTCCTAAACAAACTCAACAATACTTCCTAATCTTGTGCCCAAAGACAAGTACGTGGTAGGCAATTAACTTCCCTTTGAACAACTCTAGCTTCCACCTTAGCATTCCTTCTGAACTGGTCCTCCATGTTCTGCTGTCAACACTTCCAAGTACCTGGGATTTGGTCTCCTAATTCTTCGAGGCCCATCATCATTTTTGTTAATATATGACGCTTCACACGTATTATCTGTTGACCTCAAAAATTGGACCCTCCACGTGGCCAATTGATAGCCACTCCACGTATTCCTCCCTGAGCACAATCAACGCACGGTCAGATGCACATGGCCGGAACCAGCGGGGGTGGCGGCGGCCGTATACACTTCGACGGTCAAGTTAGGCTCGGGTGATTGGAACAGTTCCAATGTTGTGCAAAATAGTGGGGAGGAGAATATATATATTAGCTTGTTATGGAGTGCTAAGTAGTAAGAGTTTCATTACCTTTGCCTCTTGCCAAGCCTTGTGTATTTATAGGTGAGGAGAACCGTTGGATGTGGGACACGTGTATACATATGACTATATGAGGCGTCTGCTCATAGGCGTCAATCAGCCGCGTCTATAGAGTGGACGGGTAATTACTTCTCCCGAGTTGAGTTGATATAAAGTTGATACGTCACATTGACTAATCTCATGGAGACGTCAAATCACTTTAAACCTTAAGGGCAGAAAAGATCTTGACAAATATCTCATTTTGAAATTGGCGGCTGATCCTCTGATAGAGGTCCCTAGAGTGCATTTTGCCTCGAATTCGGGGGTGAGGGCGCTTTGGTCAGTCCTGCAGAATTGCCTATGCCTCGTAGTGTGATAGTAGATCGTCACCATTAGTAAAGTCACTTCTGAACCACTTCGGATGAGTGTTCCACACCTCGTATGATGTGGTGGTGGAGGTTCAGATAGGGGCGTAATAGTGGTCCCCCAAGTCGAGGTATGAATATTTATATCATGGGTGGACTTGTCTTCCCGATCGGATATGTATGCCTGGGGATGGGGACCATGATTTGTGAGAACTTGAGGATTGATCTTATGTGTTTGCCGAAGCGTTGATCCTAGGCAGATACACTAAAGCTTTGCTACTGCGTGAGGGAAAAATTATTTAAGATCAAGGTGCTGTCGAACTGGACGATGCGTAGGGAGACGGTCAACACAGCGATCGAGGCGATGACCCACAGGGGACTCCACGTCAGGTACGTCTAAACTTTGTAAAGCTGAGTAAGGAGCTCATCTGCCATCGGTGCGCTGATCCACAGGGGATGACGCGTTGGGAGATGGCAAAAACTTTGTAAAATTTAGGAGGGAACGCAGTGATCGAGGCGATGACCCACAATGGACTCTGCGCCAAGTGCGTCTAAGCTTTGTAAAGTTGAGTAAGGAGCTCATCTGCCACCGGTGTGTTGACCCACAGTGGACGACGCGTTGGGAGATGACTAAAACTTTGTAAAGCTTAGGAGGGAACGCAGCGACCAAGGTGATGACCCACAGAGGACTCCGCGTCAGGTGCATCTAAGCTTTGTAAAGTTGAGTGAGGAGCTCATCTGTCATCGGTGCGCTGACCCGCAGGGGACGACACGTTGGGAGATGGCTAAAACTTCGTAAAGTTTAGGAGGGAACGCAGTGATCGAGGCGATGACCCACGTGGAAATCCGCTCCAGGTGCGTCTAAGCTTTGTAAAGTTGAGTGAGGAGCTCATTTGCCACCAGTGCCCTGACCCACAGGGGATAACGCGTTGGGAGATGGCTAAAACTTTGTAAAGCTTAGGAGGGAACGGAACGACCAAGGCGATGACCCACAGGGGACTCCGCGTCAGGTGCGTCTAAGCTTTGTAAAGTTGAGTGAGGAGCTCATCTACCACCGGTGCGCTGACCCACAGGGGACGACGTGTTGGAAGATGGCTAAAATTTCGTAAAGTTTAGGAGGGAACGCAGCGACGGAGGTGATGACCCACAGGGGACTCCGCGTCAGGTGAGTCTAAGCTTGGTAAATTTGAGTGAGGAACACGATCCGAGGCGGGCGTATCTGACGTTAAATGATTTGACAACTGTTGCATATTTCCAAGGTGACAGTTAGGTGCAGTGCCCATTCCCCTAAAAAGTTGCTGCGGCTACTAATTGTTGACGACTGGTGGTGACCGAGGTGACGCTTTTTATGCGAGCGTAAGGATCACAGCAAAATCTTAGGTATAGATAAAATCTGGCGTTTCATTTCAACGGTCTAGATTGATGATGCGACGGACGGCCTAAATTGATTGCATTTGAATTCAATGGTGGAGATTAGTTGAAGCGCTATATAAAAGGCGAACTTGAGTGTTTTTGGAGCTTTTCACTCTTGTGAAAACATAAAATCCCATTTTCTTTCAAACTATTTGCAATTTTCGGCGTTCTTCAAGCATTTTCGACTAGAAATTCAAATTTTTGACGACTACACACAACTTTTTGACCATTTCTGGCTGGGGAACACTCAAACTCGTAAGTTTCAGTAAATATTTGAGACATTTCCTTTCTGAAAATGGCTTCTGAGGGTAGTGCTAGTTTGGGGAGGGGGCTGGAGTTAGTGCGGATGGACGAGCCCATTGTGGCGACCTTCTCCGAAGTAGCTGAAGCGATACTTGGGGAGGAGAACATTTGGAAGAGGCCGAATAGCCCAATAGATACCTCTGTGCATTGGGGGGCGTCAGATTATCCTTCCAACCTAAAGGGGGCCGACCTAGAAAGACTTAGGACTGAATATAGGATCTCAGATAGTATAGACCTGATCCTACCCGAACCTGACGAGAGGGCTTTCTACCCTAGGCCAGGGTGCGTGGCGATAAGCGAGGCGATCCTTAGGGTCTGTCTTAGGCTTCCAATTTATCCTTTTTTCGGATGGTGCTTAGGTCTTACGGCTTAGCACCGACCCAACTGAACCCGAACTCTCGGAGCCAAATGGTGGGCTCCTGGATGTTATGGAAAGAGGCGTCACTTGGGGTGGAGATGCCCTTCTCTGTTTTTCAGACCCTCTACATTCCCAAAGTAACAGTCGGGGAGATAAGACGAAGGGCTAGTATTACCTGACCTCTCGGGGTTCCCATACTCCTTTCGTGCTTGATCTGCCGATCTCCATCAAGGAGTGGAAGAGCTCGTGGTGCTGGACTGCTGGGAGATAGGACACAATGAAGGGGGACCCCCTGGAACCTCTTATGATCCCCACGAAGTACTCGTCACTTAGTGAGTATTGTAGCTGTGTTTCTTGTTTATTTCTCTTCGGTTCGGATCATAACTAACATTTGTGTTCATTTTTTGAAGGCATTCTTCCTCGGTATGAGCTGTCCTCTGATGACTTTGACATCATCTGTATCATTTATCAGCTGCCTCCAAAGAAGAGATCGTACCACCGTTCATTTTGTGACACATGTCCTGATGGCCTCACAAGGTAATATCTCGAAGTGAATACCTTTCAGTACTTCCGAGTCGTTTACACTCGTACTAATTTACTTGTTTCTTGCAGATAACTTTAATAAAAAGATGCCTCTCCGGCCCAATTTCAAGACCATACAAAAGATGATGGCCGAAGCGAGGGCCTTGAAGACCTCCTCCTCTGCCTATAAGAAGCAAATGGAAGACTTGGTAGACCCCAGCAAGAGGCTCCAGCCTTCAACAGAGAAGGAGGTGCTTGAGGATCCTGAGGCTAATTTGCTTCGAAAGGGAAAAAGCCTGCTGTCCCTTCGAAGTGACCAATGATGGCGAGGCCACCCTCCATTCTGAGGCAAACTACAATTCTTACTGGGGTGGCCATTCCGGAGAAAACCCCTGCGCCATTAGAGGCTTCTGCCCTGGCCATACTGCTAGTTGCTGCTGTGCCTCTCGCTCAGGTGTCGGGGCAGCCCAAGAGAAAAAGAGCCCGTCCCTTAAATGAGGTAGACTTCTTGGGTATGAACTCCGAGGAGCCAGTAAAAGAAGTACTGGAGGCTCTCCCCCCAGAAACGGCTGCAGTGGCGGTGGTTCACAATAAGTATTGGACCGAAGAATGGAGGGACCACACCGCCTCCTGCACTGCCGAGGACTTAGTGGCGACCAATAGTGCCTGTGTGGCCCGGGCTAGGAGCACCAGCATCCAGCTCGAAGGCTTGGTGAAAGACCTCAATGTCAAGAGGGAGGACGTCGCCAAGAGCCTCGAGGAGGCGATGCAATATAGGGATGCGGTGAGGGAGGCCCGACCCAAGGCCGCGGAGGAAGAGAAAGGAAGAAGGGAGGCTGAGGCCCAGCTAGCAGCTGCCAAAGAAGATATAGAGCTGCTGAAGAAGGAGCTCTATGAAGTGGAGTGCCAGGTGGCTGCTATGACTCAAAGAGTGGATCACGCCAATGAGCACCACCGGTTCGCCATGGAGGCTCTGGAGGCCTCCAATAAAGAAAAAGTGGAGCTGAGGCAGAGGGCAAAGGCCCAATCTGAGGAAATCGCCACCTTGAAGGAGGAACTGAAGTCGACAAGGGAAGTGGCTGTCCAAAATTTCATTGACCACTTCGAGGAGCATCCCTTATACGACGACTTTGCAAATTTTTGGGCTTCCTGGAGTGTCCAAGGCTTATTGGGTCGACTGAAAGAGGTCCACCCCACTCTGGACGTCTCCTCTTTAGAGGCAGAGTTCGGGGGACCTACTGGAGGCCGACCTGATAGGCTTGCCGAGGAAGCTCCAGAGGCTTCCAAGGCGGGCGAGGCAGAGGTTGCGGGGAAGGCCCTCTTGTAGAATAGGGCTAATCTTGTAATGGCTTCGGCCTTTTTTTGTAACTCAACTTCAAGTGAATGAAATGAAATTTTTGCCAAGTATTATTGCTTCTGTTTTCTTATCGTGTTGATCTGTGTACACATATATGAATTACAAGCACTTAAGATTAAGCACCTCTTAACAGTAATCAGAAGATCGGATCACTTAAGTAAACATCAAGCGCCTCTTAACAATAACCAATTAATGACAGAAGATCGGATCACGTAAGTAAACATATTGAAGGACTGAGGTAACAATTTACTAACCAATGTGACAAATAACTGAAGTATCATTTCTTAGAGAAGTTACATTCCCCTTTACTAAGGCATTTTCAACACTTAGTAGGCTAGAAAAATTACAAATGAGATCGGATTAGGACATACATTTATTAGACAACATTGAGATCAGATCTGAACAAAAGCTCATCACTGATAGTACTTCCTCAAGTGTTCGATGTTCCATTGATGATGTAGTATTTTCCCTACCATGTCTTCAATTTCGAAAGTACTAGGTCAGGATTCCCTACGGATGCGGTAAGGACCCTCCCAGTTCGGTCCCAACACTCTGGATCCGGTTGACTTTGATGATTGGAAGACCCTTCTGAGGACGAGGTCTCCCAGGCCAAGAGTTCAGTTTCTGACCTTGGAGTTATAATAACGGGTCATCTTTCTATGATACTTTACCAAATTCACCTAGGAGGTATCCCTCATTTCTTCAGGGAGGTAGAGCTTGTTTACTCGGGTCTTGTCGTTACTGATCTCATTGAAGTGTATTCGACGGTGCGATGGGACCCCGACCTCAACCGGGCTAATGGCCTCGACTCCTTAGGTCATTGAGAATGGTGTTTCCCCTGTTGCAGTCCGGTTTGTGGTTCTAATGGCCCAGAGGACGTAGGGAAGCCTATCGACCCAAGCCCCCTTCAGGTTATGCTTGATAGTTTTGTTTATTGCCTCAACTTGTCCATTTTCTTGCGGGTGATGAGGCGTTGATAAATCCTTTTTTATTCCCAGTTCATCGCACAATTCTCGCATTTTTCTGTTGTCGAACTGTCTCCCATTGTCGGACACTAAGGAGTGGGAAATGCCGAACTTGCAAATGATATTCTTCCAGACGAATTTCATAGCATTCGCCTCGGTGATCTTGGTAAGAGGTTCAGCCTCGACCCACTTGGTGAAGTAGTTAATGGCGACAATGGCGAAAGTTATGGTTCCTCTTCCTTTTGGGAGTGGACCAATGAAGTCGATGCCCCACTTGGCGAATGGCTAGGGGCTGGTCACTATGGAGAGGCTCTGAAAAGGTTGCCTTTGATTATTTGAGAAGCGCTGGCACTTGTCACATTTATGGACAAATTGGCAAGCATCCCTTTTCTGGGTCGGCCAGAAGTAGCCTCGACGGAGAACCTTGTGTGCCAGAGCCGTTCCTCCGGAGTGATTTTCACAGATTCCCTCATGGATTTTCCTAAGTATATACGTGGCCTCTTCGCCTCCCACACATCGGAGAAATGGTGAGACGAAGCCTCTTTTGTAGAGCGTATCCTCTTGCAGGACGAAGTGTACAACCCTTCTTCTTAACTTCCTCACCTCGCTTCTAGAAGCAGGTAGTGTTTGATCCTTTAGATAGGTGATGATGGGCTGCATCCATAATGGGGTGCCTTCTATCCATTGTACCTCTTCACCTTTGGAAATGGAGGGCTTCGATAAGTGTTCAATTGGGACGACCTTTAGTAGCTCAAAATTCTTGCTGCTGGCCAATTTTGAAAGGGCGTCTGCATGAGTATTCTCTAGGCGTGGGACTTGAATCAGCTCGAACCTTTCAAAGTGAGGAACTAGGTCCAAAACTAATTTCAAGTATGCAACCATACTACTGTCTTTGGCCGCGAAGCTTCCATTGACCTGGCTCACTACAAGCTGAGAATCGCTGCTTGCTAGGAGTCTTCTAACCTGCATTTCTCTTACCAGTTTAAGGCCTGCTAGAAGGGCCTCATATTCTGCGACGTTGTTCGAGGCCTTGAAGTCGAACCTTACTACGCAATTTAGCTTGTGGCCTTCGGGGCTTTCTAAGATGATCCCTGCCCCGTAGCCGGCCTCTTTCGAGGATCCATCTACGAACAGTTTTCACGTTGGGGGCTCGGCTGGTTCCATTGCCGCCTCCATTTCTAGGGCTTTAGCAAATTTTGCCACAAAATCTGTAAGGGTCTGGCCCTTGATGGCATGTCAAGGTCGGAACAGTATGTCGCTAAAAGGTTTGGTCAAGGTGACTTACGTTTTCGCTGGCTTTTCTAAGTATCTGAAAGGTTTGGCCAAGGTGACTTACGTGTTCGCTGGCTTGGAGGCTTTTGACTAGCATGTCGTCCACGTAGACCTCCATGGTTTTGCCAATGAGGTCGGCAAACATCATGTTGACCAGTCTCTGATATGTAGCTCCAACATTTTTCAATCTGAAGGGCATGACTTTGTAGATGGCTTCTCTACACTTTTCGCTAGGCTTCTTCACCAGGACCGGGTTGGATATCCACTTCGAGTAGATGGCTTTTCTAATGAAGCCGCTGCGGCTAAGTTTGTCTACTTCGTCTTTGAGTGCCTCGTATCGCTCCGGGTTGAAGGCACACCTTTTCTGCCTATGTGGGGCACAAGAGGAGTTAATGTTAAGTTGATGGCAATTGATCCTTGGATCTATTCCACGTCTTCATGCTTCCAAGAAAAGACATCCAAGTTCCCTTTCAGGAAGTTCACCATTTCTTCTTTTGCTTCGGGGGACGGCGCCTTTCCTATTCGCAGGACCTAACTAGGATCCTCTGGGTTAGCGAAGAAGGTTTCAAGTTCTTCCATTGGGGTCGCATTTGGCTCGGAGTGAATGATCCGGGGGTCCAATTCATCAAGAGGGTGCCTTTCTTCAGGGACCTCTTCCATGTCGACGTCTTCCTCCTATTCGGAGCTATACTCTTGTTCAGGGGCTTCGATCATTTTCATGTCTAAATTGGGCTCACTGGTAACTTCAGTTATGATCACGTTAACAGTTTGAGGCTCCAATTTTCACCGCAGAGAGTTTACGTAACATGCCCTGGAGCCCATCTGGTCGCCTCGTACCTTGGTAGTCCCATGTTTAGTTGGGAATTTTATACACAAGTAGTGGATGGAGGTGGTAGCCCAAAGATCTTTCAAGGCGAGTCTTCCCAATACTCCATGGTAGGCGGATTCGTGGTCGACCACCAAGAATTCTATGAAGTGTTGGGCCACTAGAGGAACTGAACCCATCTCGACGGGCAGAGTTATCCGCCATTGTGGGACGATGCTGTCTCTAGTAAATCTGAATAGTGGATCGGTCATGGGGATCAACCCATGTTCAATTTGCATTTTGTCGAAGGTGGAACCGAATAGAATATTCACTGAACTGCCATTGTCGATGAGCATGCGTTTGAGCCCCTTTCTTGCCACCACGACTCTCACAACCAATGCGTCACAATGGGGGGGTGGTAAACTCCTTCTGCATCTTCTTGGGAGAAGGTGATTGGGGCCATCCTGTTGGCCACTTGGGACTCGTTGACAATGTAAGTGATCATCGGTGAGTCCTTTGCTTCCCTTGTGTAATTCCTTTGGGCGTTCCTGGTGTTACTGCCGATGTGAGGTCCCCCAATGATCGTGTCGATCTCCCTGATGGTTTGGCCTCTTGAAAATGGGGATAGACTCTCTGGCTGGACCCTCCTCGGTCTCTTGATTCTCTTCCCCGGGGTGATTGCTCTCTAGGCCTTCTTCCTTTTTTGTTCAGGGAGATGGATCTACGAGAATATTGATTCCTCCTGGAGGAATGTGGGTTGCTTCGATCCGATCGTCGATTAGCGTCTCTGTACTCGTTGGTGTCATACCCATAGAGTTGGTGGAAAGTACAAAACCTTGCCCCTTTGAAGGGTCTCTTTGACCGATTTTTCTTCTTCTTTTTATTATTATCAGTTCTTCCAGATGGTCCTGCTTTACCAGGAGCATTCTCGTATGCCAATATTGGAATTGCATTCAGTGTGGCAGAAGCCAGTGCCTATCCGGAGGTGGGAGTTACTGTGTGACCTGCTTAAGTCCATTGTTGAGTGACAATGTGCGCTGCGGGTCCTCGACCTACTTGCCTCTAAGGCGGAGGGAGTCCCTGCACGACACGATTTCGGTGATCAATCATTTCTGCACTGATGATTTTCACTTGCATCATTTCCACCAATTCGTCATAAGTGGCAGGATTCTTGTTACGTACGTTCCTCCAGAACAAATTGTGCATGTTGAGGCCGCCTTTCAGAGCTGAAAGGGCTTCTTTGTCAGTGGCCTGTTCACAGTATGTGATTTCGTCTATAAATCTGGCGAGATAGCTTTTCAGCGTCTCTCCAGGGGCCTGCCTCATATCTTGCAGGTGTTGCACTGGGGCCTCTCCTTCTCTGCGTGAGAGGTATTGGTTCAAGAATGCATTCTTCAAATCTGGCCACTCCTAATGCTCAGGGGAGGAAGTCTACTATACCGCACTTCAGTAGCTCTGCCCAGGGTTAGGTGGAAGGCCCTGCATTTCAAAGTAGTCGAGGCTCCCCTGAGGCTCATCTGTGTAATGTACTTGGTGATGTGCTTCTCCGGGTCCTCCTTTCTTTCATACTTGGGGATCTTAGGGGGCATGAAGTTCGCTGGCATTGGGAAGCTTCGGATCTCCCTTGAGAATGTGAGATTATCATCATCATCGTCAATTTCATAAGATCGACAAGGCCCATCTGACCCTTCATCATCTTGAATATCCTGGGGAGGTGGAGGTGCTTCTCCTCGGCTCCCCCAATCTACTAGGTTCCTCCTATCCCTCCTATTTCTAGGAGGAGGAGGTGGACGTTCTTGCTTTTGGTCTTACCGAACTGATCTTTGCACTGAGCGGACCCTATTGCTAGGGTCCTGCCCTATTCGGTTGAAGACGTTTACTGACCGTTGTTCCTCATATTCTTGAGGGAAATTGTCCCCTAGCTGTGGTTCTACTGGCTGGCTCCCTTGCACATAGGATGTGGCTTCTGCGCCCACTTCTCTTTTAAGGGGGCGTTCTCTGTGATGGCTCATATGGCCTCGAGAACGAGATACAGGGGCTTCCTGCACTGGGTAAGATCCTTGGGGCATTTGAGAGCCCTGGTGACCTCGAGCTTGCATGAGAAGTTCATGCATCGCCATATTTTGAGTTGCGATGTCTTTCATGCCCGCAGCTATTTGAGCCATTCCTTCAGTGAGCATGGCTGTTCTTTCACTTCGACGACATCGATGATGGGGTCTCTTCTTTAGAGGCTTCTCTCATGGGGTTGTTGTCTTCATGGCTGGAAATCATTCTATCTTCTTTTTCAAGGATGATGAGAACTTGGGTTATAACTCGACTTCATTTTTTTAAGAACGTGCCCTTTTTAGGGTAAGTCGCTAGTTTTCGGGTGGTTTCTCCGATGGAGAATGCAGAACTTTGAATGGGAAGTTTCCCACAGACGGCGCCAATCAGTTGACCTCGAAAATTGGACCCTCCACGTGGCCAACCGATAGCCCCTCCACGTATTCCTCCCTGCGCACAATCAACGCACGGTTAGATGCACATGGCCGGAACCAGCTTAGATGCACATGGCCGGAACCAGCGGGGGTGACGGCGGCCGAATACACTCCGACGGTCAAGTTAGGCTCGGGTGATCGGAATAGTACCAAGGTTGTGCAAAATAGTGGGGAGGATAATATATATATTTGCTTGCTATGGAGTGCTAAGTAGTAAGAGTTTCATTACCTTTGTCTCTTGCCAAGCCTTGTGTATTTATAGGTGAGGAGAACCGTTGGATGTGGGACACGTGTATACATCTGACGGTATGAAGCGTCTGCTCATAGGCATCAATCAGCCGCGTCTATAGAGTGGGCAGGTAATTACTTCTCCCGAGTTGAGTTGACATAAAGTTGATATGTCACATCAACTAGTCTCATGGAGACGTCAAATCACTTTAAACCTTAGGGGTAGAAAAGATCTTGACAAAGATCTCATTCTGAAATTGGCGACGGATCCTTTGACAAAGGTTCCCAGAGTGCATTTCACCTTGGATTTGGGGGCGAGGGCGGGGGCTTAGGTCAGTCCCGCCGAATTGCCTATGCCTCGTAGTGTGATAGCGGATCGTCACCATTGGTGAAATCAGTTTAGAACCACTTCAGATGAGTGTTCCACACCTCTCATGATGTGGTGGTGGAGGTTCAGATAGGGGCGTCACTTCGAAACCACTTCGAATGAATGTTCAACACCTCGCATGATGTGGTGGTGGAGGTTCAGATAGGGGCGTCACTTCGAAACCACTTCGAATGAATGTTCAACACCTCGCATGATGTGGTGGTGGAGGTTCAGATAGGGGCGTCACTTCGAAACCACTTCGAATGAATGTTCAACACCTCGCATGATGTGGTGGTGGAGGTTCAGATAGGGGCATTATCAGTCACTCATAAAATGAGCTTTAAGCTTGTGTCAGCCACAATTTTAGAGACTGAGAATTCTCAACCATTATTTATTTAAAGATTGTGAAAGCTTTAAGATTTGAATACTGCCAATGCTTTGAAAATCATAAAATTTTTCATGTTTTGTTTGTCCGGTTAAATGATGTAACCGAACCAGTCAACGGATCGGCTCATGTCAAACTATTATGGTTGCTTGGTAGCTTCCAAATAGACTTATAATTATTGAAGGCTTTCTTGTCAAACAGATTCCAGACAATTACATGAAAACAACAAAAACATCTCAATTCGTAGCACATGTTCGTACTAATCGTATTATACATGAAAACAACAAAAACATCTCAATTCGTAGCACATGTTCGTACTAATCGTATTAATGAAAGTCAAAAGCCTAGTAGAATTTTCTTACATGGTACTTTTTATTGAGAATGTTTTATTTTATTCGTTTACTAATATACCATTATTTAAATTGTCTAGTTATGATCATTTTTTTCCACTTAATCTTGAAATTGTACATATATAAATAAGGGTAAACTACGAAAATTTTGGCAAAAATTACTTTTTCAATAACATTAAATAATATTTTTTAATCTGTATGGAAAACAAAATAAGCATATGCCCCCGTTTGGCCCCCATTCTCATCTCATTTTTATTTTCATTCATTTTCTCTCTTATTTTCAACCACATAATCTTCTATAAAATAATATTACACACAAATCAAAAAAATTTCATTCTTTGTCAACCACACATTGTTCAAAAAAATACTATTCCATCCATTAAAATTAGCTAAGAATAGGGGCCAAACGGGAGCTATATAAATGGGGAGGACGAAGTATATAGGATCCATGCGTGAATGCTTGACTCTTGCACTAGATTTAACAATGAATCGAATGTGATGATAAAAAGAAATTCACGTAGCTGACCTCAAGCATACTTTTACTAGATCTATCAACGAATTGTAAAGAGAAACTCCAAATTAATCTATAGAAGATTTACTCTGTTATTGTTGTACACGAACATCTATAAATCTTTCATCATTAGCAATGGATTGAAAGGAGTGATGTAAATGATAAAGCCATCTACAATAAAAAAAAAAAAAGTGTTCGCAATAATTTTCATCGCAATCAAGCGGCCTAGTGAGTGAAAAAGTGTTCGCAATAATTTTCGTTAAAAGTAAGTACATAGCTCCTGTTTGATAAAGGGTTTTTTTTTTTTTTTTCCAAATTGTAAGTTAAAATTGTGTTTTAAAGTATAAAAAAGTTAATTCGAATCATATTTTTTATTCACACATGTACTATCCACAAAACCCAATATTTCATTTCTCTTAGCTACGACCAATCAGTTCTTGCACATTGCGTCCACTACATTTTCTCCCATTCGTATAATTTTTCAAATTACTAATCATATTAGCCTCTCCTGGCCCATTTTGCAATCCTTTGAGTTAACCTGTTTAAATAGTTACTAATAGAAAAGTAAAAAGTTGGTCCTTTTGGAATTCAATATTTTGGGTCACTTTTATAAAAGAAAACAATTCTGAAAAAATGTTAGTAAGATGAAATTTCTCGTGCAAAAGAGAAAAAATTAACTTTCTTTAAACTTGAAATAAAGTTCTTATCTAAATCAAATTTTTAAAAAGAAAGAAAAGGTAGTTTTATATCTAGCCAGAAAAAAAAAATTACTTAAATTGAAAAATGGATATATAACATCACTAGGGGGGGAGTATTCTATAGTGTTAAAATTAGAAATTTATGAGCTAATCTTTTCCAACATGGTGTGGAAGGGAGTACAAGCAGCTTTCCACCCTATACTCTTGGAGGCATAACCTGCGATTTACCTCCTTCACGATACTCCAGCGCAAGGGCAGTGGGGGACCCTTAAGGTTGGGGTTCAACCTTTTTTTTTTGAGTACTCACCGCATATATTTATGAGCTGCACTTACTGAAAATTTTGCTTAGAGATTGTTTCCTGACAACTCATATGGGATGGGTGGTTGATATTTTTTGACATTTTTTTATCACACATGGGACCCACACGTGTCTCCTTCTGTCAACTAAAATTATGTACAAAAGGAAAATTTCAGAAAATGAACTCAAAGCTCCGCTGAAATAACACCCTCCTTTTAGCCAATATATATCAATTAAGCTCCACTTTGACCCTCATTACATTATATTTCATTTTTTCCTCTTTTTTTATTAAAATAATATTACACGTAAATAATTTTTTTCTTTATCAATCACTATTTCATAATGCATTTTTTCAAATTAATAGGGCTCAAACTGGGCCTAAGTCTCATAATTCATATTCTTATAACTTCTAACTCATGAACTCCCACAATAATATTGATAACAAGAAAAAGCTACTTTGTCTTTTAGCAAAGTTGAAATTGCATTGACATAACAAAGAAATTTCCACCACTCGAGCATTCTCATCTCAAATCCAAAGCAAGGCAGTCGTCGGAAGAGAGCTGAACAATTAAACAAAATAATGAACGCTAATGCACCAATGCCATGGATAGGCCTATACGCTGCTTTAGCATCTCTAACGTGGACTCTTTTACTTGTTCTTGATGCAGTGATCTCTATACACAGTAGAAAATTATGGTTCCCCTGCAGATATTCTGCTCTCAATGCTGTTTCCATGACTGCGTTATCCATCGCAGTGAAGTTGTCAATGGATCTAACTACCCCGATGAAAGGTAAGTATGATCAAGCCGCTAAATTTAGTAGCACTGCTTTCTTGTGTATTTCAACCACTCATTTCATGCCTTCTCTGGGATCAATGAGTGATAGAGAGATATTAGTGAACTTGACAGCATTGGGTGTTCTTATAGTGACGCTTACCGTAAATGTTATCATCCAAGTATTCACAGGCGTGATTGAAGAACATCTCCAAGGGGTGATTGTCTTTATGAATATTTATGCGTTAATTGTACTGAGCTCTTCTGCTTTAACAGTATTTACAAGTAAAATGTATTTGGAAGACAAGTATAAAGAATTGCGTGCAAGAATTTCGGCAGAGGAACTACAAGGAGGCGAATTAATGGACTTTGACAAGTTAAAGTCACGAGTGAAGAAGTACTGGGTGATGGCAGAAACAGGTAACCCTCAGTTTGTAATGGCACGATCTGAGGCCAGTGGCGTTTTATTCTTGATCTGCGCCATTAGTTGTAGCTATAATGCAGGTTATGCAACAATGTTGCTTGAAAAAATTAAGTTAAATTTTACCTCCAGCTATAAGTGTTCAGTATATTTTGTTTTTTCGACACAATATGTAGGTATGGCTTTTTGCACTGTCATGTCTTTAGGAAGATTTTTAGTAGCTTTACTTCACACTGTACGGAATATTAGAAAATATAACATCTCTAGCATTTCTTCAGAAATAAAGAATTACAGAATCGAAAGATTGGTAGAGTGGAAAAAAAGACTCCCACCATTACAAGTTCGAGGCCAGAAGTGTAGAAAAATTATTTATCACATCAGAAATCTACTTCTCAACATTTGTATAGGAAGTCAGATAGTGATTGTGATCACGAATAAATTGCTTCTGCCAATCTCAATTTTTGGACCTCTATGCTTATTGATGCTTTATCAAGTAATCCCATTGAGCTTCGTACTCTTTATTGGTATCTTGAGGAAGAGAATCATTAGATGTTTTGTGATGTTGAAGCAATTTTTCTTAAGGGAATCCGAGGACTTGGTCATTCCCAATGAACCAGAACACATTCTTGGTTATGAGCAAGATATTAGAAATTTTGTTTTACTTCTAGAAAGTGAGGCAATACAAGATGGATACCTAAGGTTTGTTAACACTTCTATTAATTCATGCATAAAGATGGGTGCAAAGTGTCAGCCTAGATATCTAATGGAGCTTATGGAGAATTCCACCAGCTCCGAGGGTGTATTAAAATTTGAAAGTGATCAAGTCTCTCCGATAATTCTCCCAGAACCTCTTAATTGCTGGAGTCTATCCGTGGCAACACTAACAAGCATCATTGAAGCTCTTCCCAACATTCATAATGAGAAGAGGAATCGGTTGTTAAAAAGCGTCATTGAAGGTTTTAGGTATGTGCACCTCATAGAGAAAGATGTGGATGTTTATAAAAAATTGGAAAGTAGCACGAGCACTACAGATTTTGCATGGGTTTTAGTTGAATTTAGACACAAGTGGTTAGACATGGACCTCCAAAAAATTGCCAGGGTATCAAAATCGTCCAAAGAAACTCTTAAGAATCTTGCAAATAGAAGTGAAGAAAATTTGAAGGAATTCACAAGTAGAATGAATGGAAATGCCATGGAAAGCTCAGTTCACTTGCCTAAAAATATCATAATTGCTAATTCAATGTACAAAATCTGCAACAGTTTACTGTTGGTCTATGAGGAAAGCTATCATTCAGCATCANTCAAATTTTTAAAAAGAAAGAAAAGGTAGTTTTATATCTAGCCAGAAAAAAAAAATTACTTAAATTGAAAAATGGATATATAATATCACTAGGGGGGGAGTCTTCTATAGTGTTAAAATTAGAAATTTATGAGCTAATCTTTTCCAACATGGTGTGGAAGGGAGTACAAGCAGCCTTCCACCCTGTACTCTTGGAGGCATAACCTGCGATTTACCTCCCTCACGATACTCCAGCGCAAGGGCAGTGGGGGACCCTTAAGGTTGGGGTTCAACCTTTTTTTTTTGAGTACTCACCACATATATTTATGAGCTGCACTTACTGAAAGTTTTGCTTAGAGATTGTTTCCTGACAACTCATATGGGATGGGGGTTGATATTTTTTGACATTTTTTTATCACACATGGGACCCACACGTGTCTCCTTCTGTCAACTAAAATTATGTACAAAAGGAAAATTTCAAAAAATGAACTCAAAGCTCCGCTGAAATAACACCCTTCTTTTAGCCAATATATATCAATTTAACCCCAGTTTGACCCTCATTACATTATATTTCATTTTTTCATCTTTTTCATTAAAATAATATTTTACGCAAATAATTTTTTTTCTTCTTTTTTTAACCATACATTCTTTATCAATCACTATTTCATAATGCATTTTTTCAAATTACTAGGGCTCAAACTGGGCCTAAGTCTCATAATTCATATTCTTATAACTTCTAACTCATGAACTCCCATAATAATATTTTACACTTGTGACAATAATAATGCCAATGAATATTATAGCAAGTAATAACTCTTTACCTCAATAAGATCAAGTAACTCCATAATTTCAAAATACAAGAATTACAATGCAATATTTCGAATTTTAATAAAAAATGTAAAACATATTAATAACAAGAAAAAGCTACTTTGTCTTTTAGCAAAGTTGAAATTGCATTGACATAACAAAGAAATTTCCACCACTCGAGCATTCTCATCTCAAATCCAAAGCAACGCAGTCGTCGGAAGAGAGCTGAACAATTAAACAAAATAATGAACGCCAATGCACCAATGCCATGGATAGGCCTATACGCTGCTTTAGCATCTCTAACGTGGACTCTTTTACTTGTGCTTGATGCAGTGATCTCTATACACAGTAGAAAATTATGGTTCCCCTGCAGATATTCTGCTCTCAATGCTGTTTCCATGACTGCGTTATCCATCGCAGTGAAGTTGTCAATGGATCTAACTACCCCGATGAAAGGTAAGTATGATCAAGCTGCTAAATGTAGTAGCACTGCTTTCTTGTGTATTTCAACCACTCATTTCATGCCTTCTCTCGGATCCATGAGTGATAGAGATATATTAGTGAACTTGACAGCACTGGGATCCCTTATAGTGACGCTTACCGTAAATGTTATCATCCAAGTATTCACAGGCGTGATTGAAGAACATTTCCAAGGGGTGATTGTCTTTATGAATATTTATGCGTTAATTGTATTGAGCTCTTCTGCTTTAACAGTATTTACAAGTAAAATGTATTTGGAAGACAAGTATAAAGAATTGCGTACATTAATTTCGGCAGAGGAACTACAAGGAGGCGAATTAATGGACTTTGACAAGTTAAAGTCACGAGTGAAGAAGTACTGGGTGATGGCAGAAACAGGTAACCCTCAGTTTGTAATGGCACGATCTGAGGCCAGTGGCGCTTTATTCTTGATCTGTGCCATTAGTTACAGCTATAATGCAGGTTATGCAACAATGTTGCTTGAACAAAGTAAGTTAAATATAGACTCCAGCTATAAATGTTCAGTATATTTTGTTTTTTTGACACAATATGTAGGTATGGCTTTTTGCACTGTCATGTCTTTAGGAAGATTTTTAGTAGCTTTACTTCACGCTGTACGGAATATTAGAAAATGTACCATCTCTAGCATTTCATCAGAAATAAAGAATTACAGAATCGAAAGACTGGTAGAGTGGAAAAAAAGACTCCCACCATTACAAGTTCGAGGCCAGAAGTGTAGAAAAATTATTTATCACATCAGAAATCTACTTCTCAACATTTGTATAGGAAGTCAGATAGTGATTGTGATCACGAATAAATTGCTTCTGCCAATCTCAATTTTTGGATCTCTCTGCTTATTGATGCTTTATCAAGTAATCCCATTGAGCTTCGTACTCTTTATTGGTATCTTGAGGAAGAGAATCATTAGATGTTTTGTGATGTTGAAGAAATTTTTCTTAAGGGAATCCGAGGACTTGATCATTCCAAATGAACGAGAACACATTCTTGGTTATGAGCAAGATATTGGAGAATTTGTTTTACTTCTAGAAAGTGAGGCAATACAAGATGGATACCTGAAGTTCGTTAACACTTCTATTAATTCATGCATAAAGATGGGTGCAAAGCGTCAGCCTAGATATCTAATGGAGCTTATGGAGAATTCCACCAGCTTCGAGGGTGTATTAAAATTTGAAAGTGATCAAGTCTCTCCGATAATTCGCACCAAACATCTTAATTCCTGGAGTCTTTCTGTGGCAACACTAACAAGCATCATTGAAGCTCTTCCCAACATTCAAAATGAGAAGAGGAATCAATTGTTAAAAAGCGTCATTGAAGGTTTTAGGTATGTGCGCCTTATAGAGAAAAATCTGGATGTTTATAAAAAATTGGAAAGCAGCACGAGTGCTGCAGAATTTGCGTGGGTTCTAGTTGAATTGAGACACAAGTGGTTGGACATGGACCTCCAAAAAATTTCCAGGGTATCAAATTCCTGCAAAGAAACTCTTCAGAAGCTTGCAAATAGAAGTGAAGAAATTTTGACGGAATTCCCAAGTAGAATGAATGAAAATGCTTGGGAAAATTTGCCTGAAAATATCATAATTGCTAATTCAATGCACAAAATAAGCCATAGTTTGCTGTTGGTTTATGAAGAAAGCTATCATTCAGCATCAGATACTCAAGTGTTTGAGAGATTGTCAGTTATCGTTGCAGATATATTTGCTGCATGCCTAAGCAATTTACCTCATGTTATACTCAAGAAATGCAACAACAACGTCATAGAAGAACGGGAGAAAAGCATCCGGGAAGCAACTCACCTTTTGGGAGAAACTCAAGGCATTCTAAAAGCTCTTCAAAAGCTTGAAATTCCTAATCTATCACCTGAACAATCAATTTACATTGATGAATGGCGTACTTTACTCAAACACACTGACCATGGTATTTCTGACTCAACTCCTAGCAGTGAGAATATTGTTACCGCTTCAAGTGGTGAGGTGCATTTGGGTATTCAAGAGCTTTGTGCAAGTGCTAAAGCAGGTATAAATTTACCCTTGTTCTCTAGTTCCATTCGGATTTTGCCTCAGGAGTTTATTATTATTCATGTTCCCATTATGATAACATCAGTTTTTATTTAGGCTTTTGTTGAATTTACATTTCACCAAGTAAAAATTAATAAAACTAGTTATTTCGTATCTCATTGTAAATTTAAAAAAAATAAATTCAAGAAGTATGATTAATTTTGGTGTTTTCAGAACCTTTGGAAATGGATGAAGGCAACACGGAGTGTCATGAGAGCGGTGAAATGGCCGAAAAGTCACGAGAAGAAAAAGAGAACAGCCAAGAATAAAACCCCAACATTTCCACTTTCGGAAGTTATCCTTTTATAAGCATCTTTCTTGTGTGTTTATTGGAGTTTGCCACGCAATTAATGTTGTGATTTGTGAGTCATTCAGTAATATTGTATTATCTTGAAAACCTAGTGGCACCTAATGTTGGCATGTTTTAGACATTATTTTGCTTATTTTTAAGATTAAAAGTGTCATTCAATATTGTTATGCTGTTATAATTTGTTGATCAATAAAATAGATAATTCACTTATTGTTGGGTCGTGATGCCAAACAAGTCTTGGGGTTGTGATGACCCACGATTGATCTTTAGGGTTAGGCCTAAATTGGAGACAAACCAAGTGATTTAAACCCTCACAAGACTTGTAAAACCCGGACACAGTTAAAAGTACTACCTTAATAATGCTTTCTTGGATTGCCACTCAATAGCAACTTCAATATATCTTAAGCAATATAGATCACTGGAGTAGAGATACGATCAGTGATTGGTAGTTATTACTTTTTAAGGCCAATCAGTTGGCCTAGCTATTCATTATGTTTTCAACCAATCGTCCAATCTTCCTCTTCTTTCCCATTTCTCCTGCGAGCGACGTGCTTAATACTTAGCACTTGTTTGGATGGTGTTTATAAACGATTTAAATTTTAAAAAGTTAAAAATGAGTGGCAGATAAATAGTACCACTTATGAAAGAAATGTATGGATAAAAGTAATTTGATCGATGATGTTTATTTTATAAACATCTACCAAGCATGTTTTATCTTTCTAGGTGAAAACCTCATTGTGTGAATGATTTTGAGAGTGTTTGAGAGGATATCGTGTTTCTATGATTGTGTAAGTTACAGCCCTTTATGTGCTGAAGATTTGGGTCTAGCAATAGGGTTGACTATGTGAGACAAGGGTCCAAAATTATGAGTTCTAACATTTATGCTGGATTTAGTGCTAAATAATAATATGAAGCAATGTGTACTTTTTTCTTTATTTCACGTGAGATATGTATATTAGTGGTATCAGAGCTTTAGGTAAAGCACTAAGAAAAGATGAAGCCTCTATTTAGGGTATTGCAAAGGGTCTCGCACAAATTTCGGGGCTCTGACTTTGACTAAAAGGTTTTGAAGATTTGGTGTGGATCGATGAAGTTCTTAGGTTCTACCCAAAAGTTTTTTTTTTTCCTCACCAATTTGATAGATTTTTGAGTAGCAGCGTTTATTCGGGGTTGGAAAAATTAGTGCTTACTAATTTTTTTGAGCATCGATTTTGGATGGTTTAAAGATCAACTAAATTTTTTGTAGAATAATTTTGACCGTTTCTCTCAATCCACCAAATCAGTGACTTTCGGTCGTTTCTTATATTATTTTCTAATTTTACTCTTTATAAAATAATTATTTTCAACCAACAAGTTTTATTCAAAACTAACTAGTAATAATAATAAAAAAAATACATTAACTAAAATAACTATTTATAAGCAAAAAATTACTTAATAATAAAAAAATTACTTAGAAGATAAAAATAACTTTATGTAAAAAATTATTTACAAAGTAAAAATAAAACTAATAATACACTAGTTCACTTATAAAATATAAAAAGTTACTTAGAAGTAATTCACTTATGTATAGAAATAATTTAAAAGTACAAAATTAACTCATAATTGTAAAATTTATTTATTAGTAAAAATAATTATTTTAAACTTTAAGTAAATAAAACAGTTAAATATTACCTTATATGTAAAAAAAATACTTATAAGTAAAATATTAGTTGTTATTAAAAAAATTATATACAAGAAATTATATTTTAAAAGTCTCATCAATTGGCACATATGTAATTTTATTCGTTTAAAAAAAAAATTAGAATCGATGTATAATAACTAATAAGTGTAATTATATTCACTAATTCGTACCACAACTTTTATTATTTACTCCACATTCTAATTTCATTTAAGGTCCTCAATCTTTGCTCAATGTTGCATTTATTATCTAACGTTTTTCAATGAAATCTCGTCCTCAACATTTCATTGATTAGCACATATCATCTTTGATAATTGTTTTTGTCCAAAAAGTATGTAGGAGGATGTAAAACAACTTACTTATCCATTATATTTTTTTTATAAAAATAAATATAAAAGTACGACATAATAACTTTTACCTCATTTCAAAGCATGTAAACATAATATTTTGACATAAACCATCATCAAGAATGAGATGTATTGCAAGTTGATGGATATTGAAGATAAGAATTAGACAAAAAGAAATTTAAGAATATAAGGGGGTGTTCTCTTTGTGTTTCAGTTTTGTGTTTTGAGTTTTAAATTCATTTTGAGTTTTGTGTTTTGAGTGTTTGTTTTGAAATTGTTGAAAATGCGTTCTTTTTGTTTGTTTCTCAAAACAAAAAAAAAATGAAATTTTTTTTTTTTGAAATTTTGAGAATCACCATACCATCTCCGAAAAAAAAAAAAAAAAGGTGTTTCCCGCGTTTTCAGTTTTTTCAAGTTTTACACTGAAAACGCCCAAAACGACAAAAAAGTCGTTTTGTGTTTTCTTCACAAATTTTTTTTTCGTTTTCGAAAATGGGAAAGAGAACACGTTTTCATCGTTTTGAAAAATCGAAAACAGAAAACGGCCCGAAAACGGTAAAGAAAACAGGGCCTAAGTGTTTATAATGAGAAAATATTGAGGACCTTATGTCATTAAAATGTGATGCTAGACAACAATTGTGATATAAATATAATAAACTCCCAAGAGCTGGACGGACTTATAAAAAATCGCTAATAAATTACTCAAAATCTATCCAATTATAAACGCTCAAAATCGATACTTTCACAGTTCCCAAAATTGTTACCTAAGAATTCCGAAGCAGACCCTTATTGTTTGTCCAAAAAGCAATTCTTTGAAGAACCTGCTCTAGTTTGACCCGATTTGTATTGACCCCATATTATTCGAGGTATTGTTTTAGAGTAATGCTGTTGATCCCCACTAGGGTTGAGTTCCAGTCTATGTGACAATTATATGGTATTAGATGAAAGATTTATTTTAATACAAAGTCATATGACTCATTTGATTGAACCTATAAAATATTGCCATCTGGATTGTGGCTCAACTTCAATGAAGATGAATAGCATTACTCATTGCTTTATGGTAGTTGACATGTAATTTAAATGAATAATATGGCATGTTGTGTGATATAATCTTAATAATTAAAAAAAAATGATTATTAGAACATTCCTATTTTGTAACTACTACAATTATGTCGTGTAACTTGACTATCGTAGTCGTTGGCTATGAATAATACTATTCAATTTGAATTATTTTAGGATTTTATACGCACGATTAATTTAATTAGGATTTAATCAAAATAATTTAGTTTCGATAGTAATGGATTTTTAGGAAACTTTTGGAGAAGTTTGTGAAATACATCTAAAATACTGTACAAGTTCTTAAAATCAAATAATTCTATGCTTCTAAAATACTTATTCAAGTTCAACATAGTTATTTAAAATACTCTACAAATAAACAATATTCATCAGAGCTGCTGAGGATGAGGATCAAAAGGATAGCACAAACTTATGAGCCCCTTAATTCATTTTCCTTAAAGGCTGCATAAATACAGGCTTAAGAACAATATGCAAAGTTCTTGAATGAGATGCTATGAAAGAAAAAAAGACTTGAAGAATGGAGATTGTGGCCTTAAATGAGAAGTGCAATGCCGTTTGCTTAACAAATTGCCTCCAAAATTAAGAAGTTCATAAAGTCTCAAAATACCTTGCTCTATTGGAAATAATTGTATTTTTAATGCTTTGTGCAATTCACGTGCCATTGCAAATTTACATCATTTTTATGTCTACAAGGAACTTGGTTTCGAAGGAGTAAAAGTACAACAATTTCTCTATCTACAGCTTGTTGATAGATTCATCAAAAATCTATGAGGCATGATTAAGAACATGCTCATCGAAGTAGGCAAAATTCACCTTTTTGCAGATATCATCATACTTGTCATAGAGGGAGACTGGAATTATATACCAATAATTTTGGATCGATCATTCCTAATGACAATCCAAACCTTAATAGACTTTGACACATGTGAGCTAATCTTGAGTGTGGCAATAAACAATAAGGATTCAATATGTATATCCCAAGTAAAGATCAAATTCGAGGAGTGCCATCAACTTGACAATGATAATAGCGATAAATGGAGCTATGCATACAAAAGGAAAATTGGTTGATAACTTCAAATTTATATGGTGAAGAAGAAAAAGTGTAAAGGCTGTAACTTCAAGCAGTGCATGAATGGCAAAGCCCGATGTCAGCCACCTTGAGTGATCACTACTCAAAGTTGAGTTCAAGCCTAGAAATTTAAAGCTTAATGGGAGGTAACCCATATTTCTATTATTTACTTGTCTTTAATTATTAATTGCATTGCATGTAGTGAGGTAGGATTTCATTTAGTACTTAAAACACATTTAATTATCATTTATCTTATGTTTTTTCAGTATTCTATACTTAGGATCATATTCCAAATATCATAGTTATGCCAAAAAATAAAAAATAAAAAATAAATTAAAAAAAAAGAAAAATTGTTATTCAAGATTTGGACTATGAAATCGTATAGCCAAGATTTGGTTAACTGTCATACGTCAATATTGATCATGGGAGAACGATCATGGGATCAACCATGTGACCACAAGTTGTAAAGCTATGCGATTGCACGACAATGCAAAATGTTTAATACAATGCAGATTCTTTCTCCCATCCTTCACATACGATGATAAAAGGTTAGTCTTAACTCCCATATATTTATATAGATCATGAATTGTTTTTTCTCTTTTCAACATCATGGAAATGTTATGCAAAATAAGCAAATGAGAGAAAAGAAAGAAAAAAGATCAAATGCTAATGTAGAGACATCATCAAATGACACGATGAGTACTGCTAACATTTTTTAAACTTATTTTGTGAACACACTAGGATAATGGATATTTGAAATTTAGAGGAGTAACTTTTTAGTGTTCTTTCTTCGTTTGTATGCACGTTATTTGTTAAATACAAAACAAAAATGAAAAATTAGAAAAAAATTAAAATAAAATATTTTTTTATATGGTGCTTGCATGAGTTGGATACTATGCCAACTAAAGATAAAATTATTAGAAATTGTTTATGATTCATGAATTGTACTTAAGTGACAAAACTTATGATAAATTTGATACTTATCCATGAGAGATTGTAATTTGTTGTGCACAATAATCGTGATAATAAACATGTAATTTTGAATTGATAGAATAGGTTGAATGACGTTAATTTGTCAAAACCACGATAAAAGCGAAGGCATAACCCCTTAATCAATAGAAAGAATAGTTGGGGACGGTTGATATGACATCAGGAGCAATATCTATAGGTGTTTGTTTCATACGTGTCGAAAATTTATGTGGACTGTTTCTGACAATAAGTGGAACCTGGAAGTTAACCATGAACTTGGAGTCTAACCTTAACTACTCATCTTAATAGAACATATTATACTAGTCTAAGAAGAAAGATGTAAATATATAGAAAGAAGCGAATAGCATTGATAATTATAACAAATTAAAAATCGATGTTGAGTGGTACTATCTACCCTAAAGTGCAACATGTCCATAACTTTAAAATTCAAATATGATTACTATATGTCATATGTGTAAGTAATTTAATTTGAAAAATTACTTTTTTTAGAATTTAATTATTGCACAGAATTGAAACCATTTTTTGATTGGAGTTCCGTAGAATTTATTACTGTGTTTTTTGTAAACTATGTCGTGCCAAATTTGAGAATACAGTACAACATCTTTAAAAATTGTTTTCCTGCCACAAACGTTACTGTTGGACCTAAACATTTGATATGTTGTACATATAATAATAATAATAATAATAATAATAATAATAATAATAATAATAATAATAATAATAATAATAATAATAATAATAATAAAGGTTGAACCCCAATCTTAAGGGTCCCCATCGTCCCGTCCATGAAGTATCGTGAGAGAGGTTAATCGCAGGATGTACCCTAGCAAGTCAGGGAATAAGAGTTGTCTGTACACTGGTGCCCACAAAGATTCTCAATATATGTTTCAGGAATCGAACCCTCACACTACGGCTGTCAGCAAGGTTGAGCATACCTCACTCTTATCCTTTGCACCACTAGGATATACCCTGGAGGGCATGTACGTATATGTTTTTATGCTCTCTTTCCTAATTTTTTTGTGAATATTTGTTAGGTTGAATAATTCTTGCAACTCACTGCACAATTGGAGAAAAATTGGATTTATTATTCATTATTATTGCATAAATAAATTTACTATCTATTATGGAATGAGCATATAAAATATCTTTCTTTAGAAAATAGGTACAAATTGACAACTTGTAAAGGAAATTTATTGAAGAATAACGAGATGATATAAACTGATTGCAACTTTTCATAATGTTTATAAACTTGTAATTCAAAAATTGACGTGGAAGTACACTTAAAAATTCCGACTTATTAAACTCCGTTTGATTCAACTTGAAAAATCTTGTTAAAATTTAAGTCAAAGTCAACAATCAATTATAATCACACATTTTTTATAACTTTTTACTTAAAATCTGATTATAATAAATCAAATAGGGGGGCTAAAATTCACTTACAATTGCTAAAACGACTTTTAAACATTTACAGTTGGACGTCTCATTTTCATTTTCAAGTTTGACTTTTAAACATTTACAATTGGACTTCTCATTTTCATTGTCAAGATTCAATAAATTGTATTAGAAAACTATTTAAATTAAACAAAACAAACAAAATAGTTTTTCCAGCTTACAATAAGAATAATCCTTTTTTTCGTCAAATTAATAACTTTTTAGGACATACATATTATAATGGCACAAATAAAGAAAAAGAAATTAACTGAATTTGTTATTTTCTCTACAGAAACAAGAAACCTTAATCCGACGCTAAAATTTACAACTTGCAAGCTCCCTATTATCTGATCCGTTAGTTCGGGGGGGAAAAAAAAAAGGGGCCCGAAGAAGCAGCTTTTTCTTTGATTATAATCCGTTAAGTATTTATCGATTTTAGTTTTTTTTTAGATAATAATAATAATACGAGAGATGAAAATGAATTCGTTAAACCCGATAGTCACAGTCATGCCACAAATGGACAGGAATTACCTACCTAATCAGGTAAATGAGGAATTACCTACCTAATCAGGCAAACGAGGCCGAGATGGGGGCGGGGGTCGTGTGTGTGTGTCTATATATATATATATATATATATAATTTTATTTTATTTTTTTTGCCCCCCAAACCAACAAAAAGGAATTATCATCCTTTTAAAATGCTGGCCCATACATAGTAGGATAATTACCTTCCCACATATGGCGCGCTAGTAAGCTTATCGGTGTACTGAGAATCGAAATCACATAACCTTGTTGCTTTAAGAACTATCTCATATATAGTAGTATTATCTTCAGCGAAGTGCTATATGCTTTCAGCTATATCATTCATGGTTTTGGTTAACCAGGCAACCACTATGTTGGTCCTCCAAGCTTCTCCATGGGCAACTGCTTCCACTTAATTTTTTATGGGCTTTTCTTGTTTCTTCAATTTTTTCTTTCATGGTTTTGGTAATTCTTCCCAGATGAAATTGATTGTTTTTTCAACCGAAAAGGACGCTTGATTAGAGATACTCTTTCAATTCAAGGTGGCTTTAGGAGATTTTTAAAAGTTGGATTTTATTGAAATTCGAATAATTTCTGTTGTGCAATGATTTTATATACAGAAAATTTTTAAAGACATTTTGTTCATGTTTGTTGTCCATTCATCATTGAGTGGCAATCCTGATTATGTCCTATCGTGAATACATGCGTGTGTACAGCACTATACTTAAGATTCGCAATGTTATTCAAGTTCCAATGTGTACAACCCTTTCACAATGTGAGGGGGCCCACATGAATATTATATTTGTGGACCCCCCCCTCATTGTGAGAGGGGTGTATGAGCGTACAGCACTTATCAGCACAACTGTTCAAGTTCAGGCCGAAATCCTTAATCGATTCCTCATTTGTGCCTGTGTTGGTCCTAGATGGCTAAGGCGTCCTTTCAAATGAATCTGTCTCAATGAGGAAGGTGTAACTATTTGGACATAGGCACATGATGGGGACCATAGGTGGTTGACATGTAACCTTGGATTGTTATTATTTTTGCACATAACATCTTCTTAACTTGACAATTACATTTCTGAAAAATATGACCAAAAGTGGAGAGTAACACCAAGAAATTAAAAGGAATACATTTTCTGTGTAGAATCTAATTTAATTGATTTTAACAATTCAATTATTGAAGTCTTTTATATTCAGTCGAAGAGATCGAAGTGAAGCCAAAAATCAATCCCTTCAAATAGTCTCCCCTAAGACTAGCATCTTTTCTAAATAACTGAACCTAACCATCCCTCTAGGTTGCATAACCCTAAAGATTGTTCTATTCGTGCTTGAAATATGACCCTATCAATCCACGCCTTTAATGGAAATTCTTAGGTGCCCTTCGAGTGTTAAGACCCTAACATGTTGACATCTCAACAAAGAGTCTTCAATTTTGAGATAATGCTCTCCTGCTATCTCTCAAATGACATTGAAGCAATCGAGCGAGAAAAAAGAGAGTAATTGCACGCACCTCTTTACGAGCTAATATTTTCTGTGCTATACTAGTAGGGATAATGGATGACCCTTTGACCTATGTTTACTAAAATTTTCTTTGGGTTGCTGAAACTTTAAAAGCCCAAGGTTTTGATCCATTGAAATACCAGTCCAAATTATGATTTGGCCCGATTATTGACCCAACATTCGGAAAGCTCCATAATTGTTATTATTATTATTATTTTTTTTAAAGTAAAATACACCTTTACTTATCCAAGGCCACCTTTGCTTGATTTCTGACACCTGGCTAATGGAACACCGTTGGGTTAAGATCGTGCATCTCTCTCTTATGAATTGAAGGATGTGTGACTTTAGGGTTCATATGGTTGTTTTAACCCCAGCTGCGTCCCTCTCTCTCTTGTTCTCTTCATCTTCTGGATGAACTTTCTCTAATTTCTTAGTGAAATCGTTAGCAGTGTGAGAGTGAAATTGTATATCTCTTTGTGAGTTTGTAGTGCAGTATTTGGATAGTCCTTTGGTGTGCGAAAGACATTCTTTCTTCAATTTTTGGAAAATTCACATTTGGTCATTCGAATACACTTATATATAAATTTCATCCTTCAGCTATTTAGATATAGAAATTTGGTCATCCAGCTAAGCTTTAACATCAATTTCAAATATTAGGAAATACAAATCTGGTCATCCAACTATCATTTTATTTCATTTTCATCATTCAACTATTTGGGTATTTGAATTTGATCATATAACTATACTTTTACATCAATTTCATCCTTCAAATATTAGGAAATTCGAATTTCGTTATGGAACTATCATTTATTACCAATTTCATCCTTTAACTACTAGAAATTCTAATTTGATAATCCAACATTCGTTTAACATGAATTTCATCCTTCAACTATTAGGAAATTGGAATACAAATAATTTGGTTGATTTACACTCAAATAAGATCAAATTATATAACATAATTAAAATTAATAACATAATTTTTTATTTTTATTTTTTTCCAGTTTCTCGTGAAGGCAATTTTTTGGATATAATTTTCTTGAGTTCTAATTTCATCAGCATTGCCTTCCGTCCAATTCTATTTATTTGTTTATTTATTTTAAAGCAATATTAGGAATTATTTATTAATATGATAATAATGATGATGTCGTTGCATCATATATTATTTGCTGGATGACCAGTCAATTGAATGGTTCAAAATAATCTTCGAGATGACTTGTGGGGTTTTGTTATTGGATATATTTTCTTTAATGGATACATCAAGGCGTTGATAATACAAGCTAAAGTTGCACTACTGAAATAACAAAGAAATTTCCATTACTCTCAGCATCCCCAATATCTTAAATTCAAAGCAGTATATTCATCGGAAGAGAGCTGAATAATTGAACAAAATGATTGACTCTAAAGCACCAACGCCATGGATAGGCTTATACGCTACTGTAACATCTCTAATATGGACTGTTGCACTTACGGCTGATACAGTGCACTCCGTCCGAAAGTTCATAAGAAATTGTTGAGCAATCTGGATGTTCACCTTATAGAGAAAAGTCTGGATATTCATAATAAGGTTTTAAGTATGTGCACCTTATAGAAAAAAGTCTGGATGTTCATAAGAAATTGTTGAGCAGCACGAGTGCTGCAAATTCTGTGTGAGTTGTATTTGAATTAAGCCACAAGTGGTTAGACACCGACCTCCAAAAAATTGCCAAGGTATCAAAATCCTCTGAAGAAACTCTTCAGAATCTAGCAAATAAAAGTGAACCAATTTTGAAGGAATTCACAAGTAAAATGAATGGAAATGCAATGGAGAGTCCCATTAACTTGCCCGAAAATGTCATAATTGCTAATTCAATGTACAAAATAAGCAACAGTTTGCTGTTGGTCTATGATGAAAGCTATCATCCAGTATCAGATACTCAAGCGTTTGAGAGATTGTCAGTTATCATTGCAACTATAATTGCTGCAAGCCTGACCAATTTACCTCATGTTATACTCAAGAAATGTAACAATGGCGCCATAGAAAAACGGGAGAAAGGTGTATGGGAAGCAACTCACCTTTCGGGAGAAACTCAAAGGCATTTTGAAAGCTCTTCAAAAGCGTGAAATTCCTAATCTATCACCCGATCAATCAATGTATATTGACGAGTGGCATACTTTACTCAAAAACACTAATCGTGGTATTTCGACCCCAACTTCTAGCGCTGAGAATATTATTACTGCTTCAAGTGGTGAGGTGCATTTGGATGTACAAGAACTTCGTGCGAGTGCTACAGCAGGTATAAATATACCTTTATTCTCTAGTTTCATTAAAATTTAGCCTCAAATTTATTATTGTTTATGTTCCCATTACCATGAAATCAGTTTTATTAAGGCTTCTATTGAATTTAAATTTCACCAAGTAAAAATTAATAAACAAGTTCTTTTGCATCTCATTATAAATAACCAAAAAATACATGAAGAGATCGTTAGAATTGCCTAATATATATTTTTTGGAAACTGGTGAAGGCAATGCGAGTCTCATGTGACCGTGGAAGTGGAAGAGTTAGGAGACGAAAAAGAAAACCACCAAGCATAAGACCCTAACATCTCCATTTTTTGGAAGTCATTGTTTATAAATATATTTTTTTTTTCTTTTTTTGTTTGGCCATACAACTGTTGTGAATTTTCAATCATTTGGTAACATTTGTGTTATTATGAAAGCCTAGTGGCATATTATTAGACATTATTATGCATATTGTGAAGATTAAAAGTGTCATTATGTTGTTATAATTTGTTGATGAATACAATAGAATATTATTCACTTATTGTTGAGTTGTGATGCCAAACGAGTCTTGGGGCAGCGATGATCCATGATTGATCTTCAAGCATAGGCCTAAATTGGAGACAAACCAAATGGTCCAACCCTCACGAGATCAGTCCAAACCAAACCCATTTAAAAGTTCTACTTTAAGACACATTTTACTTGGATTGCCACCCGGTAGCAACTTCAGTGTATTTGGAGCAATCTAGATAATTAGATTAGAAGCATGGTCAATGATTTTAAGGCCAATCTATTGCACTAGTGTTTGAGAGGAAACCGTGCTTCTCTGCTTTTGTAAGTTCCGAAATTTTATGTGCTAAAGATCTAGGTCCGGCACTAGACTTCACTGTCCGAGACTCTCTTCCAAAATCTGAGCCCTAAAATTGTGTTCATCTTGGTGCTTATTACTACTTTAAGTGCATAATGATAAGTAGATTGTTGTGTACTTTATTCTTTCCTTCACATGAGAGTTTTATATTAGCGTTATGAGAACTTTAGGTAAAACACTTTGGGAAGAAGAACCATCAGTTTAGGGTATTGCAAAGGATCTCGCACAATTCTTAGGCTCTGAATGAGTTTTGAAGATTTGGTGTTGGATCAAGGAAGTTTTTAGTGTTCTTTCGTCTGGATTTGAATATGCATGTTAAATTTAGTATAGATCTAACATTTCTCTGGGGAACATACTCTAGCTTGACACAATTTGTAACATTGAAAAATTATCCGAGTTTTTATTTTTATTTTATTTTAAGGTTTTCTATGCATGATTAATTTAGTTAGGATGTTAACCTCATGAGTGCAAATTCGCGTGCATAAACGGATTGTTGACAAAGCATAAAATGATGTGAAGAAACAACGAAGAAGAAGTCCGGTGTACAGGTCGTGAAACATTACCCATATTTAGGCTGTAAAATAGAAGCAAGTGGGCAGGGTGAGTTAAGCATAATTCTTAACTGAATCAATTACAAGATAACCAATAAAGAGTTGTCACTTGTCATTTTCTAAAAATGATCAAATTATTCCAACACTTGGAGGGAAATCTATAAATACACCCTTCTCGTTCGAAGGAAGGATTTCAAATAGCTATTTCTCCTCTTTTTTTAGTTGAAGCATCTAGAATTAGTATGGAAAGCTTTAAATTCATTGTTCGTGTACAAACTGTATTTGATAAAATCTGAAAGTTTGAATTTATTTCCTCAACACAAACATTCAAGGCTAAAACATTTCCTCTTGTTAATCAAAAAGAATTCTGACTCTAAACCTCAGCCATTGACTCGTTAATCTGAAGTAGGCACAAATCAGTTAGAGATTCCAATTTGTAACAATATTACGAATAATTTATTAATAAGATATGAATGATGATGTAGTCACAAATCGCAACATATATTATTTTCTATACCCTTTAGTCAATTGAATGATTCAAAATAATCCTTGAGATGACTCATTGCAAGGTTTTATTATTGGATATAATTTTCTTTAATGGATGCATCAAAGCGTTGAAAATTAAAGCCGAAGTTGCTCTGGAAATTTCCACTACTCTTGAATCCAAAATAGTGCAGTAACAATGACCCGATAAATTTGGATTATTTATAAGTCGTCCTTTAACGTTAGGATACAAAAAATAGTAAAACCTGAAGACTTGAAAACTAAAATTTAAGTTCTCTAGATACATCAACTTTTGTGGAATTGAAATATGATCTATTACTTGAAGTTACATGGAAGAAACCTTGCAACAAGATTGAAAGCTCAAAAACGAACTTTGTCCCTTTTAGGCTTAGCTTAAATAATTGATGAAAATTTAAGTCAATCAACAATTAATATAATATTATGAGCACTAACGTGTGAATGATAAGTTATTCTTATTAAGTAGCATACTAACTAAACATTCAAGGCTGGGACCTGGGCATTTCCTCTTATTAATCCAAAAGAATTCCCACTCTAAACCTCACCCAATAATTTATTGGATATGTTTTTCTTTATGGATACATCAACGGGTAGAAAATACAAGCTGAAGTTGCATTGAAATAACAAAGAAATTTCGTGCGACATTGAGCATCCCCATCTTAAAATCCGAAGTGCAGTCGCTGGAAGAGAGCTGAATGATTCAACAAAATGATTGACTCTAAAGCACCAATTCCATGGATAGGCGTATACGCTGCTGTAGCATCTGGAATATGGACTCTTTTACTTTTTGCTGATACAATTCACTCTCTCGGCCGTAGAAAATTATGGTTCCCCTGCAGATATGCTGCTCTTAATGCTGCTTTCGTGGCTTTGATAGGCATCGCAGTGAAGTTACCAATGGATCTAACTACCTCGATGCCAGGTACGTATGATCAAGCCGCTAAAAGAGTTGGCTTTGCTTTCTCGTGTGCTTCAACTGCTCATGCCATGCCTTCTCTGGGATCCATGAGTAATAGAGAAATTATTGTGAACTTGACAGCAATTGGTATGCTTAAAGTGAGTCTCACCGTAGATGTTATCATCCAAGTATTAACGGGCGTGATTGAAGATGATTTCCATGTGATGGTTGTAGTTATAGATGTTTATATGCTCTTTATATTGATTTCTTCTGCTTTAACAGTATCTATAAGAAAAATGCATTTGGAACATAAGTATAACGAATTGCACGCAAGAATTTCAGCAGAGGAACTACAACGAGACGAAATAATGGTCTTCGACAAGTTAAAGTCACATGTGAAGAAGTACTGGGTGATGGCAGAAACAGGTGACCCTCGGTTAGTGATGGCACGGTCTGATGACTTCTGGGTTTTATCATTGATCTGTGCAATTTTTTCTGTCGATGGATTAGAAGTGATTACAAACAATAAGCCAGACATTGCTTCCGACTATAAATGGTCAGTGTATCTAGTTTATTATGCTCAATCTCTAGGCATAGGTTTTTGCATTTTGATGTCTTTTGGAAGAATGGCATTAGCTATATTTTACATTGCACGGAATATTAAAAAAAGTACCATCACAAGTATTTCCTTAGAAATAAAGAGTTACAGGATCAACAGATTGGTAGAGTGGAAAAAGAGGCTCCCACCATCACAAGTTCGAAACCAGAAGTTTAGAAAAATTATTTATGAAAATAGAAATCTACTTCTCGACATTTGTATAAGAACTCAGCTAGTGATTGTGATCATGAATAAATTGCTTATGGCATGCCTACTTTATTTAATTTACCTCAAAGTATTCGAGATTCCACTTAGTTATTGGAAACTAATTGGGAACCTATCAAGCGCAACACTATTTGTTTCTATGTTGTTCCAACCCTTGATCATTAGATGGCTCAATGTGATAAAGAATTTTTTCTCCGGGGAATCCAAGGCCTCAGTCAATCCCATTGAATCAGAACACAGGCTTGGTTACGAGAAAGCTCTTGAAAATTATTTTGTACTTCTAGAAAGTGAGGCAGTACAAGAAGTGCACCTGATGTTCATTAACGCTTCTATTAATTCATTCATAACGACGGGTGCAAAGCGTCAGCCAAGATATCTAATGAAGCTTATGGAGAAATCCACCAGCTTCGAGGGTGTGCTAAAATTTGAAAGTGATAAAGTCTCTCTAATAATTTGCGAAGAACCTCTTAATTGCTGGACTCTATCCGTAGCAACGCTAACAAGCATCATGATTGCTATTCCAAATGTTCAAAATGAGGAGAAGAATCAGTTGTTAAGAAGTGTCATTGAAGGTTTTAAGTACGTGCGCCCAATGGAGAAAAGTCTGGATGTTCATAAAAAAATTGTGAATAGCACGAGCGCTGCAGATTTTGCATGGGGTTTAGTTGAAATGAGGCACAAGTGGTTAGACATGGATCTCCAAGAAATTGCCACGGTATCAAAATCCTCCAAAGAAACTCTTCAGAATCTTGCAAATAGAAGTGAAGAAATTTTGAAGAAATTCACGAGTAGAATGAATGGAAATGCTATGGAAAGCTCAGTTAACTTGCCTGAAAATATCATAATTGCCAATTCAATGTACAAAATAAGCAACAGTTTGTTGTTGGTCTATCAGGAAAGCTATCATTCAGCATTAGATACTCAAGTGTTTGAGAGATTGTCAGTTATCATTTCAGATATATTTGTTGCATGCTTGACCAATTTACCTCGTCTTATACTCAAGAAATGCAGCAATAGCGCCATAGAAGAACGGGAGAAAAGTATAGAGGAGGCAAGTTACATTTTGGGAGAAACTCAAGGCATTCTGGAAGTCCTTCAGAAGCGTGAAATTCCCAATCTATCACCTGATCAATCAATATATATTGACGAATGGCGTACTTTTCTCAAACATACTAACCATGGTATTTCGAGCCCAACTCCTAGCAGTGAGAATACTGTTACTGCTTCAAGTGGTGAGGTGCACTTGGACATAGAAGAACTTCGTGCAAGTGCTACAGAAGGTATGAATGTACAGTTGTTCTCTAGTTCCATTCAGATTTTGCCTTGGAATTTATTATTAATATTCAAATTCCAATTATGAAGACATTGGTTTTATCTAGGCTTTTATTGAATATGCATTTCACCAAGTAAAAATTAGTAAAAAGTTCTTTTGTATCTAATTGTAAATAACAAAATAATGCATGAAGATAATGTTAGTATTACCTAATATATATTTTAAATTGAATTTTAGAGGAAACTCTTTTAAATGTAAATAGTGTAAAAAAATTAAGTATGCTAAGTTTTGGTGTTTTCAGAAGCCTTGGGAACTGATGAAGGCGATGCGGAGTCTCATGTGAGCGGGGAAGTGGAAGAGTTAGAAGATGAGGAAGAGAATAACCAAGCATAAAACACTTTTTGGAAATTGTTGTTTATAAATATCTCTCTCTCTTTCTTTTTTTTTTTTTTTTTTTTTTTTTTTTTTTTGTGTGTTCATTGGAATTTGCCACACAACCATTGTCATTTGTCAGTCATACATGTGTTATCATAAATACCTTGTGGCACCTATTGTTGGCATATTATTAGACATTATCATGCATATTGTGAAGATTAGAACTGTCGTTTAACATTGTTATGTTGTTATAATTTGTTATCATTATAATAGATTATTCACTTATCGTCGGGTTGCGATGCCCAGCATGTGGCAGTGATGATCCATGATTGATCTTCAGGTTTAGGCCTAAATTGGAGACAAACCAAGTGGTCCAACCCTCTATTGACTGGACAGAATTATGGATCATGAAGTCATGCAGTAACAATGGCACTTCGTGCAAGAAGCAAACTTGGTTTTGTTAGTGGATCACTTCCAATTTCAAAGGAGAAAGATGATGTTTCCAACTTCGAACGTTGTAATGATTTGGTTGGAAGTTGGATTCTTAATTTTGTCTCACCAGAAATCCGTCCAAGTATCTTATATTCTGAAATTGTAGCACAAATTTGGATGGATCTGAAGGATCATTTTTCTCAATCAAATGCTCCTAAAATCTATGAATTGAAACACTCGATTTCCGCCCTCAAGTAGGAACGCATGTCTGTTTCATTATATTTCACAGAACTTAAATCTTTATGGGATGGACATAGTTCCATTACATCAGTCACTCCATTTATAGGTGCTAATGCTAAAAATATTGTTGATCAACAAAATCAAGATTGTTCCATAGAGTTTCTTCAGGGACTCCAAGATTGTTTTTCAGCTATTCGTAGTCAAATTTTCTTGATGGAGCCATTTCCTTCAATTCAACGTATCTACAATTTTGTATATCAAGAAGAAAAACTATAAGAGTTTAATATTCAAACAGTTCCTACCGTTGATTCGACTGTGCTTCAAGCGTCTAAACAACCATTTTGTCCTTCTAGAAAGCGCCAACGTTATTTTTGTGAACTTTGTAACAAGCATGGTCATATTCCTAATAGATGTTACCAGATCCATGGCCTCCAGATAAGTCTATAAAAAATCAGGCACATCGCCATCTACTTTCGCTGCTTGTGCTAGTCAATTGACATATAAGCAATACTACAAGCTTCTTGCAAGTCTATCTAAAGAAGAATCTGGTAGATCATCAGTTCATGTGGCAGGTACTTGTCTATTTTCTAGTTGAATTATCGGTTCAAGCGCTTCTAATCATATATGTACATCTCTTTCATTTTTATTCTTCATATTCGACCATTCATACAAATGTATAAGTTCAATTGCCTGATGGTTCTCAAGGTTTGTAACACACATAGGCACTGTTCATTGTTCTTGATCACTTATTCTTACGAATATATTTCACATTTTGTCATTTAAATTCAATTTATTATCTATCTCACAATTAACAAAGTCAACAAAAATTTGATGCAATTTTTTCATTCTTTGAATGTATTTGCAATACCAAGTAACAAAGAAGAAGATTGATTGGGTAGTACTCGAAATTGTATTTTTTTATCTACATGCAGATTTTGATTATAGATAGGCATGATACGTCAAAAATTAAGAACTCTAATATATAAAATAAAATAGGGCGTGGCCGACTAATAAGAACTTGACAAAAGCATATGGCAAAAGATTTGACAATACCGACAAATTCCAAAAACAAAATGTTAACCTAAAAGAACAAGACGGGTGTAAAAAGAACCAGTCCATTCACACAAAATGTAAATTCCAAACGATTTTAGAAGAGAAAATGGGGGGATTATGGGTGATTTAAATGTGCTTCTTATCATATAATCAAAAGAAAAACTGAAAACTCTACAAGAGAACATAAAACAGGGAACATAACAAGACAACCTATACCAATTGCAAGCCTGCCCAATAAGAGTTCTATTCATAGGTTAATTCTCCACATTATACTCAAACAAGAAATGAACTAAACAACAAAGACTTGGATGGTTATCAAGAGTACAGATAATAATATTTCACATCAAGCACTGGCTCTCTTATTACTGCATAAAGGACACTTGTATTGCTTAATATGCTCGGCTCTAGCTGGTGTAATCTTCACACGCTTGCAATGGAACCACTTCTAGCACACATCACAACAGATCCTGGCAAAATAAATCAAAATAACTCATCAGGAACCCATTTGAAGATCTTTAAAAAACTGTGTCCTAGAGAAATTACCCATGGACTTCATGATTATCAAGTAATTTGATTAAGTTCAAGAGAACTTGATCAACCTCATTAATATTCAGACCATGGTAGCCACATAGCCACCAGATTTGTAATTCACAAACAAAATGTAAAATTAGCTCTTAATGGTGACTACAATGTTTCCTTGCTGTCCACTATCCATCTTACTGCATCCGAGTTGTTGCCAAAGTGTGCACTTTCGTCGTTCAAATAAAGAAAAGACTAACTTGTAGCCTAATTGGAAATTGTCCCTCCATTAACAAAATTGTGCTCAATAAAGGCGATCAAATTAGAATCACTTCAGCCCATTTTTTTATACATCACAACAGATCCTGGCAAAATAAATCAAAAGAACTCATAAGGAACCCATTTGAAGATCTTTAAAAAACTGTGTCCTAGAGAAATTACCTATGGACTTCATGATTATCAAGTAATTTGATAAAGTTCAAGAGAACTTGATCAACCTCATTAATATTCAGACCATGGTAGCCACGTAGCCACCAGATTTGTAATTCACAAACAAAATGTAAAATTAGCTCTTAATGGTGACTACAATGTTTCCTTGCTGTCCACTATCCATCTTACTGCATCCGAGTTGTTGCCAAAGTGTGCACTTTCGTCGTTCAAATAAAGAAAAGACTAACTTGTAGCCTAATTGGAAATTGTCCCTCCATTAACAAAATTGTGCTCAATAAAGGCGATCAAATTAGAATCACTTCAGCCCATTTTTTTATACATCACAACAGATCCTGGCAAAATAAATCAAAAGAACTCATAAGGAACCCATTTGAAGATCTTTAAAAAACTGTGTCCTAGAGAAATTACCTATGGACTTCATGATTATCAAGTAATTTGATAAAGTTCAAGAGAACTTGATCAACCTCATTAATATTCAGACCATGGTAGCCACGTAGCCACCAGATTTGTAATTCACAAACAAAATGTAAAATTAGCTCTTAATGGTGACTACAATGTTTCCTTGCTGTCCACTATCCATCTTACTGCATCCGAGTTGTTGCCAAAGTGTGCACTTTCGTCGTTCAAATAAAGAAAAGACTAACTTGTAGCCTAATTGGAAATTGTCCCTCCATTAACAAAATTGTGCTCAATAAAGGCGATCAAATTAGAATCACTTCAGCCCATTTTTTTATACATCACAACAGATCCTGGCAAAATAAATCAAAAGAACTCATAAGGAACCCATTTGAAGATCTTTAAAAAACTGTGTCCTAGAGAAATTACCTATGGACTTCATGATTATCAAGTAATTTGATTAAGTTCAAGAGAACTTGACCAACCTCATTAATATTCAGACCATGGTAGCCACGTAGCCACCAGATTTGTAATTCACAAACAAAATGTAAAATTAACTCTTAATGGTGACTACAATGTTTCCTTGCTGTCCACTATCCATCTTACTGCATCCGAGTTGTTGCCAAAGTGTGCACTTTCGTCGTTCAAATAAAGAAAAGACTAACTTGTAGCCTAATTGGAAATTGTCCCTCCATTAACAAAATTGTGCTCAATAAAGGCGATCAAATTAGAATCACTTCAGCCCATTCACAGGACTAGATGGATCATCCAGTGATTGCCTCAATTGTAGCTTTTGATGACCTTAAACATGCTGTGACAACCTCAACGATGATGACCAGAGGCTCTAGTAGCCAACAGTTGTGGCAACAGCAGCTAATGAAGGCTTTAGCATGCGAAGGACGCATGGCTGTGACTGGAAGCTGTAGCACATGTTAGCTGCCTTTGCTAATGGAGGTTGTTAAATACCGTTAATCAAGCCTTTGAATGATAGAATTGTCACGAGCTGAACTACAACTCGCAAACAAAGATTCAGACAAACCAACACTGGAATTTACTCCAGCTGAATTAAGGAATTTATGATACTAAATTCAAAGTAAAAGATGATGGGGGACGGATTAAATGATGTAAAATAAGATTGAGAAGGAGAAGACTGAATTGCACTTCAATTAATAACCAATTTGGCAGAAAAATCAGTCTTTCCCTCTTCGCACATGGCTATATACATATAAAGTTGTGCTTTCCAAACCCCAAAAGTAAAAGACGATTTCTAACAAATAACAAAATTGTTGGAATAAAATAACACAGTTCCATTTAGGACCAAACGACACCGTTTCCATTTAAAAGTCAATTGGTTCCTTCTTTTTCCCCGGTTTCTTCTTCTGCTTCTGTCTGGTAGTTCCTCTTCCTCTATTTCCCTAGCTACTCTTCAAGTAACAACCCTCCCCCTCACTTTGATCTTGCCCCTAAGATCTACAATTGGGAAATTTAACTTTAACCCGTTCCACATTCTCCCAAGTTGCACTGTCAGGAGGAAGATCTGACCAATGAATCAACCATCGCCTTGCTGTGCGGATCCGACTCTCTACCATCCTTGACTGTAAGATGGAGCGTGGTTAATGTTCTACCTGTTGGGAATAACTATTAATAAGCAAAAATAGTACCGGCATATGTTTATCACCTAACTTCCTTTTCAACGACACATAGAAAATTGGATGGAATTTTGAACCCTCACGTAGTGCCAACTGATATGCTACTGTCCCTATTTCCTTGATAATCTGGTGAGGACCAAAATAACTTGCGCCCAGCTTGTAGTTCTGCCTGTACTCTACTGACTGGTGCCTGTATGGAAGGAGTTTTAAGGAATACCCAATCACCTTCAACAAATGGCCTTTCTGGTCTCTTTTTATCAGCATAAAGCTTCGTCCTTGCACTTCCCTGTGAAAGGTTCTCCTTTAACTGTTGATTTAATTTGTATTTTCGATCTCCACCACTAGCCTCCCTATTTCTATTTTCCGAATAGAAAGGCATTTATGAGTCCTAATTTTGAATGGTTATGCTATCTCTTTTAACAGAATATGATGGTCATGAGATCTATGAGATGGCAGCCCTGTTGGATCTTCAAATACCTCTGTATATTGGCTAATAACCTCAGTGATTTGGCATGGAATTTCTTCTTTCCCTTTCTCCACAATATTGTACAAATGGCCAGCCAGTCCATAATGGTACCTTCTAAACAAATTCTCCATTTCCTCAACTTCCATCATTTTAACCCCGGGTTCTGATCCTTCACTCCTCAAGATAACCTCTTTCTGCTGGTGTTTGAACTTCACTTATCCTAGGATAAAGTCAAATTTTATGAGGCTGACTCATCCAGTTCACCCTCAATACCATAGCACTACCTCCTAACTTCAGAGATCTCAAATTATACTGGAACTCCCAGTTATGCACCTTCCAAACCAGTGGCTGATTCAAAGCTTTACTCTCCGGCTTTATACCATTAGCCACTCTCATTGTCATGGTTGTGGTTTCCTCAGTAGTGTAGTTCAGCTCCTTAGCCAGTCTCTCATCTAGGAAGCTATGTGTGCTTCCACTATCTATTAGAATAGATATCCTCCTCCCCTTTAAAATTCCAGGAATTTTGATAGTTTTATGCCCTGGAATTCCTTCCAAAGCATTGATAGAAATCTTAAAAACTTCCTCTTTCTGTGATTCAGATTTCCTTTCCTCCTACTTCCTCAATAATTTCAGTATTCTCATCAAACCTCTTACACAATTCTTAATTGAAGATTCTTCAATCTACATTAGGGTGTCTCGCAAGGAAATCTGGCTTTGATACCATTTTGTCACGAACTGAATTTCAATTATCAACCTCAAGTTTCCAACAGATCAACTGTGAAATTCTCACAGCAGAATGAGCTGAAATTGTAACCAAATTAAAAGAAAATATGATGGAGATAGGATAAATGATGTTAAATGAATAAGAGAAGGTGGAGAAAAGTTGTTGATAAAATCAACAATTACAGTGAAATTCTGGCAAAACAAATCTGCTTTACCTTTCAAATACATTTCAGCAATACCCAATCTCAATTCATGTGGGATCTGACGAAGTTGGAAATACTCCCTAGCTTTCTAAGCCATTCCTTAGGTTCTCCCCCAAAGTGTGGAAAATCAAACTTAGGCAGCCTATTATTTCCCTTAAAGTCCCCTATAGTATAAATACTACTTTCAGTGTTACTAGCTCCTAAGATAGATATTACACCCTCAGAATTCACCTTGACCAGAGTTTCTTCCACTCCTTTGTTTTTCTGCCCCATTTTGATATCTAAAGACAACTGGGTCAACATGGCCACTAAATTTTCATTTTTATGATTCATATCTAACAGTGTAGCTTCAAGTTTTTCCTGTCTATGCCCACTTATCTGGAGAGATTGATCAGTGGACGCCAACTTGTTCTTCAGCCCGTTGTTAACAGCTTTAAAGGAATTACCCAGATGAGAAATCTCCAGATCCAATTTCTTCTAGTGCTCATCAACTGCCTTCGACCTTGTATCCATGATTATTGTTTGCTCAGTATAATATGCCTACTCTAATACCATCTGTCATGAGCTGAACTGCAACTTGCAAACACAGTTTCGCACAAACCTACACTGGAATTTACTCCAGCTGAAATAAGGAATTTATGATACAACAATTATTGGAATAAAACGACACAGTTTCATTTAATACCAAACAACACCGTTTCCTTTCAAAAGTCCATTAAATCCGTTGGTACTTGGTTCCTTCTTCTTCCCTCGTTCCTTCTTCTTCCCCTTTCTTTGGTTTGTTCTTCTGCTTCTGTCTGGTAGTTCTTCTTCCTCTTTTTCCCCAGCTATTATTTGCGTAACAAGAATGTGACTGGATTATTTTGCAGATCAATTGGAGGCTAAATTTTCATAGCATCTTGTATATGTGACTAGCCAAGGAGTTGAAGCCATAAACACGATCATCATGTTTTACAAAAATCACTCAAAAAACCCACAAATAGAAATTTTTTGAACCCCGCCTCTTATTTTATGTTTTTTAGGCTGAAACTGTACAAGTGACTGATAATAATCCATATACAATTTACATCAAAAGCTGGATTTGACAAATTTTATCCTCCATACAATTTAATCTATAGCCTAATTAAGTTTTCCAAATGCGCACTAAGTGCCTTTTTTATGCATATTAACGTGGATAAAAAAATACTTCGAAATTTGCAGTAAAGATCCATAAGTTATCCAGAATCAAGGCACAACGCATAACAGAAACTTCAACATAACAATGCAAAAGTTACAAAATTTGGATTGAATGCAAAGCTACGCAACCTAGATGGGAAAGCATTATTTTGACAATGTGGAACGAGCTTTATGCATTTTCCTAACATGAAATTGTTACTCAACACAACAGTTACTATCTGCTACCCTAATGCTAAGAATCAAAGTTTACCTTCGATTTATAAGGCTTGAAATTAATTTGAAGATTGTTCCATGGCCCAATGTTTTCCCTCGTCCAAATTTGAATTTCGAACAGTAGATTCAACTCCTTTCACCATAAATCTGACTATATTAGAGTGAAAAAAAAATTAAAAAAACAAAAACAAAGATAGAACATAAATTCGTCCAAAATCGTAGAGTTACAAGGTGGAGCAGCGTTGGCAAAATCATGCTTGAGGAGGAGCGGAGTCGTGGAAGAGAAGGAGTTTTTCTCTCTTTGGGAGTTTTCTGGAATCTAGAATCTAATTTGGGCTTCGTAACTTAGGAGTTCAGATCATATTAATTATGTGATTAAATATTTTAATTAATTAATAGTATATTATTTAAATTTCTTAATTTTGGGGGTAATGAGGCCTAATTAGGACGTTAACTTAACTTGTCGACTTGAACCATCCGTGATTTTTTAGAAAAAAGTTCGAGCCGGCTCGACTTAAGACTCAGGTCAAACCCCATTTCGAAGCGTCAGGTCTAGCCCGAGCCCGAGTGGCTCGTCGGCTCGAGCTCACGAGCTTTAGGGGAAAAAAATTCAAGTCGAGCGAGAAAAGCCCAAGCCGAAAACTCAGGTCGAGCTTAGATTTTTCGATCAAGCAAAAACTTGGCTCGATTCAATCTAGAAAAAAAGTTCGCACTATTTTACTTGAGTTGAGCCCGAGCCTTGAGTTTCGACTCATGAGCCAGCTCAACTCGACTCGTTTAACATCCCTAAGCCTAATATTTCCTTATAATTATTGTTTTTATTCTCCTTGTTAATTTCCGTCTTCAAAAATAAAAGTAAGTTTTATCCTAAAGTTAAATCTTGGAACAAAATGACTCCCATGAAACAAAATCAAATTAACAAGAAAAAATTGCATCTGATAAAGAGTAACACTTGCAAATATTATTTTAATTTGCAAATGTGTATGATAAAGAATGTTACTTTTTTTGAGAGTTCTTCTTTACTTTCGAAATAAGTAACATAAAATTTATATATTTATTTTTAAGTTATTTTCTTGAAATTTGCCAAACGTGCATTAATTAATATATAACTGAATATAAACAATTATCAATCGAAATAATTGAGTTTCTATCAAATCCAATAACTAACATTGTTACTCATGTATATATTTTATGTTGACCTCGAAAATTGGACTTTCCACGTGGCCAACCGATAGCTACTTCACGTATTCCTCCCTGCACACAATCAACGCACGGTCAGATGCACACGGCCGGGACCAGCTGGGTGGTGGCGGCCGTATACACTCCGACAGTCAAGTCAGGTTCAGGTGGTCGGAATAGTACCCAGAAGTTGTGTCCAAAAAAAGTAAAGAAGAGCAGAAAATATACAAACTTGCTATGAAGTGCTATGTAGTAAGAGTTTCATTACCTTTGTCTCTTGCCAAACCGTGGGTATTTATAGGTTGGATGAACCGTTGGATGTGGAACACGTGTATACATCTGACGGTATGAGGCGTCCGCTCATAGGCGTCAATCAGCCGCGTCTGTAGAGCGGGCGGGTAGTTTGTTTCTCCTGAATTGAGTTGACATAAAGTTGATAAATCACATCAATTAGCCTCATGGAAACGTCAAATCAATTTAAACCTTAGATGCAGAGAGGATCTTGGCACAAATCCCTTTCTGAAATTGGCGGTGGATCTTCTGATAGAGGACTACTTCGCCTCGGTCTCAGGGGGCGAGGGTGCTTCAGTCATTTAAGCAGGATCGCCTATGTCTCGCAGTGCATTATCAGGTCGTTGATCACTTCGGAAACACTTCGAATGGGTGTCTATCAGGTCGGTTTGTGTGGTGGTGGGAATTTCGAAGCGGTTCAGATGGGGGCGTAACAGTGGTCCCCTAAGTCTAGGTATGAATATTTATATCATGAGTGGACTTGCTTTCCTGATCGGGTGTGCATGCCTCAGTACTGGGGACTGCGACTCATGGGAGCTTGTGGGTCGATCTTCTGCAGTAACCGAAGCCATTATAGTAGGCGGATGCGTCAAAGCTTCGTTATTGCGTAAGGAAAACAATAACCACTGCAAGACCGAGGCGATGACCCACTAGGGACTCGCGTCAGGCGTGCCTAAGCTTTGTAAAATTGAGTGAGGAGCTCATCAGCCACCGGTGCGCTGATCCACAGGGGACGATGCGTTGGGAGATGGCTAAAACTTTGTAAAACTTAGGAGGGAACGCAGCGGCCGAGACGAGACCCACAGGGGACTTCGCATCACGTGCATCTAAGCTTTGTAAAGTTGAGTGAGGAGCTCATCTACCACCGGTGCGCTGACCCACAGGGACGACGCGTTCGGAGATGGCTAAAACTTTGTAAAACTTAGGAGAGAACGCAACGGCCGAGGCGATGACCCAGAGGGGACTTCGCGTCAGGTGCGTCTAAGCTTTGTAAAGTTGAGTGAGGAGCTCATCTACCACCGGTGAGCTGATCCACAGGGGACGACGCGTTGGGAGATGGCTAAAACTTTGTAAAACTTAGGAGGGAACCCAGCGGCCGAGGCGATGACCCACAAGGGACTTCACGTCAGGTGCGTCTAAACTTTGGAAAGTTGAGTGAGGAGCTCATCTACCACCGGTGAGCTGATCCACAGGGGACGACGCGTTGGGAGATGGCTAAAACTTTGTAAAACTTAGGAGGGAACGCAGCGGCCGAGGTGATGACCCACAAGGGACTTCACGTCAGGTGCGTCTAAACTTTGGAAAGTTGAGTGAGGAGCTCATCTGCCACCGGTGCGCTGACCTACATGGACGACGCGTTGGGAGATGGCTAAAACTTTGTAAAACTTAGGAGGGAACGTAGCGGCCGAGGCGATGACCCATAGGGGACTTCACGTTAGGTGCGTCTAAGCTTTGTAAAGTTGAGTGAGGAGCTCATCTACCACTGGTGCGCTGATCCACAGGGGACGACGCGTTGGAATATGGCTAAAACTTTGTAAAACTTAGGAGGGAACGCAGCGGCCGAGGCGATGACTCAGAGGGGACTTCATGTTAGGTGCGTCTAAACTTTGTAAAGTTGAGTGAGAAGCTCATCTGCCACCGGTGCGCTGACCCACAGGGACGACGCGTTGGGAGATGGGTAAAACTTTGTAAAACTTAGAAGGGAACTCAGCGGCCGAGGTGATGACCCACACGGGACTTCACGTCAGGTGTGTCTAAACTTTGTAAAGTTGAGTGAGGAGCTCGATTCGAGGCGATTCAGACGTTAAATGATTTGACAACTGTTGCGTATTTCCAAGGTGACAGTTGGGTGACATGCCAATTCTCCTAAAAGGCTGCTGCAGCTATTTATTATTGACGGCTAGTGGTGACCGAGATGATGCGTTTTAAGCGAGTGTGAAAGTCACAACAAAATCTTGGGCGTAGGTCAAATCTGGCACTTCATTTCAACGGCCCAGATTGAAGATGCGACGAACAGCTTAGATTGATCGCATTTGAATTCAATGGTGGAGATTGGATGGGTCTTTCTATAAAAGGCGGACTCTGAGCTTTTCTCAAGCTTTTTACCCTTGCAAAACAAACACTATATTTTGCTCTCAAGTCATTTGCGATTTTCGGCGTTTTCTAAGCAATTTTGGCGAGAAACTTTGAACTTTCGGCGAGAAATACCAACATCCGGCGACCTTACACTATTTCCGGCTAGGAAAACCTTCAAACTCGTAAGTTCCAGTACCTTTTTATAGAAAAATGGCTTCTGGGGAGAGTTCTGGTTCGGGAAAGGGATTAGAACTAGTGAGGATGGACGAGCCATTGTGGCGACCTCCTCCGAAATAGCCGAGGCGATAATAGGGGGAAAATATATGGAAGCGACCGGATAGCCCAGCAGATACTTCTGTGCACTGGGGGGCATCGGACTACCCATCTAAATTAAGAGAGGCCGACCTGGGGAGACTTAGGATGGAGTATAGGATCCCGAGCCCGAAGAGAGGGCCTGCTACCCTAGGCCAGGTTGTGTGGCCAATAGTGAGGCGATCCTTAGGGCCGGACTTAGGCTGCCAATTCACCCATTCTTTAGGATGGTGCTTAGATCCTATGGACAAGCCCCGACCCAACTCAATCCGAACTCTTGGAGCCAAATGGTGGGCTCCTAGCTGTTGTGAAAAGAGGCATCACTAGGGTTGGAGATGCCCTTCTCCGTCTTCCAGACCCTTTATATACCCAAGGTAACTGCTAGGGGGGATAAGACCCAGGGGTGGTACTACCTTACCTAATGGGGTTTCCACACTCCATTCGTGCTCGATCTGCCGAGCTCCATCAAAGAATGGAAGAGCTCGTGGTGTTGGGCCGCAGGGCGATGGGACACGATGGAGGGGGACCCCCTGGCGCCTCTTACGGTCCCAACGAAGTATTCAACACTTAGTGAGTATAGTAGTTGTTTTTCTTTATATTTCTCTTCGGTTCGAATCATGCCTAATATTTGCATTTCTTTTGTAGGTGCTCTTCCTTGGTGCGAGCTGTCATCGGAGGATTTCGATACCATCTGCATCATCTATCAGCTGCCTCAAAAGAAGAGGTCTTACCATAGGCTGATCCGAAAGAACATTCACTTCGTTACCCACGACCTGATGGCATCCCAAGGTAACTGGACCGATGTCTTTACCCTTTATTCCGAACTCCTAATATCTGTACTAATTCATAATTCGTTCTTTCCAGACAACTTTAATAAAAAGGTGCTCGTGCGCCCCGACTTTAAGACCATCCAGAGGATAATGGAAGAGGCACGGGCACTAAAGGCCTTCTCCTCCTCCTACAAAAAGCAAATGGAGGATATGGTGGACGCCAGTAAGAGGCTTCAGCCTTCGACGGAGGAAGAGGTACCGAAGGACCCAGAGGCTAACCTTCGGAGGAAGGACAAGAAAAGTGCTGCCCCTCCAAAATGCCTAACTGTGGTGAGGCCACCCCCTGTTCTGAAGCAAACCACAATTCCAACCGGGGTGGCCATTCCGGAGAAGAGGCCTGCTCCATCTGAGGCTGCCACTACCCCGGCTACAACACCACTTGCTGCTGTGCCAATTGCTCAAGTGCCGGGGCAGCAGAAGAGGAAAAGGCCCCGTCCCTCTAAGGAGGTTGACTTTTTGGGCACAAATCCGGAGGAGTCGGTGAGGGAAGTGTTGGAGGCCCTTCCTCCAGAAACAGCTGCAGTGGCGGTGGTCCACAGCAAATACTGGACCGAGGAGTGGAGAGACCATGCCGCCTCGTGCACAACTGAGGATTTGGTGGCTACCAATAGTGCCTGCGTGGCTCGGGCCCTGAGTACGAGCATCCAACTCGAGGGCCTGGTGAAGGATTTGAACTCCAAAAGGGAGGACCTCGCCTAGCGCCTCAAGGAGGCGATGCATTATGGAGATGCCATGCGAGAGGCCCGGGCCAAGGCCACGCAGGCGAAGGAGGGGAAGAAGGAGGCTGAGGCCCAGCTGAATGCCGCCAAAGCAGAAGTGAGCGACTGAAGAAGTAGTTATACGAGGTGGAATGCCAAGTGGCTGCTATGACTCGGCGAGTTGATCACGCCAACGAGCACCACAAGCTCGCCACCGAGGCTCTGGAGGTCTCAAACAAAAAGAAGGTGAAGCTGAGGCAGAAGGCGGAGGATCAGTCTGAGGAGATTGCCTCCTTAAAGGAGGAGTCGAAGTCTGCAGGGAAGGTGGCAGTTCAGAACTTCACCGACCATTTCGAAGACCATCCCCTGTATGACGACTTCGTCAATTTTTGGGCCTCTTGGAGTGCCCAAGGCTTATTGGATCGATTGAAAGAGGTCCACCCCACTCTGGACATCTCCTCTTTGGAGGCAGAATTCGGGGGACCAACAGGAGGTCGGCCTGATAGGCTTGCCGAGGAAGCTCCAGAGGCCCCGAATGCGGCTGATGCAGAAGCTCCGGAGGTCCCCCCACTAGAATAGGGTCTTTTGTAATGGCTTCGGCCTCCTTATACTTCAATTTCCATTGAATGAAATGAATTTTTTTGCTAAGTGTTTATGCTTCTGCTTTCTTACCTTTTGGATCTGTTTATACTTGTATGAATGACAAACATTAGACTAAGCGCCTCGTAACAATAACCAGTTAATAATTGAGGATCGGACCACTCAAGTTAATATGAAACGGATCACTTAAGTAAACATGAAGAGTCTCTTAATGTTAATCAGTTAATAATTGAAGATCGGATCACTTAAGTAAACATATTGAAGGATTGAGGAAACTATTTACTAACCGATGTGGCACAGAACCGAAGTTTCATTACTTGAGATAAATTACACTACACTATACCAAGGCAATTCTAGCACTTAGTAGGTTAGGGAATTTACAACTGAGATCAGATCAGAACAATCAATTCATTAGACAATATTAAGATCGGATCAGAACAAAGGCTCATCATTGATAGTACTTCCTCAAGTGTTCGATGTTTCGTTGATGAGGCAGTGCCTTTCCTGCCATGTCTTCAATTTCGAAAGTACCAGGTCGGGATTCCCTGCGGATATGGTAAAGGCCCTCCCAGTTTGGACCAAACACTCCTGACCCCGTTGGTTTGGAGGATTGGAAGACTCTTCGGAGGACGAGGTCGCCCAGGTGAAGAGTTCTATTTCTGACCTTGGAGTTGTAATAGTGGGTCATCTTTCGATGATACTTTGCCAAGTTCACTTGGGAGGCATCTCTCCTTTCCTCAAAGAGGTGCAGTTCTCTTATTCGAACCTCGTCGTTACTGATCTCATTGAAGTGTATCTGTCGGTGTGATGGGACCCCGACCTCGACCAGGCTCATGGCCTCGGCTCCGTAGGTCATGGAGAATGGTGTTTCACCTATTGCAGTTCAGCTAGAAGTTCTGATAGCCCAGAGGACGTGGGGGAGTTCGTCAACCCAGGCCCCCTTTGAGGTGTTAAGTTTCCTCTTCAGGGTGTGCTCGATAGTCTTGTTTACTGCTTCAACCTGCCCATTTGCTTGGGGGTGATGAGGTGTTGAGAAGTCCTTCTTTATGCCTAGTTCATCGCATAAGTATTGCATCTTCCTGTTGTCGAACTGCCTTCCATTGTCAGACACTAAAGAGTGGTGAATTCTGAACCTACAAATGATGTTCTTCCAGACGAATTTGGTAGTATTCGCTTCGGTGATCCTAGCTAGGGGTTCTGCCTCGACCCACTTAGTGAAGTAGTCAATAGCGACAATGGCGAAAGTTGCACTTCCTCTTCCTTTTGGGAGTGGACCAATGAAATCAATGCCCCACTTGGCGAATGGCCAAGGGCTGGTTACTACGGAGAGGCTCTGAGCAGGCTGTCTTTGTATGTTTGAGAAGCGCTGGCACTTATCACATTTTTGGACAAACTGGCAAGCATCCCTTTTCAGGGTCGGTCAGAAGTAGCCTTGGCAGAGAACCTTGTGTGCCAGAGCCGTTCCTTTGGAGTGATTTTCGCAGATTCCCTCATGGATTTCCCTGAGTATGTATGTGGCCTCTTTACCTCCCACGCATCAAAGAAGGGACGAGGCGAAGCCTCTCTTGTAAAGAATATCTTCTTGCAGGACGAAGTTTGCATTCCTTTTTCTTAACTTCCTCGCCTCGCTTCTAGAAGCAGGCAGTGTTTGATCCTTCAGGTAGGCGATGATAGGCTGCATCCACAATGTGGTGCCTTCTATCTATAGTATCTCTTCACCTTTGGAGGTGGAGGGCCTTGATAAGTGCTCAATAGGAACGACCTTTAGTAGCTCTAAATCCTTGCTACTGGCCAATTTTGAAAGGGCGTTTGCATGCACATTCTCTAGACGGGGGACTTGAGTCTGTTTGAACCTTTCAAAATGAGGAACTAGGTTCAGATGCAACTTCAAGTATGTAACCATGCCACCATCTTTGGCTGCAAAGCTTCCATTGACCTGGTTCACTATAAGTTGAGAATCAATGCTCGCCAGGAGCCTTCTGATCCGCAGCTCCTTAACAAGTCTAAGCCTTGCCAGAAGAGCCTCGTATTCAGCAGTGTTGTTCGAGGCTTTGAAACTGAACCTTACTGCACAATTTAGCTTGTGGCCTTTCGGGCTTTCCAATATGATCCCTGCCCTTGAGCCAGTCTCTCTTGAGGACCCGTCTACGAATAGTTTCCATGTGGGGAGGCTTGGCTAGTTCCATTATCGCCTCCATTTCTGGGGCTTTGGCAAACTCAACCATAAAATCAGCAAGGGTCTGGCCCTTAATGGCGTGTTGAGGTCGGAACGTTAGATCGAACTCATTGAGCTCGATTGCCCATTTTAGCAAGCGTCCTAATGCATCTATTTTCTGCATCGTCTGCTTTAGTGGGAAGTTGGTGAGAACTTGAATTGAGTGGGCCTGAAAGTACGGCCTTAGTTTTCTTGAGACTGTGATAAGGGCGAGTGCCAGTTTCTCCATGTCTGGGTAGTGTGTTTCAGCTGAGAGAAGTGCTTTGCTGATGTAATACACTGGCAACTGGCGCTCACTTTCTTCTTGACTAGGACGGCGCTGACCGCCACGTTTGAAACCGCTAAGTACAGCAGTAATGACTCATCTGGCTGAGGTTTCTACAAGAGGAGCGCCTCTTCGAAGTGCTTTTTCAGCGCCTGGATGGCTTCCTCACATTCTGAAGTCCATTGGAATTTCTTTCCTTATTTTAGCACATTGAAAAAAGGCAAGCTTTTATCTGTGGCCCTGGAAATGAAGCGACTGAGTGCGGCTATCCGACCATTGAGGCTTTGGACCTCCTTTGGTTTCTGAGGTGATCTCATCTCTAGCAAAGCCATTATTTTCACTGGATTTGCTTCAATCCCTCTTTGATTGACAATATACCCCGAGAACTGACCCAATGCCACTCCAAAGGTGCTCTTGAGGGGATTCAATTTCATATTATACTTTCTAAGTATCTGAAAAGTTTGGTCGACGTGACTTACGTGTTCGACTGCCTGGAGGCTTTTGACTAGCATGTCGTCCACGTAGACCTCCATGGTTTTGCCAATGAGTTTGACAAACATCATGTTGACCAATCTCTGATATGTAGCTCTAGCATTCTTCAATCCGAAGGGCATGACTTTGTAACAATATAGACCTCTTCCGTAATGAACGAGGTAGCTTTATCATCGGGTCGGAACATGGGTATCGGTTATACCCTGAGTATGCATCCATGACGCTCAGCAGTTCATGTCCAGCAGTAGAATCCACAAGTTGATCTATTCTTGGAAGTGTGAAGCTGTCTTTGAGGCACACCTTATTTAAGTTTGTGAAGTCTACGTATACCCTCCACTTTTCGCTGGGTTTTTTCACTAGGACCGGGTTGGATATCTACTTCGGGTAGATGGCCCCCCTTATGAAACCACTGCGGCTAAGTTTGTTCACTTCGTCTTTCAGTGCCTCATACCTTTCCGGATTGAGGGCACGTCTCTTCTGTCGATGGGGGCACAGGAGGGGTTGATGTTAAGGTGATGACAACTGATCCTAGGATCTATTCCCACCATATCTTCATGCTTCAATGCGAAGACATCCAAATTCCTTTTCAGGAAGCTTATCATTTCTACCTTTGCTTCAGGGGATAATGACTTCCCTATACGTAAGACCTGACTGGGGTCTTCTGGGTTGGCAGGGAAAGTCTCTAATTTTTCCATTGGGGTTGCATTTGGTTCAGAGTCAATTATTCGGGAATCTAACTCATCAAGAGGGCGCCCTTGTTCGAGGGCCTCTTCCATATTGACGTCTTCCTATTGTTCAGAGGTATGTCCTTGTTCAGGGGCGTCGAGCATTTCTATGTCCGTGATGATCTCAGCGGGAACCTTAGTTAGGATTACGTTAACAGTCTGGGGCTTCGATTTTCGTAGCGAGTTTAAGTAGCATGCTCTGGAGCCCATCTGATTGCCTCGGACCTTAGCAATCCCATGTTCAGTTGGAAATTTCATGCACAAGTAGTGGATGGACGTGACAGCCCAAAGATCTTTTAAAGCGGGTCTGCCCAATACTCCATGATAGGCCGATCTATGATCCACCACCAAAAATTCCATGAAGTGTTGGGCCACTAGTGGTGCTGAACCCATCTCGACGGGCAGAGTGATCCGGCCTCGTGGGACGATGCTGTCTCCAGTGAATCCGAATAGTGGGTCGGTCATGGGGATTAACCCATGTTCAATTTTCATTTTGTCAAAAGTGAAGCCGAACAATATGTTCACGGAACTGTCATTATCGACGAGCATGCGTTTCAATCTGTTTCTAGCCACTATGGCTCTTACAACCAATGCGTCACAATGGGGGTGGTGAACCCCCTTTGCGACTTCACGGGAGAAGGTGATTAGGGCCATCTTGTCGGCTGCTTGTGATTCGTTTACAATGTAAGTGATCATTGGCGGGTCTTTTGCTTCCCTTGTATAATTCCTTTGGGCATTCCTGGTGTTCCCCAATGATGGTATCGATTTCCCTGATGACCTGGCTCCCAGAAAATGGGGTCTGGTTTCTCTGTCTAGATTGACCTCGGTCCCTTGATTCTCTTCTCTGAGGTGATTGCTCTATGTGCCCTCTCTCCCCCCTGTTCAGGGAGGTGGATCTGCAAGGATATTTGTTCTTGCTGGAAGGGTGTGGGTTGCTTCGATCAGGGTGTCGATTGGCATCTTGGCACTCACTAGTGTTATGCCCATAGAGTTGATGGAATGTACAGAACATTGCCCCTTCCAAGGGTCTGTTTGACCTCTTCTTTTTCTTCTTCTTGTTATCAGCTCTTCCAGATGGTCCCGCTTCAACAGGGGCATTCTCATATGCCAACACCAGTACCGCATTCAATGTGGAGGAAGCCAATGCCTGTCCGGACGTGGGAGCTATTGTATGACCTGCTTGGGTCCATTGTTGAGTGACAAGGTGTGTTGCGGGTCCTCGACCTACCTATCTCTGAGGCGGAGGGAGTCCCTGCACGGCACGGTTACGATGATCAATCATTTCCTCACTCACAATCTCCACTCTCATCATTTCCACCAGTTCATCATAGGTGGAGGGATTCTTGCTACGCACATCCCTCCAGAACAAAGTGTTCATGTTGAGCCCGCCTTTCATGGCTGAAAGGGCTTCTCTGTCAGTGACCTGTTCACAGTAGGTGATTTCATCTGTAAACCTGGCGAGATAGCTTTTCAGCGTCTCCCCAGGGGCTGCCTCATATCTTGCAAGCATTGCACTGGTGCCTCTCCTTCTCTGCATGAGAGGTATTAGTTCAAGAATACTTTCTTCAAATCTGGCCAACTTCTTATGCTTTGGGGAGGAAGCCTATTGTACCACACTTCGGCGGCTCCGCCTAGTGTTAAATGGAAGGCTCTGCATTTCAAAGTGGGCGAGGCTCCCCTTAGGCTCATCTGTGTCATGTACTTGGTGAGGTGCTTCTCCGGGTCTCTATTTCCTTCATACTTGGGGATCTTAGGGGGCATGAAATTTGCTGACATTGGAAAGTTTCGGATCTCCCTTGAGAAAGGGAGGTTATCATCATCATCGTCGATCTCATAGGATCGACAGGGTCCATCCGACCCTGTATCATCTTGAATGCTCTGGGGAGGTGGAGGTGCTTCTCCTTGACTTCCCCAATCGACTAGATTCCTCCTGTCCCTCCTATTTCTAGGAGGAGGAGGAGCCTGCTCTTGTTCTTGATCTTGACAAACTGATCTTCTCATCAGACGGACCCTATTATTAGGATCCTCCCCTATTCGGTCGAAGACGCTTGCCGACCTTTGTTCCCCGTATTCTCGAGGAAAAAGTGTTGTTCTAATGGCTCCTTGCACATAAGATGTGGCTTCGGCGTTCATCTCTCTTTCGAGGAGGCATTCTGTGTGCCGGCTCATGTGGCCTCGGGAGTGAGATACAGGGGCTTCTTGCACCGGATATGATCCTTGGGGCATTTGATAGCCCTGATGACCCTGGGCTTGCATGAGGAGTTCATGCATTGCCATATTCCGAACTGCGATATCTCTCATACCCGCAGCTATTTGAGTTATTCCTTCAATGAGCATGGTTGTTCTTCCACCTCGGCGATGCCGGTGATGGGGTCTCTGATAAGTAACATTGTTATAGAGTACCTCTTTTTCAGAGGCCTCTCTCATGGGGTTGTCGTCTTCATGACTATAGCTCATCCTATCTCCTTTTTTCAAGGGTGGTGAGAACTTGGATTGTAACTCGACTTTGTTCTTTTTCAAGAACGTACCATTTTCAGTGTTAGTCGCTAGTTTTTCGACAACTTCTCTGGTGGAGAATGTAGAACTTTAAACGGGAAGTGTTTCCCACAAACGGCGCCAGTCTGTTAACCTCGAAAATTGGACCTTCCACGTGGCCAATCGATAGCTACTCCACGTATTCCTCCCTACACACAATCAACGCACGGTCAAACGCACACGGTCGGGACTAGCAGGGATGGTGGCGGCCGTAGACACTCCGACGATCAAGTCAGGTTCAGGTGGTCGGAACAGTACCCAGAAGTTGTGTCCAAAAAACACTAAAGGGGAGGAGAAAATATATAAACTTGCTATGGAGTGCTATGTAGTAAGAGTTCCATTACCTTTGCCTCTTGCCAAACCTTGGGTATTTATAGGTTAGATGAACCGTTGGATGTGGAACACGTGTATACATCTGACGGTATGAGGCGTCCGCTCATAGGCGTCAATCAGCCGCGTCTGTAGAGTGGGCGGGCAGTTTGTTTCTCCTGAGTTGAGTTGACATAAAGTTGATAAGTCACATCAATTAGCCTCATGGAGACGTCAAATCAATTTAAATTTTAGGTGCAAAGAGGATGTTGGCACAAATCCCTTTCTGAAATTGGCTGCGGATCTTCTGAGAGAGGACCACTTCGTCTAGGTCTCAGGGGGCGAGGGTGCTTCGGTCATTTAAGTAGGATCGCCTATGTCTCACAGTGCATTATCAGGTCGTTGATCACTTCAGAAATACTTCGAATGGGTGTCTATCAGGTCAGTTTGTGTGGTGGTGGGAATTCCGAGGCGGTTCAGATAGAGGCATAACATTTTTATGTTATAGTTGGCTCAATCCAATATAAACAATTATCAATCAAAATAATTGCTTTTTTTTTATTGGATTTTAAAGAGCTCTAGCTCCAAAGTACAATTACAGTATATGGAACCAAAAAAAAAGGGTTGGAAATCATCATCTGTTGAAGAATCTTTCGCCATCTAAAAAATCTTGATTAAGAATAGAGGTACAACCCCTCCACTGATCATGCAAACATTGTAGTGGAGGCAGCATCTCACAATTTTTTTGAAGATACACTGAAAGAAAAAAGATTCAGGCACGAATTTTTCGTTCCTGATGTCACAATATTCATTGTTGTTACTCTTTATGAATGAAATATTAGCAATTACAAATTCGTTGTTAATTTGAGGATCGCTAATAGTTATCAATTACTGTAGATAAAGTGTAAACATTTTACCAATGAATTTTTTGTTCGAAAAGTGTGAACATTCTTAATCATTACGAACTGATATTCCGTTGATAAATGTCTATTATTACAATTGGTAAAAATTAGTATTGTAAATAGCCTTATAGGTGCGAGGCATGATAAAAAAAATATTTATTTATTTTTAGTTATTGTTATTATTGTTTATTAATTATAAAATTTTTAACTTTTTAGCCAACTTAATTTTGAGGCTCAAAAAGTTGTTTGACTACTTATTGGGCCACTAATTTATAGAGGACATCTCCCAAGATTATGTCATGAACTTTTGATGCGGGATAAGAATTCCTTTGGATGGCTTTTAGTGTATTGTGTCATTGATTTGGTTGTAAAATATTGTACTATTATATAGATAATTATTTATATTTTATTACTCTTCAACTACATATATATTTTTTAATTATTAGAATTGATTAATATTATCTATGGCTTTTCTATAGTTAATATGAATTAATCTTCACCTACAAATTTTTTGTAGTTAATATGAATTAATTGTAGGAGAATGTTTGAATCTTTTAATTATTAAAAGTGATTAATATTAGCAACAACAATTTTGTTGGTAATATGAACTACTCTTCACCCACAAAAATCCGTTGGTAAAAGGTAGACACAATTAAAAAATAAAAATAAAAAATAAAATAAAATTGTGGAACTACGTCACATACGGAAATGCTATTAGGAAATGGTACGTATATTATAAATAGCAATATTAGACATGGAATATCTGTTTGTAAAGAGCTCCTACTTTTACCAACGAAAATTTCTTTTGTGATTTTTGTAGTTAAAAGTATAATATTTTTACCAACGGATAATTCGTTTTCGATTAATCTGTTGGTTATTATCCTTAGGAGAAAAGCCGATTTTTAGTTGTGATATTTTGTTAGATGATGAAAAATGATGGATTAGTTTATTGTAAAATAATTGGATTTTCAAGAAGTTAACTGATAGGTACGAAGAGTGCACTGATTATTTGATAAATTTTGTTACATGAACATTATATTCTTTTATTTGAAATTAAAGTTATTTATCCTGCATTCTGTCTCGATGAGATCATTTAATTTTTAACTATTATTTGGTGAAATTTGGTCTCGGAAATTAAGAAAGTTAATATTATAAATTTTATTTATAAAAAAGTTGTTAAAGGATGTTTTCTGTTTAAGTCGTTTATGTGGAGGATTCAAAACACAATATTCATCTATAATAAAATCTAGATCTATTTTCACAACAAGTTTTCGTTCATGAAGTATTGCACGTTATGCATTGCAATCCATTATTAAGTGTACGATTACTAGATTGATCTGAGTTTTTAAAAGAATGAAAGCAGGGATAAGACAACAATTATTCAATAATAAGTTGACAAAGTAACAATAATTCAATTTAAATATAAGTCAATAAACAATAAAAATGTGAAGACAACAAAAATTCAACAAATAAAAATTAATATGCTGACAAGGCAACAACACTCTAAAAAGTGACTCAATATAAATTTGTGATTAACTGTATAAATATTTTTCTCCATTTCCAGCCAGTGAATGACACATGCAATAATGATGAATGCATGAATTATATTATTATACAGGTAACTATCAAAAAACAAAAATTAAGTCACATTCACAATAAGTTTGAGATCAATTGTATGGATTTTTTTTTCTCCATTTGTAGTTATGATAAATGCATGAATCGTTAGTTAAAGGATTGGTTCCCTTCATAAACAATTCGCAACGGTTTGGGAATTTTTGAATAATGCAACACGAATTAATACTAGTTGTGATCTTTTCCTTTTACGTTGACTGAAATGTTATATACTTTATTCAATTTAGTATTTTTTGTTTTTTTCCCATTTTTACTAATGAACTAAAGAATTGACCTATTAGATCAAAGAGAGTCATTTTTAAAAGGAAAAAAGAATATATATATATATATATATATATATATATATATATATATATGGCAACGCTAACAAGTATCATGATTTCTCTTCCCAATGTTCAAATTGAGAAGAGTAATTAGTTTCTAAGATGCGTCATTGAAGGTTTTAAGTATGTGTACTTTGTAGAGAAAAGTCTGGACGTTCATAAGAAATTGTCGAGCAGCACGAGTGCTGCAGATTTTGCGTAGGTTGTAGTTGAAATGAGGCACAAGTGGTTAGATACGGACCTCCAAAAAATTGCCAAGGTATCAAAATCCTCCAAAGAAACTCTTTAGAATCTAGCAAATAGAAGTGAAGAAATTTTGAAGGATTTCACAGGTAAAATGAATGGAAATGCGATGGAGAGTACCACTAAGTTGCTAAAAAAATGTCATAATTGCTAATTCCATGTACGAAATAAGCAACATTTTGCTGTTTGTCTATGAGGAAAGCTATCATTCAGCATTAGATACTCAAGTGTTTGAGGGATTGTCGGTTATCGTTGCAGATATAATCGCTGCATGTCTGACGAATTTACCTCATGTTATACTCAAAAAATGTAACAATGGCGCCATAGAAAAACGGGAGAAAGGTGAATGGCGTACTTAACTCAAAAACACTAACCATGGTATTTCGGCCCAACTTCTAGCAATGAGAATATTATTACTACTTCAAGTGGTGAGATGCATTTGGATGTACAAGAACTTCATGCAAGTGCTACAACAGGTATGAATATACCTTTATTCTCTAGTTCAATTCAGATTTAGCTTCAGATTTATTATTATTATTATTATTATTATTATTATTATTATTATCATCATCATCATCATCATCATCATCATCATCATCATCATCATCATTTATGTTCCCATAACTATGACACCAGTTTTTATTAAGGCTTCTATTGAATTTACATTTCACCAAGTAAAAATTAATAAACAAATTCTTTTGTATCTCATTATAAATAACCAAGAAATGTATTTAGGCAATGTTTGTATTGCCTAATATATATTTTTTGGAAACCGATGAAGGTAATGTAGAGTCTCATGTGACCATGGAAGTGGAGGAGTTAGGAGACTAAAAAGAGAACAACCAAGCATAAGACCCTAACATCTCCACTTTTTGGATGTTATTGTTTATAAACATCCTTTTTTTGCCATACAACAGTTGTGAATTGCTGGTCATTCGGTAACATTTTTGTTATCATAAAAACCAAGTGGCATATTATTAGACATTTATTATGCATATTGTGAAGATGAAAAGTGTCGTTATGTTGATATAATTTGTTGATGAATACATTAGAATATCAATGACTTATTGTTGGGTTGTGATGCCAAACAAGTCTTGGGACAGCTATGATACACGATTGATCTTCAAGCTTAGGCCTAAATTGGAGACAAACCAAGTGGTCCAACCCTCTCTAGATCGGTCCAAATCCGGACCCATTTAAAAGTTCTACTTTAAGACACGTTTTACTTGAAACACCACCCAGTAACAACTTCAGTGTATTTGGAGCAATCTAGATAATTAGATTAGAAGCATGGTCAATGATTTTAAGGCCAATATACTGCCCTAGTGTTTGAGAGGAAACCGTGCTTCTCTGCTTTTGTAAGTTTCAAAACTTTATATGCTAAAAATATGGGTCCATTAGGCCTGACTGTGTGAGACATGGTTCCAAAATCTGAGCCCTAACATTGTGTTAATCTTGGTGCTGATTACTACTTTACGTGCATAATGATATGCAGAATTGTTGTGTATTTTACTCTTTACTTCACATCAGGGGTGAACCTACATTAGGCCGAGCGGGGTCGGCCGCCCCACTCAATTTTCAAAATTTCAATTTTTCTCAAAGTTTTTGGGTTACGGCCCTAAAGTTTTTTGGTTTCGCCCCCACTGGACTTCCATTCTAGGTCCACCCCTACTTCACATGAGAGCTTTATATCAGTGTCATGGGAACTTTAGGTAAACACTTTGGGAAGATGAACCATCAGTTTAGGGTATTGAAAAGGATCTTGAGCATTTTGAACGATTTTGAAAATTTGGTGTTGGATTAATGAAGTTTTTAGTGCTCTTTCGTCTGGATTTGAATATGGACATTAAATCTAGTCTAGATCTAACACTTCTTTGGAGAACATACTCTAGCTTGACACAATTTGTAACATTTGAAAATTATCCAAGGTTTTCGTTTTTGTTTTTTTTGTTTTTTGCTTTTTTTTTTTGTGGTAGTTGATGTGTAATTTGAATTATTTTAAGGTTTTCTATGCATGGTTAATTTAGTTAGGATGTTAACCTCCTAAGTGCAAATTTGCGAGCATAAGTGGATTGTCAATGAAGAATATAATGATGTGAAGGAACAAAAAAGAAAAAGGCTCGCATAATGTTCATGAACCATTACTTATATTTAGGCAGGCTATAGGCTGTCGATTAGAAGCAAGTGGGCAGGATGAGAAGATAACCAATATGGGCCACCACCTGTTATTTTCTATAAACAACCAAATTAGTCCAACACTTGGAGGGAAATCTATAAATACTCCCTTCTCGTTTAAAGGAAGGAATTCAAATATATTCATCTCAAATAGCTTTTTCTGCTCTTGTTTTAGTTAAAGCATCCAGATTAGTGCGATGGAACTCATAGTTAGGTGAGAGGATTTGTTGATTGTATTTATGTTTGATCTTTGATTGTAATTGTTTCATTATAATAAAATCGTTTGATCCGATTTTTACCATCAACATAGGACTTGGTTCTTTGTTTTGGAAAATAGTGCCGTTTTAGCATTATTTTGTGCAAGGCTTGGTTCTTTGTTTTGGAGTGAAATCATATATTTACTCATTAAAATGATACCTGGGTAAATAGGAAATTTAAGTTCAAAGTATAATGATTTGCATGTTGGCGGAAAAACAATGTAACTTGTTCCACATAGGATAAGGCAATGACTAGTTTATATATAACTAGTCATTAATACTTTTTGTTCTTTTACATAGTTGTTAATCTCCTATTTATGATTGTGTAATTACTAAATAAATTATTTGTCAAACAATTAAATGATCAACAAAGAATTTGAAGCAAATTCTTGGTTTTGAACATGCTCTTTGTAATGTATTTGAAACAAGTTTGGGTGCTGTGGACCTTGATATTAATTGTAACATTGTTGATGACCCGAGACAGTCAACCCCAGTTTGAGCTTCATTTTTCAAAATTCACTTTCTTTAAACTCATTTTTCAATACTCACACTCTCTTAATAAAATAATTTTGCAAGCAATAAAATTTTTTTCTTACTTTTTAATCACGCATTCTCCAAAAAAAATCATTCTTACAAAATCTATACTTAAAAAAATGGGATTCAAACAAGAACTTAGTTATCTTGAGGTACAAACTCTATTAGCTTAATTCTTTCCAATCTACTGTAGCATATGCAATATCAACCGCGCATGAAAGGGTGGAATTTGGGATAGTCTAGAAGTGCTTTCAAGCAATATGATCCACCTTGGTTTTTCTTCCAGGTGTGATTTTAATATTCTCTATGCGTGCGAAACCTACAAGTATAAGAGATCGTTAACAAGTAATAGATTTAGTGAGTTGAGAGTATCGTTCCATGGGGAATAAAGTTTAATTGAGTGTACTATTCCTTAATTAGATTCAAAGTAAACAAAATAAAAGTGTTTTTTCAATTTTTAGTCAATCTAATTTAATCTATGAAAATGAGTAAAATGTGAATTTAATAAATATATGGGAAGGGTGTTTTGTATTACGAATCCACCTATTATTATATATTTCCATTCTTGACTACGTAGCTAGTTTCGTTCACGGATTCTTGACAATCTATAATTATATTGTAATTGATTTTCTTTTTCAAGACAAACTATATCTATCTTAATCACGACCCGAATCTATTCCTAGTTTGAATTTGAATGAATAGAACGCATTCAATTTCATAATTATCTCAAAGATTACATATGTGATAAATCTTATTTCTAAGATTTATTGTACATATGTTAATCAAGCAGTGTTTTAAACCCATTGTGAGCCTCCCAGTACTACAACAAGCAATTATATATTTAATTGGTGATTAAACAATTAAATAATAAAATTACGCATGTAGGATTAATCAAGTATTGCAAAAATTTAACTAAACTATGTATCTTGAATTAAAAATAATAAATAACAGGTTTCATCTTCATCCAATACATGAGAAAATTTAGCCTAGCATAATGTTGAAATTAAACACATAAAATTGGAAATACATCACCGAGAAATAGACGAAACGTGATTAACTCCACAATTTCTTCTCGGCTACTGCACGTGTATGGATATGTATATCTAACTCCAAGCAGCCTTCCTTTGTATTTTATTTCCCAACCTAGCTGGTGCCAAATTGTGTGTATTGTTTGTATATAAAAAGAATAAAGCCCCCTGTCACAGGCGCCCCTCCAATAGGGGTTTGCCACATGGCGCCCCTGTTTTCCCCCTGTCCCGTGGGGATAGGGGAGCAGGGTTGAAAAACCCAAAGTTGGTTGCTACTTTTCTGTGCGTGTAATCTCCAATTCCAGCACACCAATTTCTCAGCTGGCAGTCCTCTTCTGTTGTGTATATCAAAGTGTCTATATATAGCCCAGCAACCCTCAATGTTGGCGTTTTTTCTATGGTTTTCGTCTCCCCCCACCAGCTGCCTATTGATTCGTGTATAATATATCCCAAGCAACCGGCAATTCACAAAATTGTATGTATAATTTCAACCAATTGACAACCCTCTTTTTCTTTCCAGTCGGCAGTCTTTTATCTCTCTCTCCTCCTCCTCCATTGTGTGTGTGTGTATATATATATATATATCAATTCCAAGGGTTGGCAGCCCAATTGGTGTAGAGGTCCAATTGAAATTAAAAGTCCTCAGCTTTCCTGAATTCTCCTTTTTGGCTTGTAAACCCCCCCCCCTTCCAATCCTGTTGGCAGTTGCAATTGTATGTGTTAATTCCCACCATCATTAAATTCCAGCCCAAGAGGCCCATTAATACCTCATTTCCTCCCAGTCCTCAATTATTTTAAAATCATACAATTTAGTCCTTGAATTTCTAACTCGTGTAGTTTGATCCCAAATTGTATTTTTATCCAATTTTCGTCCTTCTTTCTTTTCAATTGCATCCAATGTGTCCATCACTAAAAAACAAAAGAAAATCAACCTATGTTAAATAAATTTAAAAATTTGATGACATAAAAATTTAATAATGTGACATAAATAAGTACACAAATTGCACTCATCATGCTCGCTTGTCAGCCAAGAAGGACTCGGTTTCAAACTGCCAAATCCAGGTGTTATTGATGATTTTTCAGAACATATGTATTCAAGGTGACCAATTTGAGGACATCATTGTAAGGAACTAGAAACAACCAATAGCTGAGACAAGGCTCTTGGTTTTCGAGTGTAAATTATCTAGACTAAAAATTGGCCTTAAGTGATGGTATAAACAAGTGTTTGGTAATTCTTCACAAAGTTGAACAGGAATAGAAAAGGGGCTAACTTTTTACTATGTACAATAAAAAACGACGATAATATAGCTTCACAAATCTTATGTAGGATACAACTATTTACTAGCTTGCTAGGAGATATTCCTGTGACAGAAAGTAGGAATAAAATGGATTCACGCGGAGAATTGAAACACCAAGTACTTCCACAATGTGATCTAAAAAACGAAAAACTAAATCTATTATTTAGATCAAATCCAGAATTATAGCGATTCATACTGGGTTTCGAAAACTTTATTTTGCGATATAGCTTTATTATTATATTGATTTCGACAGCTTCTAGCCAGATTACTTTAATGAACAGAATTAGCATGGAAAGCTTCAAATTCATTGTTCGTGTAGAAATTGGGTTTGATGAAATATGAAGGTTGACTTTATTTCCTCAACACAAACATTCAAGACTATAACATTTCCTCTTGTTAATCAAAAAGAACTCTGACTCTAAACCTCAGCCATTGATTTATTAATCTGAAGTAGGCACAAATCAGTTAGATATTCCAAATTGTAACTATATTACAAATAATTTATTAATATGATATGAATGATGATATAGTCGCAGGTTACAACATATATTATTTTCTATACCCTTTAATCAATTGAATGATTCAAAGTAATCCTTGAGATGACTCATTGCGAGGTTTTATTATTGGATATAATTTTCTTTAAGGGATGCATCAAAGTGTTGAAAATAAAAGCTGAAGTTGCCCTGGAAATTTCCACTACTCTTGAATCCAAAGCAGTGCAGTAACAATGACTTGATAAATTTGGACCATTTATAAGTTGTCCTTTAACGTTAGGATACAAAAAATAGTAAAACATAAAGACTTGAAAACGAAAATTTAAGCTCTCTAGATACATCAACTTTTGTGGAATTGAAATATGATCGATTACTTGAAGTTACATGAAAGATACCTTGCACCAAAACTGAAAGCTCAAACACGAATACTTTTGAAATCGAAAATTCAAGTTCTCTATATACACTTTACACTGATTTTTGTGGAAATGAAACATGATCCATGACTTGAAGTTGCATGGAAGATACCTTGCACCAAGAATTAAATAAAAAAAAAGGATAAAAGTATTGACTTGTTGGGTTCTGAATCACGTTGCAATTGACAGTTATTATTCTAAATTTATTTCTTCTCTAACCTTGCAGTTACATGGAAGATACATTGGACCAAGATTGACAGCTCAAACACGAAGACTTTTGAAAAGGAATATTCAAGTTCTCAACACTTTACACTAACTTTTGTGGAAATGAAACATGATCCATGACTTGAAGTTACATGGAAGATACCTTGCACCAAGAATTAAAAAACAAAAACTGAAAAAAAAAAAAAGAAAAAGAAAAAGGAGGATAGAAATATTGACTTGTTGGGTTCCAAATCACGTTGCATTTGACAGTAATTATTCTAAATTTATTTCTTCTCTAACCTTGAAGGGAACCATAGTATATTTGGTATGTGTTCTAGATAGTACACGACGGTCCAAAGTAAATTATTAGTTCAAAAGGTTTGAGAAAATAAACATGAACTGACGTTTATAAATGATTGTTTTAACAAAAAATGAATTTGAAAAGTATTTGGTTGAATGTGGGGAGTTTAATCACATTTTTAGTTTAATTTGCAAATTTTAACTGTTTGGATATCTTGAAATCAAATTTTAGTTGATTTGTTTGGTACTAGAATTTTAACATAAGACCATATATCGTTCCATACACAAGATGTAGATATTCTTTCTTGGCACAAAGTGGACTTGCTCAAGGTTAATAAGTTTATTTTTATTTTTTATTTTTTTAATCTAAAACGACAACAACAATAAATTATAAGCTTTAATTTTTTATAAATTTCTGATCGATTATATGAAATGGTAATTATCTTCCTTTGGTATGTCAAATCATTCACAATCAAGACAAACAATGACCTTGGAATTTCGTTCACAATCAAGACAAACAGTGACCTTGGAATTATTTTTCCTAGATTCATGTATGTATGTACACTTTGTTCCTACAACGATGGCATTCACGGTAGTGCTACTGGAGGTAGTGTGGGGTGGTGGTCACAAATGGTGTTGTGGTCATAAATTGTTTGATTGGTTGTGATTAATAAATTGATTAATGTGTGACTAATGAAATAGATAATTTGTAACTTAAAAATTTGCGAAGTTGTGATTAGAAATTTAATTTTTACCTAGAAATAATGTGTGACAATTAATTTGATATTTTGTGACCATGCAATAAGTTGCAATCTCTAAAATTTGTGATTTGTGACCAATGAATAATATATGACCTATAAATTTGTTAAATTTGGTTATGATTGCGACGTCTGTAATTGTAACTAATACATACTTGTAACCATAATTTATATAATATTGTGACCTCAATAATATTCAATAAATAAAATATATATTTTTAATTAATTATTTTATATATAAAATTTAACCAATATCTGATTTTTGAAATAATAAACCTTGTTTTTTAGTTTTGAACTGGATTATACTTAATCTCTTAGTTATAAAAATTTCCCTTGAAACAAATTTGGGTGCTATGGACCGTTGTAACATTGCTGATGACCGGAGACAATTAACCCTCGTTTGAGCCTTTTTCAAAATTCAATTTCTTTAAACTCATTTTTCAACACTTTCATTCTCTTAATAAAATAATTTTGCAAGTAATCAAAAAAATTTCTTACTTTTTTAATTGCACATTCTCCAAAAAAAATCATTCTTACAAAATCTATACCTAAAAATGGTATCCAAACAAGGACTTAGTTACCGACGCATGAAAGGGTAGAACTTTGGAATAGTCTAAAAGTGCTTTACGGACCCAGATCATGTGGATTTGAGGTGACGAATTTCAGGACATTGTTGTGAGGAACTAGAAATAACCAATAGCAGAGACAAGTCTCTTGGTTTTCTAATGTAAATTATCTATAATAAAATTGGCCTCAAGTGGTGAAATAAACAGGTTTTTGATAATTCTTCATAAAGGTTGAACTAGCCTAGCTAACTTTTTACTAGGTGAAATAAGAAACAACGAGAATAAAGCTTTACAAATCTAACGTAGACTACCACTATTTACTCGCTTGTTAAGAGGTATTCCTGAGATAGGAAGCGGAATAAAATGGGTTCAAAATTTCAAATGGGGGACCGAAACACCAAGTACTTTTGACTGTGTGATAAAAAAAAAAAGAACCAAATCTATTATTCACAAAATTTTAGTGAAAAATGGAGATACATTTGAAGGTCCAAATCAAGAATTTTAGCGATTAATTACTTTCATGAGCTATTTACACATGAATCTTCTGAGCTCCCCAATTCTCAACTAGATTTAATCCCTCAATAATTGATGAGTTTAAAAGCACTATGAAATAAATAAAGGGTGGGTTTGGGATGTTGGGTTCAATCATGGGTTGGGTTTGAGTGCTGTTTGGTTCGTTGGGCATTCAGCAGCGCTACCTTCTCTTCGTCTTCCTCAGCTTCAGAAGAGTCACAAATGAGAAATGATTTATGATTTTGGAGTGAAATCGAGTGGGGGGGTGGGGTGGGGTTATGGTTGATGTATAATAATAATAATAATAATAATAATAATAATAATAATATTATTATTATTATTATTATTATTATTATTATTATTATACAAAAGTTGAATTATCTTCTGATTTTTGAACCAAAAACTTTTAAATCTGATTTTTGGAATTGAAAAGTTAAAAATCACACAATGTGTTGATGTAATTTCCTCTTTTTAAATTCATTGAAAATTTAGTTAAGCCCATGTGAAAGGGCCCCCCCCCCCCCCCCCCCCCCCCATTTTTCTTATTGTCAAAAGTCCTTTATTTTGATTTTATTATTACAAAAAATTGACAAAAGATTATTATTCTATTTATTTCTTCTTTTATTCAATTGTAATTAAGAAATATTCTTCTTTAACTTTTAATTCAGCCAACCTGAGAACGAGTAGTATAAAAAGTAAGGGAAAATTTTACTTTTCTCCATAGTTCAAAGTTTGTATTCCGTCATCGATTTATTTATTTATTATTTATTTTTTGCCTCTTTTGTTGTGCTTATATTCTGTCGTTAGTTAACTTTCTTTATCAACAGGGAAAAATTTGTAATTATTATACTTTAAGTTATATTTTCAAAAAACTAAAATAATAATAATAAACTTTTCACATTTCAGGTTATTGTTGTTGTTATTATTATTATTATTATTATTGTAAACAATTGATTTATATAAGATGAAAGTGTAACATCTATTGGTGATCATTAAAAGATAATTGATTTTTTAACTTCATTGAATAATATAACAACTATCCACTGATATATATAGACTAAAGATAAAGTCTATTATATTTGAATGAAGAGTATTACTCATACGAAATATTGGGTTTAATTAATCCATGCAAATAATGTTGCTATCGATAATTTACTACCACAGCATTTTTTGAACAATCATGAATTGTTAATTTTAACGAAGATTAGTACCATCATTAAAATATTAACTATGTACATATATTAGATAATGATCTTCAAATACAAGAACTCGAAATTCTCAATAGATAAAAGAGTATAATTTAATAAGATACCTTTATCAAAGTCATATCTTGGGTGGAGATTTCAGCGACGTTATGTGTTTCACAACTTAAATAATATTTCATATTTAGACCGCAACATCATATTAATATATAGCAACATCAAACCCAAATTAATTCGGGTATTGAAAAGTTTACAATATGCTTAATAAATGTAAGGTTTAATTGGTCCAAGCAACTCATCCAGAATTAAGTGAAAATGTACCTCTCAATTGAAGTGGTTTATTTGGGAATCAAATTTTAACGGTCATTAACAAAATATTATTTTTGATGAAAATTAGTAACTCTCGTTAAAATTTCATTTTAAACAACATAGATAATGATTTTTAGATCCTAGAATTTCTATGCTCAATAGATACAAAGTTCTACTACACGTACGTAACAATTTTTGACAAATACCTTACAGAATACACACGGCATAAGATGAGTGGGTTAATTTTTTGGGTTGTTTTACTCACATGGGGCTCACTCTCCATATAAGTATCTGGAATTCTTCTATAGACACACAATGCATTATTAGTCGTTTTTCCACATCTTTTCAAATATGTTGTTACGTATGAATTTCATTACTTGGACTCTTTTGGGAGAAATCATGATACATTTTAAAGCGTACCTAAGGGTATTAGTTAGCCTTCACGTTATTTTGCAACGTCAGCTAGAATTATCATTTTGTCATGGTGTGGTAATTTTCATTTTATTTTTTTAAGAAAATTTATGCATAATTTCATGATTTGACCGAATGAGAAGTAGCAAACATCTCATTGAGTATAATTTGTTATACTTATCCCTCTTTATTTACAAATTTCAAGTAAAAATTAGCATACTGGAGGAAATCGATGGGTATGCCAGTGGACCTATAGATTCTCGTCACAAAGTACATATTTGTTAAATTTGATTAGTTTTGGACTAATATTATAATTTTTAATCAATCCTAGTTTTTTTGCATGTTTGAACTAGTTTTATTATTGTTTTGTTGAAAGATGTGATTCCAAAATGTTCCTTACATTTTATTAAATTAAATTTATCTTTTATTGAAGGTTATTCAATTTTATTGAATATGTCATTACATTGAAATTTATTTTTTCAAACATGTTAAAAAAATTATTAGTTGCTAGAATTTGGGGTGTTACAAATAATAATCCAATTTAAATATAAGTAGGTAAGGCACCAATTGTCCAACAATAAAAATGTTAGGACAACAAAAATTCAATAAATAAAAATTACTATGCTGACAAGGCAACAACACTCCAAAAACTGACTTATTATAAATTTCTGATTAATTGTTTAAATATTATTTCTCCATTTCCAGCGAGTGAATGACACATGCAATTACGATAAATGAACGAATTGAATTATTATACATGTAAACATAAAGGAGTGGTTTCCTTCATTAAACAAGTCGCAATTGTTTTGGGAAGTTTTCAGTAATGCAACGCGAATTAATAGCAGTTGTGATCTTCTCCTTTTACGTTGACTGAAATATTGTGTACTTTATTCAGTTTTTTTTTTTTTTTTGGTAATTGACTTATTAGATCAAAGAGGGTCATTTTTAAAACTAAAAAGAAAAAAAAAACATATTTTGGTTTTGTCTTGACTAATTGAAATAGTTAGGAAATGGAGTAATGGGGATGGTGGGGTGCTGCAGGTGAGAAAGTAATGATGGTGAGGTGAAGGTGAGACATTAATGGCCGACAGAATGCTCCAAGCATTTTGACATTATGGAGAAGAACGATTTCACAATAATACTCCTTTCACCACAATATCGGAGTGTAGCCAGTTCCAGTGAGTGGAAAAGTGTTCGCCCTAATTTTGGTGCATTATTTCTTTAAAAGCACAAAAATAGCCCCTATTTGATAATTTTTTTTTTTTCAGATTGTAAGTTAAAATTGTATTTTAAAGTAATAAAAAATTTATTTGGCTCATTTTTTTTTTCACTTTTTATTAATTACATATTTCATGAAATTTACAGATTTATAACCCCAAAAACTTAGTCAATCAGGGGCTTAATTTCATTATAAATTATTTCAAAATCCATTCTCTTCCCATATTATAGTTTTGTCTTTGAGGTACCTTTGGTTTCGAAATCAATTTTCATTCCATCGAAATAGAGCGGCCGACATTTTTGACCAGTGAGTGAAAAATTGTTCACCCTAATTTTGATGCATTTTGTCTCTAATGGTCCGTTTGATTGCAAAGATGAAATTTGGGTAGAAAGAAAATGAATTCCAGAAATTGAATTACCTAGAAATTATTTTACTGGGAATAGTCAATTATTGTGTTTGATTAGTATAAATTTTCACGAGAAAAATGTTGAAATAAAAGTATTTTTTGGTGTTCGTTTGACTTTGTTTTACATGAAAATGTCAGTTAAAGGGATAGAATTTGTTTCCATTATAAAAAAAAGGTCAAGAAAATCACCTATCTGTTGTTATTCGTTCGGCTTTGTTTTATATGAAAATTATCAATTAAAAGAAAATATTTTTTCCATTGCGCAAAAAAATAAAATATCAACAGCATAGCCTAGAAAACCAATTCCCACCAAAGTGGGAATTAATTTTCCTTGAAAACCAAGAAAATGTCCATGTGGCAAGAAAATCAGGAAAATCAATTACCTTGAAAAAAAATGTTATCAAATAGTCAAAAAATGAAAGTTGGAATTTGAATCCATTCATTGTCCATGAAAAATAATGGCCAATCAAACATGGCCTAAAAGTACATACATAGCCCCTATTTGATAATGCTTTTTTAGCCCACCTTTTGAAAGCTCATTTTAATGATTTTTTTTTATTTACAAAATCTCATTAATCTAAAGTGAAAACCTAATAAAAAATGCAAAAGTTGAAACTGCTTTGTCACACTTTAATTTGCCTTTATTGGACTGTTGGAAATTGGTTGGACTCATTTACCCTCACCTAGCCAATTCTATTGACACCATTAACTATAATAACATGAGGGCAATTTTGGGAAATTGGGTGAATTATATGGGGACCACTCCATGGAAAAGTAAAAAAATGGTAGCGGTCTTGGTCAGAGTTATGCAATAGTTTCAAACGTGGGGGGACCACAAATTATAAAAATGAGATTAAAAAATTTGGAAAGAATGGGAACTAAACACACGCTAATTTAAGTTAAAATTGTATTTTAAAGTAATAAAAAATTTAATTCGACTCATATTATAGTAAGTAATAACTCACTTCCTCAACAGGAACAAGTAACTCCATTATTTCACATTACAAGAATTACAATGCAATTTTTCGAATTTTAATCTAAAAATAAAACAAATATTAATAACAAGAAAAAGCTATTTTGTCTTTTAGCTGAATATGAAATCCTATTTTTTATGAAAATTATGGTTCCCTTGCAGATATTCTGCCCTCAACGCTGCTTCCTTGACTGTGTTAGCCATCGCAGTGAAGTTGTCAATGGATCTAACTACCCCGATGGAAGGTAGGTATGATCAAGCCACTAAAGGTAGTAGCTCTGCTTTCCTGTTTGTTTCAACCACTCATTTCATGCCTTCTCTGGGATCCATGAGTGATAGAGATATAATAGTGAACTTGACAGCATTGGATATCCTTATAGTGACGCTTACCGTAAATGTTATCATCCAAATATCCACAGGCGTAATTGAAGATAATTTCCAAGTGGTGGTTGTCTTTTTGAACGTTTATGCGTTCATTGTATTGAGTTCTGCTGCTTTAACGATATTTACAAGTAAAAGGTATTTGGAACGCAAGTACAAAGAATTGCAAACAAGAATTTTGGCAGCGGAACTACAAGGAGACCAAATAATGGACTTTGACAAGTTAAAGTTGTGCGTGAAGAAGTATTGGGTGATGACAGAAACAGGTAACCCTCAGTTTGTGATGGCAAGATCTGAGGCCAGCGTTGTTTTATTCATGATCTGCATCTTCAGTTATATCGTTAACGGAATAACGTTTAACGAACCATATGAGACAAATACTCCTCCTGATTATAAATGGTCAGTATATTTTGTTTATTGGACTCAATATGTAGGCTTGACTCCTTGCACTGTCATGTCTTCGGGAAGACTTTTAGTAGCTTTAATTCTCACTGTACGGAATATTAGAAAATGTACCATCTCTAGCATTTCCTCAGAAATAAAGAATTACGGGATCAAAAGATTGGTAGAGTGGAAAAATAGACTCCCACCGTCACAAATTCGAGGCCAGAAGCTTAGAAAAATTATTTATCACATTAGAAATCTACTTCTCAACTTGTGTATAGTAAGTCAGATGGTGGTTCTGACGGCGAATAAATTGCAAGTGCCAATATCAATTTTTCTATCTCTCTACTTACTGGTAATGCGTCCACCGGGCATTCACGTAGTAATTATAATCCCATCGATCTTCGTACTCTTTATTTATATCTTGAGGATGAAAATCATTAGATTCTTAGTGATGTTAGAGAAATTTTTCGTAAGGGGAAGCGCAGGTCTCATTCAATCCCAATGAATCGGAACACATGCCAAGATATGAGAAAGATCTTAGAAATTTTGTTTTACTCCTAGAAGGTGAAGCAATACGAGATGGATACCTGATGTTCATTAACACTTCTATTAATTCATACATAATGATGGGTGCAAAGAATCAGCCTAGATATCTAACGGAGCTTATGGAGAATTCTACCAGCTTCAAGGGTGTATCAAAATTTGAAAGTGATCAAATCTCACTGATTATTTGCACAAAACCTCTTAATTGCTGGAGTCTATCCGTGGCAACGCTAACTAGCATCACAATTGCTCTTCCCAATGTTCTAAATGAGAAGAAGAATCACTTTATTAGAAGTGTCATAGAAGGTTTAAAGTATGTGCGCCTAATGGAGAAAATTTTGGATGTTCATAAAAAATTTGTGAGCAGCATGAGTACTGCAGATTTTGCATGGGTTTTAGTTGAATTGAGGCACAAGTGGTTAGACATGGATCTTCAAAAAATTGTCAGGGTATCAAAATCCTCCAAAGAAACTCTTTAGAATCTTGCAAATAGAAGTGAAGAAATTTTGAAGAAATTCACAAGTAGAATGAATGTATATGCTATGAAAAGCTCAGTTGACTTAATTGAAAACATCATAATTACCAATTCAATGTACAAAATAAGCAACAGTTTGCTGTTCGTCTATGGGAAAGCTATCATTTAGCATCAAGTACTCAAGTATTTGAGAGATTATCAATTATCGTTGCAGATATATTTGCTCCATGCCTGACCAATTTACCTCATGTTATACTCAAGAAATGCTACCATAGCGCCATAGCAGAATGGGAGAAAAGCATCCGAGAAGCAACTCACCTTTTAGGAGAAACTGAAGGCATTTTGAAAGCTCTTCAGAAACTTGAAATTCCTAATCTATCACCTGAATAGTCAATTTACATTGACGAATGTCATACTTTACTCAAACACACTAACCATGGTATTTCGGACTCAATTCCTAGCAGTGAGAATATTGTTACTGCTTCAAGTGGTGAGGTACATTTGGATATACAAAAACTTTGTGCAAGTGTATGAGCATACCTTATTCTCTAGTTCCATTCAGATTTAGCCTCAGATTTATTATTATTATTTATGTTCCCATTACTACGACATCAGTTTTATTAAGGCTTCTATTGAATTTACATTTCACTAAGTAAAAATTAATAAACAAGTTATTTTGCATCTCATTATAAATAACCAAAAAAATGCATGAAGCCAATGTTAGTGTTGCCTAATATATATTTTTTTGAAAATTGTTGAAGGCAATGCAGAGTCTCATATGGCCTTGGAAGCGGAAGAGTTAGGAGACGAAAAAAAGAACCACCAAGCATAAGACCCTAACATCTCCACTTTTTGGAAGTCATTGTTTATTAACATCCTTTTTTTTTTTATCTTTTTTTTTCTTTGGCCATACAAATGTTGTGAATTGCCAGTCATTCGGTAACATTTGTGTTAGCATGAAAACCTAGTGGCATATTATTAGACATTATTATGCATATTGTGAAGATTAAAAGTGTCGTTATGTTGTTATAATTTGTTGATGAATACAATAGAATATTATTCACTTATTGTTGGGTTGTAATGCCAAACGAGTCTTGGGGCAGCGATGATCCATGATTGATCATCAAGCTTTGGCCTAAATTGGAGACAAACCAAGTGTTCCAACCCTCACTAGATCAGTCCAAACCTGGACCCATTTAAAATTCTACTTTAAGACACGTTTTACTGGGATTGCCATCCGGTTACAACTTCATTGTATTTGAAGCAATCTAGATAATTAGATTAGAAACATGGTCAATGATTTTAAGGCCAATCCATTGCCCCTAGTGTTTGAGAGGAAACCGTGCTTCTCTGATGTTGTAAGTTTTAGAACTCTATGTGCTAAAGATCTGGGTCCGGCATTAGGGGGGGACACGGCTTCGAAATCTGAGCCCTAAAATTGTGTTCATCTTGGTGCTGATTACTACTTTACGTGCATAATGATATGTAGAATTGTTGTGTAGTTTACTCTTTACTTCACATGAGAGCTTTATATTAGTGTTATGGGTACTTTAGGTAAAACACTTTAGGAAGATGAACCATCAGTTTAGGGTATTGCAAATGATCTCACACAATTCTCAGGGCTCTAGATGATTTTGAAGATTTGGTTTTGGATCAGTGAAAGTTTTTAGTGTTCTTTCATCTGGATTTGAATATGCCCATTAAATCTAGTCTAGATGATAATACTTCTCTGGGGAACATACTCTAGCTTGACAAAATTTGTAGCATTGGAAAATTATCCAAGGTTTTTGTTTTTGTTTGAATGGTAGTTGACGTGTAACTTGAATTATTTTAAGGTTTTCTATGCATGATTAATTTAGTTAGGATGTTAACCTCCTAAGTGCATATCTGCGAGCATAACCACATTGTCGATGAAGCATAAAATGATTACTAAATATATTATTTGTCAAACAATTAAATGATCAATAAAGTATTTGAAGCAATTTATTGGTTTTGAACATGCTCTTGGTAATGTATTTGAAGCAAATTTGGGTGCTATGGACCTTGATATGGATTGTAACATTGCTGATGACGCGAGACAGTTAACCCTTGGTTTTTAGCTTCATTTTTCAAAATTCACTTTTTTTAAACTCATTTTTCAACACTCACATTCTCTTAATAAAATAATTTTGCAAGGAATAAAACTTTTTTCTTACTTTTTAATCACACATTCTCCAAAAAAATCATTCTTACAAAATCTATACTTAAAAAAATGGGATTCAAACAAGGACTTTAGTTACCTTGACGTACAAACTCTATTAGCCTGATTCTTTTCAATCTACTGTAGTACGTGCAATATCAACCGCGCATAAAAGGATGGAACTTTGGGATAGTCTAAAAGTGCTTTCAAGCAATATGATCCACCCTGGTTTTTTTTCAGGTGTGATTTTAATGTGCTCTTTTATCAGCCAAGAATGATTCGGTGTCAAACTGCCAAATCCAGGTGTTATTGATGATTTTTCAGAACATGTGGATTCAAGGTGACCAATTTGAGGACATTTTTCTAAGGAACTAGAAACAACCAATTGCTGAGACAAGGCTCTTGGTTTTTGAGTGTAAATTATCTAGACTAAAAATTGAAATTAAGTGGCGGAATAAACAAGATTTTGGTAATTCTTCACAAAGGTTGAACTGGAATAGAAAAGGAGCTAACTTATTACTATGTGCAATCAGAAACAACAATAATATAGCTTCACAAATCTTATGCAGAATACAACTATTTACTAGCTTGCTAAGAGATATTCCTAAGACAGAAAGCTGGAATAAAATGGATTCAAGTGGAGGATTGAAACACAAATTATCTCCTCAACGTGATTAAAAAAATAAAGAAATAACTCTATTATTAACAACATTTCATTGGAAATGGAGATACATTTGAAGATCCGAATCAACAATTTTAGCGATTAATGTTGGGTTTTGAAAACTTTATAACATGCTTATTGCTTACAGATGTTAGGTTTTAAAAAAGTTTGCGATATGCTTACAAACAGGGGCGGACCCACATGGGGTCATGTGGGGTCAAATGCCCCCACATTTTTTTGGAATTTTTTTTTTTTTTTTGATGTTGAAATTTTCTGTTTTTTTTTTGTGCTGAAAACTTAACTTTTTGTCCCAAAAAGTCCAAATTCTAAATCTATATCCATATCACATGGTCCATATCCATTATTTAGTCCATAAATATATCATATAATCCAACGATTTCTTCCCAAAGTGCACATATCGAACATGAACAACAAACAACCGATTTTTTCTTTTTTTCATGATACGTTGTTCGAAAAAAAAAATTTTGACCCCACAGTTCAGATGGTCTGGGTCCGCCCCTGCTTACAAATGTTCAGAGTTAAAAGGCTCTAATCTCTATATTATTATATTGGTTTTGACAGCCTCTGGCCCGTTTACTTAAATAAACAGAATTAGTTTGGAAAGCTTCAAATTCATTGTTCGTGTAGAAACTGTGTTTGATGAAATCTGAAGTTTGAATTTATTCAACACAAACATTCAAGGCTAAAACATTTCCTCTTGTTAACCAAAAAAATTCTGAATCTAAACCTCAGCCGTCGATTTATTAATCTGAAGTAGGCACGAATCATCAGGGATTCCAAATTGTAACAATACTAGTCTTTGCCCGTGCAATGCACAGGTTGGATTATTTTGAACGTAATGCTAGTGTGTTAAATATGTTGGGTTATAGTGTGTCGCTTTCATCATTTGCATTGATAGGTGATGAAAGAATCATTTATTAATAAATATAGATTGCATTATAATTAAATTGATAGTATGTAATTGTCTAGATATTTAGAAATCAAATGTATAAATATCAAACCACGAGCATTTATAGTATGGAATTCAATTCTTTCTTCCACGTCAACTTTTGGTCTGGACACAAAGGCTCCAGTTTCAAATACTAGCCGAACATCGAAGCTACATGACAAAAGTTAATGAGATTTTTTTTTTAAAGCATGAAGGACTCTTTTAAAATGTTAGTTGGGCTACAATATTTGAAATAGTAGCATAACTATTTGTCATGGCATTTGAAATAGTCACTAAGATTTGCTATATGGCATTCAAAATAGTCATTGCGGCGTAAAAAACGAAGAAAAATTAATGGACCAAGTCAAGATACTTAGCAAACATCAAACATGCTGTCTCCGCTCACGAGATAATAAAACTAATAACCCGCTAGATTTTTAACTATCTTCCCAACTATAGATGTTAAACTGCAAGTTTTTACTTCGTCAATTCACCAAATAGAAAATGATTAAATTAGTATCATTTGGTACACAAGCAAATTTCAATTTATAAGTTATCTTAGAAACTTCCAACAAAGGTTTACTTACATGGTGAAAGAGCAAGATAGAGGTAAAATGTTGCATTCTTCTGGTCACGCTTTATAAGACACTGATATGGACACTCGTGAGGCCCTGGCTACAAAATAAAAGAAAGTTAGAGTATCAACCAACATAATTTCTAAAATTCTTAGTTCAGCATAGATAAGGTTTAAAGATATCACGTATTTTTAAACAATAATGAAACACGCTGAATGCAAATAACATAAAAAACTAAAAACAATCAATAACCACCAAAACTTTTTTGTCCAAATCGCATATCCAATGCTTTCAGTTAATCAACTAATGCAGATTGTCTTCTCACTTCATACTATAGTTTCCATCTCAAGATCTCTCCTTCGACCCTCTGAGTTTCAATATTTCAGATTTTGAGAATCAGCGTGGAAGTGTTTTCTTTGTCAAGGAGAAATGAAAGTGAGAGAGAGCAAAACCCACTCTTGAGGGACATTTTGTGAACTAGTTAATGAATAGTACAAACCAAACAAGTGAAAACTCAAGTGACAAGAATGAATAGTGATCCCATTATTTCTAAATTAAATATTAATAAAAATATTACACTATCTATAATGTAAAAAGTTGCTTATAAGTAAAAAAAGCAATTCGAGTTATTTAAAAGTAATAAAAAACTTATAATTGTAAAAGCTATTTATAGGTAAAAAAAAAATTAATTCCTCATTCTATTATAATTGCAAAAGCTACTTATAAGTAAAAATATATTAACTTAACATTTTTTTAAGTATAAATATTTAGATATATTTAATTTATTAAATTAAACATTAATAAACAGATTACACTAACTAGAATGTAAAAAGTTACATATAAGTTTAAAAAAAATCACTTCAAGTTATTTAAAAGTAATAAAAAATTATAATTGTAAAAGCTACTTGCAAATAAAAAAATATTAATTTCAACATTTTTAAGTACAAATTTAGATATATTTAATTTTTTAAATTAAATATTAATAAAAATTTACTATAAATAAAATTTTAAAAAGAAAAAAAAACATCGTACATGGAGTGAAACTCACTCCGTGCACGAAGTGTTGACACTCCGTGCATGGAGCCAGCACGGAATGTTGCATGGAGTGGCTCCATGCACGGAGTGTTGAATGGAGTGTTAAAATGTTTGTTTGTTTATTTGTTTTTTAAAGTAATTTTTTTAGTAATATTTAATTTAAAAAATAAATATCTCTAAATATTTACTTAAAAATATTGAAGTTAATTTTATTTTATCTATATAAGTAACTTTTACAATTATAAATTTTTAATTACTTTTAAATAAGTTGAAGTGATTTTTTTACTTATAAGTAACTTTTTACATTATAGATAGCGTAATATTTTTATTAATATTTAATTTAAAAAACTAAATATATCTAAATATTTATAGTTAAAAAATTTTAAGTTAATATTTTTTTTTATAAGGTCCTTTTGCAATTATAAGAGGAGGGATTAGTACTTTTTTTACCTATAAATAGCTTTTATAATTATAAGGTTTTTATTACTTTTAAATAATTTGAAGTGCCTTTTTTTACTTATAAGTAACTTTTTACATTTTAAATAGTGCAATCTTTTTATTAATATTTAATTTAAAAAATTAAATATATCTAAATATTTATACTTAAAAAAATTTAAATTAATATTTTTTTACTTATAAGTAGATTTACAATAATAAGTTCATTTTACTTTTAAATAACTTGAAATGACCTTTCTAGTTATAAGTAACTTTTTACATTTTTAGATATAAATAATAACTATTATGTAAAAAATTATTTAAAAATTATTATTACTAATAAAATTATAGGATATGATCGATAATTGATAGCGTAAGAAAATAAAGAAAGAGTACCGTGCGTCCGATTCAAAGCATGTAAGATGCAGGTAAAATAGAAAACAATGTCGTTTCTGCTCCACCAATTAAAAAAAAGCTACAATTTGACAAAATATTATTTAAAAAAATAGTACTACAAATAAAATTATAGGATATGATTGATAGTTGATAGCATGAGAAAATGGAGAAAGAATATTGTGTATCAAATTTAAAGGACCAAACTAGTTTCAAACCTGTTCAATGTGAAAATCGACGTGACAAAAATAAATAGTAAGATAAGGAGGGATAATATAATAAAAAAATCAAACCATTTTGACCAAACTCATTTCAAATCAGTTGAATGTGAAAACGCATGTGACAAAAATGCACTGTCCAGTTTTGTGCAAAAAAAAGCATATCCTATAATTTTATTAGTAATAATATTTTTTAAACAATTTTTACATAAAAGTTATTCTTTATTTCTAAAATGTAAAAAGTTACTTATAAGTAAAAAAATAACTTCAAATTATTTAAAAGTAATAAAAAATTATAATGGTAAAAATTAATTATAGATAATAAAATATTAATTTCAACATTTTTAAGTAATTATTTAGATATATTTAATTTTTTAAAATTAAAAATTAATAAAAATTTTATTATAATTTAAAAAATGAAAAAGAATAAAATTCATAAATAACAAAAAAAGTCATAATATAATATTATCAGTTACTGTTGTACCCGATGATACTTTATAGCATAAAATTCATCAATAATAGAATTTAAATCTAAATTCAAAGAAAACTCTCGTTCAATGTAAAGTGTCATACAATCAGCAAGGAAATCAACATCTATTTTGTTACGAATTTCCGTCTTCACATGTTTTATTGCAGAAAATGCTCGCTCCACGGTAGCCGTTAAAATAGGCAGTGTCAATACTAGACGAATCAATTTAGTCAAAGTGACGTAATACTCCGATCTTCTACTTGCAACCAAATCTTGACATAAATCATAAAGTGTAGATATTTGAAATTGAGGTTCAGAAATCACATCATGTTGATAATGTTGCAACTCAACTTTCAAACTATAAATATCTTGCTGTGTAAAATCTTGAGGATAAAATTTCTCTGCAAGCTTGCATATATTATCTATGTTAAATGATTCAAAAGAATTTTTCGAATCCAATGCCACGCCGAGAGAAAGGAGTTCTAATGATGTCTCATTAAATCTTGTATCTAACTCCATCATCATAAAATCTATGGCTACATTAAAAATATCGAAGTGGTAATGATGTTCGATGGTAGGATACTCACGACCACAAGAACGACCAACCATATATGAACCATGAAAGTCAGGTATATATATATCATTTTTTCAGCAAAAAAAATTCACCTCTTCAAGAAATTCTTCCCAGTGATCTTCTTTCAATTCTTGAATGATAGTTTTTGTAGTATGGACAAATCTCATAGCAGTTAAAATGTCTTGAGTTTTTTTCTGAAGGGCTTGATAAAGCACATCCGTGATTGCCAACATTCTGCGCATTAAATGCAAAATAAATACAAATTCAAATGTTGTCAATTTTTTGTATACACCACCCACTTCAGATCGAGTTCTTACATTTGGAGAATGATCACTAAGATACTCAAGCACCTTGTAAGTTACAGCATATATATCAATCAAACTCTTTACAGAGTTGTAATAAGAAGACCAACGAGTACCTCCAGCTCATTGCAAGTTACCAATTTGACTAGCCCCACTTCCAGTCTCTCGTTCTCTAATTTCCAACAAATGTTCAATTTCATTTTTTTTGGGAACTTTTCAACTCATTGATGCAGTTAGGAGATGATGTAATTATATAATTAACATTGTCCAAATCTGAAAAAAAACTAATTAATATCTGCGACATCCCTAGCTGCTGAAACCAACGTGAGTTGTAAAACGATGGGCAAAACAACGGACATAATATGCATATGGACAATCTATAAGAAATAATGCTTGTAATCCATTCCAAGCACCACGCATGTTATTAGCACCATCATACCTTTGACCTCTCATATTTTGCACTTGAAGGTTGAAACGAACAAGAACTTCAGAAATTTGATTCTTAATATTCAACGATGTAGTGTCACTAACACTTTTGATTGCAAAAAAAACGTTCTGTCAAAATTCCATTACCATTCACAAACCTTAAGATAATAGCCATTTGTTCTTGTGAAGATGCATCTCGAGCTACATTAACAAGAATACTAAACTTTGCATCCCCAATTTCTTTACGGATTCTTTGTCTTACTCTATTAGCCATAATGCTCAAAATCTCTTTTTGAATGTCTGGGGATGTGTATGTAGCATTTTTTGGAGCATTACCCAACACAACTTCTCCTATTTTTGTATTCATTTTTCCAAATGCATCTACCATTTCAAGAACATTCCCACGATTCAGTGAAGATGGAGATTCATCATTACCTCTAAATAAACAACTTTGAAGTGCTAGCCACCGAACACTCATAATTGTGGTCATTAGATGCAAATGATTTTTCTGTTTTTCCTCACTTGATACAGCGTGTATTACCTTGTCAATATGTTGAGTTGGTTTCATTAGATCTTCAGCTCTTCCCTCACAGCCATTATGATATGATGAAGATGTTGTGCCAATATGAACAAAGAAATGCACATTTACTTCCTTGGCCAACCCTCTTCCAACTATCAAATCCAACAATAACCAATGATGAAATATTAGGTGAAACACTTTCATTGAGGAAAATGAAGCAGAAAAAATAATATGCCTTATGTGTTGAAGGTGAATACTCCAACCAAGAATACTGATTGTACCAATGCTCTTGAAATTGACGTTTCTATTTTCCATATTCTTTGCTTTGATACTCGAAAAGTTTTGTTGATAAGGCCCAACTTTTAAATAAGCACGCCTAATCTGATCACGTTCATTAAACGGATATTCATATATTTGCTTTCTTTTTCCTGGGTCTTGTTCTATAGAATCAGATGGTTCTAACTCAACATTGAAAGGTGAAGATCGCTCAATTTCAGGAGATACAATTGGAGGACTGGGTACCGTAGGAGTTGGAGTAGTAATTGGAGTATTGGGTACCGTAGGAGTTGGAGTACTCTCGGATTTGTCGCTCTTTGTAAAGAAAGATAATAAGGTTCTTCCTTTCTTGTCAAGAGGTCGATTTGGTTCCATATTAAAATCTAAAAAGCATTAAAAAAAAAATAAAAACATTTCAGTATCCCAACAATCCAAAAACAATCCACTAGCAACATTTTAACTACTTATCTAACCTTTGAAAAATATTATAACTAGCCAAAAATTCAACACCAAATCTAAGAATCATCATAAACTAATACTCGAACGTAAAATATAATTCAAGGTAATCAAGGTCAAGTGAAATACCTGCTTAGTGCTTACATAGTTTGTTGTCGTCTTGCCGACGAAGTGAACATGACAATTAGATGAATTATTAAGCTTGTTTAGATGTTTTATAAGCAAACCAATCAAATGCCTGTTAAAAAAAATTATAACCATAAAAATAACATAGCAAAAAAAATAATAATAATAAATGAGCATAATAAAAATTAGAACCATTTACTTACTAACCATGAGATACATGTTCTAAATGGAGTTTGTCCCCATGATGAGGAAACGTGTAATCCAACTGTCAATAATCACTTATTTTTCAATTATTTTGTACTGTATAATACATTAATCAGTTATGTTTATATTTCTATTCATTTGTTATTTGCTTAATGCTTATATAATCCAATGAAAATCATTTCAGAATTCAGATTCAGAATGAAATGCTGGAGGACGTATTAAAGACTTTCTTTCTCATTTTATTTCTATAAATTAATACTGTCATTGAAGTTGAGCAAAATTTGCACGTCTAATTAATTTCAATTATTTACAATGGCAAATTTGCACGCCTAATTAATTCCAATTCCAAAAAAATTGTCGCATAATAATATAACCTATCAACATAACATAGATAAAATTATCATTAATCAAATACATTACACATCGCAAAAAAAAATTAAAACATCAGAACACTGAACACCTTGCCAAAAAAATAGTTGTAATACCCAAAAAAAAGGTTATTCTAAATCTTGACATTAATATTAAAAACGGCCACAATTACTAATCAATAATGGAAGGAAATGTGTTGTTGGCTAAAAATGGGTTTCAAATCGAATTATCAAAGAAGTTGTCGTAAGCTGACCGAAACTCATCAAACTTCACTTGTTCTTCTTCCTTGTTTGTGGCCGACGATCTCCTTTGAGATGGTAATTAGGGAAAAGAATACAAAGGTTGGGGATTAGCCTATTAGGGTTATTTAAAGAATTGGGAATTTTTTATTTTCAAAAATTTCAATAAAAAAGCCAGAGATCAAGAGAGAGAGACACGTAAATCTAGGCAGGTGGAATGAAAATGGAGATATATTTGTCCATTTTGTTGTATAATCGGGTGTTGGGCAATGGCTATTGCCTATTGGGTATTAAAATTTTTTTTTTAGGCCAGGTTGAATTTAAAAAATGGGTGGGCTAATGGACTAAAACTAAAATTTTTCTAACACTTTTTTGAGCTTGTAATGGACATGGGCTAGCCCAGTGCTGCCCTCTTCACTCCGTCTCTGAGTACTCGCCTTCATGTGCGGAGTGTTAAAGCTCCGCGCACGGAAAGCACAAAGTGTTAAAACACTCCGTGCACATAGTGTTAGTATATGTTTTCTTTTTATTTTATTTTTTAATTAAAGTAATTTTTAATTTTAAAAAATAAATATATCTAAATATTTACTTAAAAATGTTGAAGTTAATATTTTTTTTATCTATAAGAAGCTTTTACAATTATAAGTGTTTTATTACTTTTAAATAACTTGAAGTGATTTTTTTCTTATAAGTAACTTTTTATATTCTAGATAGTGTAATCTTTTTATTAATACTTATAAGTAGCTTTTGCAATTATAAGAGAATGAAGGATTAATATTTTTTTACCTATATATAAGTAGCTTTTACAATTATAAATTTTTTTATTACTTTTAAATAACTTGAAGTAATTTTTTTACTTATAAGTAACTTTTTACATTCTAAATAGTGTAATCTTTTTATTAATATTTAATTTAAAAAACTAAATATATCTAAATATTTGTAATTAAAAAATTTTAAGATAATATTTTTTTTACTTATAAGTAGCTTTTACAATTATAAGAGAAGGAGTGATTAATAATTTTTTACCTATAAGTAGCTTTTACAATTATATATATTTTTAATTACTTTTAAATAACTTGAAGGGCTTTTTTTACCTATAAGTAATTTTTTACATTCTAAATAGTGTAATCTTTTTATTAATATTTAATTTTAAAAACTAAATATTTATACTTTAAAAAATTTAAGTTAATATTTTTTTTTTACTTATAAGTGGCTCTTACAATTATTAGTTCATTTTACTTTTAAATAATTTGAAGTGATTTTTAATTAAAAGTAACTTTTTACATTTTAGAAATAAAGAATAACTTTTATGTAAAAAATTATTTAAAAAAATATTATTACTAATAAAATTATAAGATATTATCGATAGTTGATAGCATGAGAAAATAGAAAAAGAGTACTGTGTGTTAGATTCAAAGCATGTATGTTGCAGGTAAAATAAAAATGACATCGTTTCTGCTTCACCAATTAAAAAAAAGCTATAGTTTGGCAAAATATTATTTAAAAAAATATTACTACTAACAAAATTATAGGATATAGTTAATAGTTAATAACGTGAGAAAATAAAGAAAGAGTATTGTGTGTCAGATTCAAAGGACCAAATCAGTTCAATGTGAAAACCAATGTGACAAAAATAAAATGCTAAAAAGATCACTTCAAGTTATTAAAAGTAAAACGAACTTATAATTGTAAAAGCTACTTATAAGTAAAAAAAATATTGACTTAAAATTTTTTATGTATAAATATTTAGATATATTTAGTTTTTTAAAATTAAATATTAATAAAAATTTTACACTATCTAGAATGTAAATAGTTACTTATAAGTAAAAAATACACTTCAAATTATTTAAAAATAATAAAAAACTTATAATCGTAAAAGCTACTTGTATATAGGTAAAAAATATTAATCTCTCATTCTCTTATAATTGCAAAAGCTACTTATAAGTATGAATAAAAAGATTACACTATCTAGAATGTAAAAAGTTACTTATAAGTAAAAAATCACTTCAAGTTATTTAAAAATAATAAAAAACTTATAATTGTAAAAGCTACTTATAGATTAAAAAAATATTAACTCCAATATTTTTAAGTAAATATTTAAATATATTTAATTTCTTAAATTAAATATTAATAAAAAAAATTACTATAATTTTAAATAAAAGGTAACTCCGTGCACGGAGTGATAAAGTTTATGGTTATGCATTTCTTTTTTTTTATATTTAAATTATAGTAATTTTTTTATTAATATTTAATTTTAAAAATTTAATATATCTAAATATTCACTTAAAAATGAAAGTTACTTATAGGTAAAAAAAAATATTAATCACTCATTCTCTCATAATAGAAAAGCTACTTTCAAGTGTTAATAAAAAGATTACATTATCTAGAATGTAAAAATTTACTTATAAGTAAAAAAAATTTCAAGTTATTTAAAAGTAATAAAAAGAACTTATAATTGTAAAAGCTACTTATAGGTAAAAAAATATTAACTTCAACATTTTTAAGTAAATACTAAAATATATTTAATTTTTTAAAATTAAATATTAATAAACAAATTACTTTAAATAAAATTGAAAAAATAATATGTGGAGTGGAAATACTCCATGCACGGAGTGGAAATTCCACTCCATGCATAAAAGTGAGAAACACTGCATGGAGTGTTTCTCACTCCACATATGTTTTTTTTTTTTAATACATAAAAATGATTCCTTATTTCTAAAATATAAAAAGTTACTTATAACTAAAAAAATCACTTCAGGTTATTTAAAAGTAAAACGAACTTATAATTGTAAAAACTACTTATAAGTAAAAAAATATTTAATTAAAATTTTTGAAGTATAAATATTTAGATATATTTAGTTTTTTTAAATTAAATATTAATAAAAAGATTACACTATCTAGAATGTAAAAAGTTACTTATAAATAAAAAATCACTTTAACTTATTTAAAAGTAACAAAAAAATTGATAATTGTAAAAACTACTTATAGGTCAAAAAATATTAATCCCTCATTCTCTTATAACTGCAAAAGCTACTTATAAGTAAAAACAATATTAACTTAAAATATTTTAAGTATAAATATTTAGATATATTTAGTTTTTTAAATTAAATATTAATAAAAAGATTACACTATCTAAAATGTAAAAAGTTACTTATAAGTAAAAAAAATCACTTCAAATTATTTAAAAGTAAATAAAAAATTTATAATTGTAAAAACTACTTATAGGTAAAATATATATATATATATATATATTAACTTCAACATTTTTTATTTAATATTTAGATATGTGTCATTTTTTAAAATTAAATATTAATAAAAATTTGCTATAAATAAAAGTTAGAAAAAGAAAGGAAAAAAATGCTCAGTGCATGGAGCTTACAGAGCTAAGAATGCTCATGGAGCCAACATTGCTCCGTGAGCATTGTTAGCTCCATACACGGAGCAAACAAGCTCCGTGCACGGAGCATTGCTTAAAGGTTGGTTGGTTTTTTATTTTTATTTATTTATTTATTTATATATATAATACTTATGTTTTCATTTTCGGACTCATTATGGGATATCAAATGAATTCGAAATATTACACTTTTGATATCATTTTGAAGTACTCATGGCATAGTATTACATGTCGTTAACGGTGCACGAAACGGCCAATTGTGGCAAATGTTACGAGGCGTCAAAATAGGCATTTTCAGACTATTATTTCGAGAATTTCGATAACAAGTTAATTTTAAAAATTCATAGATGATTGTACCGTAGTCGAATAAATAAATCTTTTATATTCTTTCGAAACTCATTTCGAGAAATATATCATAGACACATCGAATGATCTAAATGAATATCGAAAATAGTTAAATGTACATCAAACATGTGTGTTAAAAATGCGCATAACTCATCTTTTTCTTAAAAAATCAATTACTTTATTAATGTTTATTATTTTTTCTCGACAATTTTCTCACAAAATTACTTCAAGTTCTTTAAAAGTAAAAAAAAAAAAACTTATAATTATAAAAGTTACTTATAAGTAAAAAATATTAAATTAAATTTTTAAGTAGATATGTAAATATATTAATTTTTAAAATATATTTTACACTAACACATTTATCTAAATTAAATTTGCTAAAAAAAAAAAAGAAAAAAAAAGATCTCTCTCTCCAAAACATTGCTCCGTGCACAGAGAACAGTAAACCTCACATTCTCTCTTTTAAGATAAGGAGGAGTTTTTTTAAAATTAAATATTTATTAATAAAAAATTACTATAAATAAAATTTTTGAAAAAATTATCATCACTCCGTGCACGGAGTGGAATCACTTCAAGCGCGGAGTGTCATCACTCTATGTAAAAGAAGAGTTTTCTCCTTTTGAAAAATCAAAAGGAGAAATCTCTCCTTTTGAAAGTAGAGATTCTCTTCGTGACGTTACATGGAAGATACCTTGCACCAAGATTGAAACCTCAAACATGAGGACTTTTGAAAACGAAAATTCAAATTCTCTATATACACTTTACACTGACTTTTGTGGAAATGAAACATGATTCATGATTTGAGGTTACATGGAAGACACCTTGCCCCAAAAAAAAAAAAAAAAAGATAGAAATATTGACTTGTTGGGTTCCAAATCACGTTGTATTTGAGAGTAATTATTCTAAATTTATTTCTTCTCTAACATTGAAGGGAGCCAGAGTATATTTGGTATATGTTCTAGATAGTACACGATGGTCCAAAGTAAATTATTAGTTCAAAAAGTTTGAGAAAATAATCATGAACTGATGCCTATAAATGATCATTTTAATAATAAATGAATTTGAAAAATACTTGGTCGAATGTGGGGAGTTTAATCACATTTTTAGTTTAATTTGCAAATTTTAACCGTTTGAATATCTTGAAATCAAACTTTAGTTGATTTGTTTGGTATGAGAACTTTAACATAAGACCGTATATCGTTCCATACACATATGTAGATATTCTTTCTTGGCACAAAGTGGACTTGTTCAAGGTTAACAAGTATTTTTATTTTTTTTTAACTGAAAAACGAAAACAAAAATAAATTATAAGCTTTAATTTTTTATAAATTTCTGATCGATTATATGAAATGGTTATTATCATCATTCCTTTGGTATGTTAAATCATTCACAATCAAGACAAACAGTGAACTTGGAATTATTTTTCCTAGATTCATGTATGTATGTACACTTTGTTCCTACTACGGTGGTGTTCACGGTAGCGCTACCGGAGGCAGTGGTGAGGTCGTTGTCACAATTGGTTTTGTGGTCATAAATTGTTTGATTGATTGTCAGTAATAAATTGATTAATGTGTGACTAATGAAATACATAATTTGTGACCAATAAATAATGTGTGATTTAAAAATTTGCGAAGTTGTGATTAGAAATTTAATTTTGACCTAGAAATAATGTGTGACAATTAATTTGATATTTTATGATCATGAAATAAGTTGCAACTTCTAAAATTTGTGATTTGTGATTAAAAAATAATATATTACTTATAAATTTGTTAAAATTGTGATCGAGAAATAAGCTGTGACTGTAACGTTTGTAATTGTAACTAATACATACTTGTGTCCATAATTTATATAATATTGTGACCTTAATAATATTCAATAAATACAATATATATTTTTAATTAATTTTTTATATATAAAATTTAACCAATATTTGATTTCTAAAATAATAAACCCTGTTTTTTAGTTTTGAACTGGACTATACTTAATCTCTTAGCTATAAAATTTTCCGTTGAAACAAATTTGGGTGCTATGGACTGTTGATATTAATTGTAACATTACTGATGACCCGAGACAATTAACCCCCGTTTGAGCCGCATTTTTCAAAATTAAATTTCTTTAAACTCATTTTCAACACTTACATTCTCTCAATAAAATAATTTTGCAAGTAATCAAAAAAATTTCTTACTTTTGGCTAAAATGAATGAATTCAAAATTTCAAATGGGGGACCGAAACACCAAGTACTTTTGACTGTGTGATAAAAAAAAAATGAATAACCAAATCTATTATTCACACTATTTTATTGAAAAATAGAGATACATTTGAAGGTCTAAATCAAGAATTTTAGCGATTAATTACTTTCATGAGCTATTTACACGTGAATCTTCTGAGCTCCCCAATTCTCAACTAGATTTAATCTCTCAGTAATTGCTGAGTTTGAAAACACTATGAAATAAATAAGCGTGGGTTTGGGATGTTGGGTTCAATCATGGGTTGGGTTTGAGTGCTGTTCGATTCGATGGGCATGCAGTAGCAATACCTTCTCTTCGTCTTCCTCAACTTCAGAAGAGTCACAAATGAGAAATGATTTATGATTTTGGAGTGAAATCGGGTTGGGGTTGGGTTATGGGTGATGTATATCAATTTTATTTTATAATAATAATAATAATAATAATAATAATAATAATAATAATAATAATAATAATTATTATTATTATTATTATTATTATTATTATTATTATTATTATTATTATTCAAAGGTTGAATTATCTTCTGATTTTTTAACCAAAAACTTTTAAATCTGATTTTTGAATTGAAAAGTTAAAAAATCACACAATGTGTTGATGTTATTTCCTCTTTTTTCAAATTCATTGAAAAGTTAAGCACATGTGAAAGGGCTTTTCCCCTCTCACTTTTCTTATTGTCAAAAGTCCTTTATTTTGATTTTCTTATTATAAAAATTTACAAAAAAATTACTATTCTATTTATTTTTATTTATTTCTTCTTTTATTCAATTATAATTACAAAATATTGAGAGGGAAAATGTTAATAAAATTATAATTTCAATTATATTAATTATATATTTTTTAATTTGTATGAAAACAAAAGCAAGTCTATTTTTAGAGGATGAAATGTTGGGATTAATTAGTCCACGCAAATAATGTTGCTATCGATAATTTACTACCACATCATTTTTTGAACAATCATAAAATGTTATTTTTAACAAAGATTAGTACTATCATTAAAATATTAACCACGTAAATATGTTAGACAATGATCTTCAGATATGAGAACTTGAAAATTTCAATAGATAAAAGAGTATAATTTAATTCATACCTTTATAAAAGTCATAATTTGGGAGGAGAATTCAGCGACATTATGTTTTTCATAACTTAATTAAATTTTCATATTTAGACCACAACGTCAAACCCAAATTACTTGGGATATTGAAAAGTTTACAATATGCTTAATAAATGTAGGGTTTAATTAGTCAACGCAAATCATTGAAAATCAGGTGAAAATGTATCTCTCAATTTAAATGGTTTATTTGGGACTCAATTTTTAACAGTCATTAATGAAATGTTATTTTAGATGAAAATTAGTAACTCTCGATAAAATTTCAATTTAAACAATGTAGATAATGATTTTTCGTATCCTAGAATTTCTATGTTCAATAAATAAAAGAGTTTACTTTATTAGAGGTATTATATGTATCAAAAGCACAGTCTAAGAGGGTATTTGTCTGACAAGTTACGTTTTTCAAAACATAATTCATTTCAGATACTAACTTTGTCCCTTTTAGGCATAGCTTAAATAGTTGATGAAAATTTAAGTCAGTCAACAATTAATATAATATTATAAGCGCTAACGTGTGAATGGTAACTTATTAAGTAGCATACTAACTAAACATTCAAGGCTGGGACCTGGGGCATTTCCTCTTATTAATCCAAAAGAATTCCCACTCTAAACCTCACCCAATTATTTATTGGATATGTTTTTCTTTATGGATACATCAACGGGTAGAAAATACAAGCTGAAGTTGCATTGAAATAACAAAGAAATTTCGTATGACCTCGAGCATCCCCATCTTAAAATCCAAAGTGCAGTCGCTGGAAGAGAGCTGAATGATTCAACAAAATGATTGACTCTAAAGCACCAATTCCATGGATAGCCGTATGCGCTGCTGTAGCATCTGGAATATTGACTCTTTTACTTTTTGCTGATAAAGTGCACTCTCTGCACCATAAAAAATTATGGTTCCCCTGCAGATATGCTGCTCTTAATGCTACTTTCTTGGCTCTGATAGGCATCGCAGTGAAGTTACCAATGGATCTAACTACCCCGATGCCAGGTACGTATGATCAAGCCGCTAAAAGAGTTGGCTTTGCTTTCTCGTGTGCTTCAACTGCTCATGCCATGCCTTCTCTAGGATCCATGAATAATAGAGAAATTATTGTGAACTTAACAGCAATTAGTATGCTTAAAGTGAGTCTCGCGGTAGATGTTATCATCCAAGTATTAACAGGCGTGATTGAAGATGATTTCCTTGTGATGGTTGTAGTTATAGATGTTTATGTGCTCTTTATGTTGATTTCTTCTACTTTAACAGTATCTACAAGAAAAATGCATTTGGAACATAAGTATAACGAATTGCACGCAAGAACTTCAGCAGAGGAACTATAACGAGACGAAATAATGGTCTTCGACAAGTTAAAGTCACATGTAAAGAAGTACTGGGTGATGGCAGAAACAGGTGACCCTCGGTTAGTGATGGCACGGTCTGGTGACTTCTGGGTTATATCGTTGATAGTTATAATTTTCTCTGTCGATGGATTAGAAGTGATTACAAACAATAAGCCAGAAATTGCTTCCGACTATAAATGCTCAGTGTATCTAGTTTATTATGCTCAATCTACAGGCATAGTTCTTTGCACTTTCATGTCTTTTGGAAGAATCCTATTAGCTACATTTTACATGGCACGGAATATTAAAACATGTACCATCTCAAGTATTTCCTTAGACATAAAGAGTTACAGGATCAACAGATTGGTAGAGTGGAAAAAGAGGCTCCCATCATCACATGTTCGATACCAGAAGCTTAGAAAAATTATTTATGAAACGAGAAATCTACTTCTCAACATTTGTATAGGAGCTCAGATAGCGATTGTGATCATAAATAAATTGCTTTGCGCATGCGTACTTTTTTTAATTATCCTCAAACCAGTCAAGATTCCACGTGGTTATTGGGAACTAATTGGGGACCTATTAAGCATGACACTATTTGTTTCTATGTTGTTCCAACCCTTGATCATTAGATGCCTCAATGTAATGAAGAACTTTTACTCCGGGGAATCCGAGGCCTCAGTCAATCCCATTGAATCAGAACACAGGCTTGGTTACGAGAAAGATCTTGAAAATTATTTTGTACTTCTAGAAAGTGAGGCAGTAGAAGCAGTACGCCTGATGTTCATTAACGCTTCTATTAATTCATTCATAATGACGGGTTCAAAGCGTCAGCCAAGATGTCTAATGAAGCTTATGGAGAAATCCACCAGCTTCGAGGGTGTACTAAAATTTGAAAGTGATCAAGTCTCTTTAATAATTTGCGAAGAACCTCTTAATTGCTGGAGTCTATCCGTGGCAACGCTAACAAGCATCATGATTGCTCTTCCAAACGTTCAAGATGAGAAGAAGAATCAGTTGTTAAGAAGTGTCATTCAAGGTTTTAAGTATGTCCGCCCAATGGAGAAAAGTCTGGATGTTCATAAAAAAATTGTGAATAGCAAGAGCGCTGCAGATTTTGCATGGGGTTTAGTTGAAATGAGGCACAAATGGTTAGACATGGATCTCCAAGAAATTGCCACGGTATCAAAATCCTCCAAAGAAACTCTTCAGAATCTTGCAAATAGAAGTGAAGAAATTTTGAGAAACTTCACGAGTAGAATAAACGGAAATACTATGGAAAGCTCAGTTAACTTGCCCGAAAATATCATAATTGCCAATTCAATGTACAAAATAAGCAACAGTTTGCTGTTGGTCTATGAGGAAAGCTACCATTCAGCATCAGATACTCAAGTGTTTGAGAGATTGTCAGTTATCATTGCAGATATATTTGCTGCATGCCTGACCAATATACCTCGTCTTATACTCAAGAAATGCAGCAATAGCGCCATAGAAGAACGGGAGAAAAGTATAGAGGAGGCAAGTTACATGTTGGGAGAAACTCAAGGCATTCTGGAAGCTCTTCAGAAGCGTGAAATTCCCAATCTATCACCTGATCAATCAATATATATTGACGAATGGCGTACCTTTCTCAAAAATACTAACCATGGTAATTCGGGCCCAACTCCTAGCAGTGAGAATATTGTTACTACTTCAAGTGGTGAGGTGCATTTGGATATACAAGAACTTCGTGCAAGTGCTACAAAAGGTATGAATGTACAGTTGTTCTCTAGTTCCATTCAGATTTTGCCTCGGAATTTATTATTAATATTCATGTTCCAATTATGAAGACATCAGTTTTTATCTAGGCTTTTATTAAATTTACATTTCACAAAGTAAAAATTAGTAAAAAGTTCTTTTGTATCTAATTGTAAATAACAAAATAATGCATGAAGATAATATTACCTAATATACATTTTAAATTGAATTTTAAAGGAAACTCTTTTAAACGTAAATAGTGTAAAAAGTTGAAGTACGCTAAATTTTGTGTTTTCAGAAGCCTTGGGAACTGATGAAGGCGATGCGGAGTCTCATGTGAGCGGGGAAGTGGAAGAGTTAGATGATGAGGAAGAGAACAACCAAGCATAAAACACTTTTTGGAAGTTGTTGTTTATAAACATCTTTTTTTGTGTGTTTATTGGAGTTTGCCACACAACCGTTGTGATTTGTTAGTCATACATGTATTATCATAAATACCTAGTGGCACCTGTTGTTGGCATATTATTAGACATTATCCTGCATATTGTGAAGATTAGATCTGTCGTTTAATATTGTTATGTTGTTATAATGTGTTGATCACTATAATAGATTATTCACTTATCGTCGGGTTGCAATGCCAAGCAAGTTTTGTGGCAGTGATGATCCATGATTGATCTTCAGGCTTAGGCCTAAATTGGAGACAAACCACGTGGTCCAACCCTCACAAGATCCGTCCAAACCCAGACCCATTTAAAAGTGCTACTTTAAGAACATGTTTTACTTGGATTGTCACTTGGTAGCAACTTCAGTGTATTTGGAGCAATCCAGGTATTGTATGGAGATACAATCTTATAAATTTTAATCTTTTAGATTTTAGAGTTATCAATTTTCCCACTGTGTATATCTGAATCTTGTAAATTTGCCTATAACAATTGAATGAAATATACACAGTTCACAAAAACATTTTCTTCTTCTCATTTTCCTTTTAGCCATCTTCACATGGTATTAGAGTTGTAAACAATATCATTTTCCAGTCTCATATTCATTCACAATGTCTGATAAAACTGTTGCCACCAATATCACATAATCATCATCGTTGCCATCTATCAAATCAGACCTTTATGCCATTTATCATTCAGATAGTCCCTCTATCGTTCTTGTTACACCTCTATTGACAGGAGACAATTATGGATCATGAAGTCATGCAGTAACAATGGCACTTCGTGCAAGAAGCAAACTTGGTTTTGTTGGAGGATCACTTCCAATTTCAAAGGAGAAAGATGATGTTTCCAACTGGGAACGTAGTAATGATTTGGTTGGAAGTTGGATTCTTAATTTTGTCTCACCTGAAATCCGTCCAAGTATCTTGTATGCTGAAATCGTATCACAAATTTTGATGGATCTGAAGGATCATTTTTCTCAATCAAATGCTCCTAAAATCTATCAATTGAAATAATCAATTTCC
>NC_036250.1:10673679-10782483 GCF_002742605.1 Olea europaea var. sylvestris | reverse complement strand
AAGTAACTTTTTACTTACCTTTCAAAATTGAGGAATTCAAGCCTAATAGTGTAGACCACTTATTTTCTAACAACATAGGCGAACTTTCCAATTTTTTTCTTCCTTTCCTTTCCTTTTTTTCCTCTCTCTTTTTGTCTCTGCTTTGACATCTCTTGGTTGTGGGTGAAAAAAATGGATTTGTGTGTGTTTTGTAATGGTTTTGGATTGGATTGATATCAATCCAATTCCACCGCCTTAATCTTTTTCTTTTGTCTTTACATATATATATATATATATATATACACACATTTTGTTTTACTAAATTAAGGTATTACAAAACTCACCCCCTAAAAGAATTTCGTTCTCGAAATTCAATTGATTAAATACGAAAAAGCTGTGAATTTTGACAACACATCTGCTCTTCACTTTCCTATGTTGCTTTTCCTATAACGTGATTCCTCCATAAGATCTTAACCAAAAAATAAATAGTCTTACTTCGCAAAACTTGTTTCTTTTCGTCCAATATCTGAACAGGTTGTTCCTCATATGTAAGATTTTCTTTCTCTTTCAACTCCACTAATAATCTTATAGCATAAGTTAAATTTGATATCTATTTACTAACCCACGAGCATATCGAATACATGTTGAACCGATACCTTAAATATCATCCTAATGATCAATATGTGATATTTTCAGCTTTTCATTTAATCACCTAACGATAATATATACACAGCTTCAAGTTCGGCTCCTTTCCGACTTCAAATATACCTTAGCCTCATGTGATCAGTAAGTATTGATCTTCCCACCATGTGATGACGCCACAATTCCTAAATGTCAATCCCAATATAACCAACCATATATCATGATTTAATCATATCTCTTTAGCCAGTCTACAACGTAATCCATATTTTATTATTCCACTTAGAGAACATTTTCTAAACCATAACATGAATCATTATCGTGAATATCACTTATCATCTTTAAATATAAGAGCAAATATTTCCTCAAAATTTTCTGATAGCAAAACTTTTGACATTTTCATACCCATATAAATTTTGTTCTTTCTTTCTATGAAGAGACAATAATAACATTTAATCCATGAAAATCTATACTCTTATTCCATAAATGGGTCGTTGATCTATCATCAATGTATAATGCTTCTTGTATATCGCATAAAGACCTTTAATTGAGATAATGTAACCTAAAGATTAGGGACAAAGCCAGGAATTAATGTTAGGGGAGAAAACTTTAGAAATTTAATGTACGAATGAATTTCATAAATAACAAAAAAAGGTCATAATATAATATTATCAGTTACAGTTGTACCCAACGATGCTTTATAGCATAAAATTCATCAATAATAGAATCAAAATCTAAATTCAAAGAAAGTTCTCATTCAATGTAAAGTGTCATACAATCAGTAAGAAAACCATCATCCATTTTGTTTTATTGTAGAAAATGCTCGCTCCACGACAGCCGTTGAAATAGGCAGTGTCAATACTAGACGAATCAATTTAGTCAAATTGACGTAACTCTCTAATCTTCTACTTACAACCAATTCTTGACATAAATCAGAAAGTGTAGATACTTGAAATCGAGGTTCATAAATCACATCATGCTGTTAATGTTGCAACTCAACTTTCAAACTATAAATATCTTGCTGTGTAAAATCTTGAGGATAAAATTTCTCTGTAAGCTTGCAAATATTATCCATGTTAAATGATTCAAAAGAATTTTTCGGATCAAATGCCAAGCCGAGAGAAAGGAGTTCTAATGATGTCTCATTAAATCTTGCATCTAACTCCGTCACTAGAAAATCTATGGCTGCATTAAAAATATCGAAGTGGTAATGATGTTCGATGGTAGGATACTCACGACCACGAGAACGACCAACCATATATGAACCATGTAAGTCAAGTATATGTATATCATTTTTTGAGCAAAAACAATTCACCTCTTCAAGAATTTTTTCCCAGTGATTTTCTCTCAATTCTTGAATGATGGTTTTTGTAGTATGGACAAATCTCATAGCAGTTAAGATGTCTTGAGTTTTTTCTGAAGGGCTTGACAAAGCACATCTGTGATTGCCAACATTCAGCACATTAAATACAAAATAAATACAAATTCAAATGATGTCAATTTTTGTAAACACCACCCACTTCAGACCGAGTTCTTACATTTGGAGAATGATCACTAAGATACTCAAGCACCTTGCAAGTTGCAGCATACATATCAATTAAACTCTTTGCAGAGTTGTAATGAGAAGACCAACGAGTACCTCTAGCTCGTTGCAAGTTACCAATTTGATTAGCCCCACTTCCAGTCTCTCCTTCTCCAATTTCCAACAAATGTTCAATTTCTTTTTTTTTTTTTTTGGAACTTTTCAACTCATTGAAGCGTTTAGGAGATGATGTAATCATATTAATAACATTGTCCAAATCTGAAAAGAACGAATTAGTATCTACGACATCCCTAGCTGCTGAAACCAACATGAGTTGCAAACGATGGGTAAAACAATGGACATAATATGCATATGGACAATCTCTAAGAAATAATGCTTGTTGTCCATTCCAAGAACCATGCATGTTATTAGCACCATCATACCCTTGACCTCTCATATTTTGCACTTGAAGGTTGAAACAAACAAGAACATCAAAAACTTGATTCTTAAGATTCAAAGATGTAGTGTCACTAACACTTTTGATTGCAAAAAAAAAAAAAAAAACGTCATGTCAAAATTCCATTACCATTCACAAACCTCAAGATAATAGCCATTTGTTCTTGTGAAGATGCATCTCGAGCTTCATCAACAAGAATACTAAACTTTGCATCCCCAATTTCTTTACGGATTCTTTATCTTACTCTATTAGCCATAATGCTCAAAATCTCTTTTTGAATGTCTGGAGATGTGTATGTAGCATTTTTTGGAGCATTACCCAACACAACTTCTCCTATTTTTGTATTCATTTTTCCAAATGCATCTACCATTTCAAGAAAATTCCCACGATTCAGTGAATATGGAGATTCATCATTGCCTCTAAATGAACAACTTTGAAGTGCTAGCCAACGAACACTCATAATTGTGGTCATTAGATGCAAACGATTTTTCTATTTTTCCTCATTTGATATAGCGTGTATCACCTTGTCAATATATTGGGTTGGTTTCATTAAATCTTCAGCTCTTCTCTTATAGCCATTATGATATAATGAAGATGTTGTACCAATATGAACAAGAAATGCACATTTCTTCCTTGGCCAACCCTCTTCCAACTATCAAATCTAACAGTAACCAATGATGAAATATTAGGTAGAACACCTTCATTGAGAAAAAGGAAGCAGAAAAAACAATATGCCTTATATGTTGAAGGCGAATACTCCAACCAAGAATACTAATTGTACCAATACTCTTGAAATCGACGTTTCTGTCTTCCACATTCTTTGCTTTGATACTCCAAAAGTTTTGGTTGATAAGGCCCGGCTTTTAAATAGGCACACCTAATCTGATCACATTCATTAAACGGATATTCATATATTTGCTTTCTTTTTCCTGGGTCTTGTTCTATAGAATCAGATGGTTCTAACTCAACATTGAAAGATGAGGACGGTTCAATTTCAGTAGATGCAATTGGAGGATTGGGTACCGTAGGAGTTGGAGTAGCAATTGGGGGATTGGGTATCGTAGGAGTTGGAGCACCCTCGGATTTGTCGCTCTTTGTAAATAAAGATAATAAGGTTCTTCCTTTCTTGGCAAGAGGTCGATTTGGTTCCATATTAAAATCTAAAAAGCATAAAAAAAAAAAAAAAAAATCAAAACACTTCAGTATCCCAACAATCCAAAAACAATCCACTAGCAACATTTTAACTGCTTATCTAACCTTTCAAAAATATTATAACTAGCTAAAAATTCAACATCAAATATAAGAATCGTCATAAACTAATACTCCAACGTAAAATATAATTCAAGGTAATCAAGGTCAAGCGAAATACCAGCTTAGTGCTTACATATTTTGTTGCCGTCTTGTCGACGAAGTGAACGAGACAATTAGATGAATTATTAAGCTTGTTTAGATGTTTTAAAAGCAATCCAATCAAATGCCTATAAAAAAAATAATAATAAAATAAAATTATAACCATAAACATAACATAGCAAAAAAAATAAAATAAAATAAATGAACATAATAAAAATTAGAACCATTTACTTACTAACCATGAGATACATGTTCTAAATGGTGTTTGTCCCCATGATGAGGAAACGTGTAATCCAACTGCCAATAATAACTCATTTTTCAACTATTTTGTACTATATACTACATTAATAAGTTATGTTTATATTTCTATTCATTTGTTATTTGCTTAATGCTTATATAATCCGGTGAACATTGTTTCAGAATTCAGATTCAGAATGAAATGCTAGAGGACGTGCTAAAGACTTTCTTCCTCATTTTATTTCTATAAATTAATACTGCCGATGAAGTTTAGCAAAATTTGCACGCCTAATTAATTCCAATTCCAAAAAAATTGTAGGATAATAATATAACCCATAAACATAACATAGATAAAAAATTATCATTAATCAAATACATTACACATAGCAAAAAAAATTAAAACATCAGAACATCTTGCCCAAAAAAAAAGGGTTATTTTAAATCTTGACACAAATATTAAAAGGGCCACAATTACTAACCAATAATCAAAGGAAATGAGTTGTTGGCTAAAAATGGGGTTCGAATCGAATTATCGAAGGAGTTGCCAACAGCCGACCGAAACTCATCAAACTTCACTTGTTCTTCTTCCTTGTTTGTGGCCAACGATCTCCTTTGAGATGGTAATTAGGGAAAAGAATAGAAAGGTTGGGGGTTAGCCTATTAGGGTTATTCAAAGATTTGGGAATTTTTGTTTTCAAAAATTTCAATAAAAAAGCCACAGATTTCGAGAGAGAGAGACGTGTAAATCTGGGCAGGTGGAATGAAAGTGGAGATATATTTGTTCATTTGTTGTATAATCGGGTGTTGGGCAATGGGCTATTGCCTATTGGGTATTAAGAAAAAAAATTTGGGCCAGGCTGAATTTACAAAATGGGTGGGCTAATGGACTAAAAACTAAAAATTTTCTAACATTTTTTTGGGCTTGTAATGGACATGGGATTTGGCAGCACTTGTCACTCCGTCTCTGCTAAAGATACTATATCACAATGACTAAAATCTATATTTGATGATCATCTTAAACTTTAGACATATCCAACATATCCTACTTATATTTCTTAACCAATATATTTTGATAAAAATGGAATACTTGTTTCATGATCCATATAATTGAAAATAGCCCAAAAATTACATCACTAAAGTTTCAATAAATTCATCTTAACTTCAAAATTTAACACAACTCTTTCAAATTGTATGGAATATAACACAATAATTCAACAAATGGCCTTAACAAAATTAATTAACGTAATAACCCAAATCTATCATCACATTATTTTGCTATAGGACAACCATTATATTCATTTACATGCTATTCACCATATCATGTTACGATCAAGTAAACTTGGCATTTATCATTATATCGTATGACCTAAAACATTTAATTATATCGATTTTCCTTAATATCACAAGATAATAGCCTTCATATTTATCACGTGAACATTTCACACATCAATATACCGCATGTTAATTTCCTAATCTCAGTAAATTTAAACTCTACCATTCTCTCATTTTTTTTTTATTGACACAGACAGACCTAAATGCACATATCCATTTAATTCTATTTCTTCAACAACAAATTACCCATAATAGGTGATCATATTCAAATCTGTCCCTATTTTACTTATATTCCTTATAATCAAACAATTCATAAATAATTGAGTTAATTGGAATCACCTAAATGTTAAACCCATCGACGCTTAAGATATACAATAACACATTGCTATCTATCAATCAACAAATCATCATTTTGTCCTTCATAATTTCTTATCATATAGCATAAATATAGACCATTAGGATTTCTATTATCATCCCATATAAGTGGCCACAAATCACCACAAAATTTGGATAATACTAATGACCATTTGGCTGCAAAAATAATTAAAATTCCTCACTGATTGTCATCAATCACACATAATATCATTTCCTTGTATTTATCGTGCAAACTATAACTAAAAATTTTCCTATGTGCACAAAAAAATAAAAAATCATGTAGTTCTACATATAAATTGATAATTAAGTGATTGTAACATCTGTAACTTCGAATGCCCCACAAAATCATCACAATCTGTTCAAATCTTAATAGGCTACATAAACACATGGTTCCAACCCAGCAACTAATAACATTTCCAACCATCATATCATTGCAACTACCATACTTACATACTAATCGTTTCTAAATCTATTAAAAAATATGTTTTTCTATCATTTTGGTTCTATACATTCGAGCTAGAGAGCCAGTGATTTCTGCCACAACGACATGTGTTCATATCACTGAACATGCATGAACCATAAAATTTTTCAAAACCATGCTCTGATACCACTTTGACACGACCTATCCAGAATCACTGTAGTGGACTCGAAACATGACGTGCGCCGATGATAGATGTTGACTAGACATCAAATTTATCACCAATACTGAATATGGGTTACTTCAAAAAATGCATAAAAAATCAGATACTTACGTAAAACATAATGCGATGTGCCCAAATTATTTACTTCGTGCTTCATTAATATGAGTCATAACACTCAACATGTCGTGTGGCTCTCATTCCGAAATCATTAGACTCTTCCAGCTAAAAAGAATCAATTGCTACTTGTAGGAAAATTACAGGAAAATATATGAGTCGATAGCTCAGTGAGTGGAGAAGTTCAAAAATGATTATACTTTTTCAATTTTACATTTTTATTAAAAAATGAGTTCATATCATTGAATAACTGGCAAGATAACATCATATAATTATAGCCAAAACGTGAGATATTCACATAATGTTGTAAAATATCATCTCAAGTCATAATATGATCATAAGATGGTAATCATGCTATAATCTCATCATATCAAATGTATTAGAAAATCTACAAAAAATGTAACCTCTGACTAAAATCAGTAATCTGCTCCTCGAGCTAAGAACTTTTGCCACGCCTTTAGTCCCCTTTGTGAACAAAAGCCGGTCTAAAGACCTCCGGTAATCAATTTCAAAACATAGACAAGGCCCCTCTGTGAACTATATGTACACAATCAAGGCCAATGTCAGGTCAAGACACCTTCGTGTAGGATAGAACAGACAAAGACCCTTCTGTGAACTGGAAAAAGTATTTAATCATGGGTACTTTTCTGGTCGATTTCAATATCACATTTGTTTCACATAACAAGTTATAAATGTACCACAAGTAATCTATGAAATTCCACATGTATCATAATAAAAGAGATTTTCATAATAATCATATAATCGAACACATAATTGCACATACCTTGATAATATATTTAATTTATAAATACTTTGAAAATATATATATATTTCCACTCATAGAACTATATTCGCAAAATCAACTCAGTTGGTAAGTTGTCTCAATGTCCCTATCGCCGCCTGAAATATGATATAATTTTTAAATCAGCAATTAATTATTTTAAGTAATTTCAATAATTAAATAGGCGATACCCAAATTTAATCATTTCACATCTAAGCGATTTCTAAAGTCTCTTTAATCTTTGAAACTAGTTTTTCTTTCATTTAACTCAATTTCATAGCTTATTATACTTAACCCCTTCATTAAAATTCAATTTTATCTAACAATCTAACAACTATAAAATTAGACATAACTTGACAATAAGTAACTTTTTACTTACCTTTCAAAATTGAGGAATTCAAGCCTAATAGTGTAGACCACTTATTTTTTAACAGTATAGGCGAACTTTCCCTTTTTTTTTTCTCCTTCTTTTCCTTCCCTTTTTTTTTCCCTCTGCTTCGACATCTCTAGGTTGTGGGTGAAAAAAATGGATTTGTGTGTGTTTTGTAATGGTTTTGGATTGGATTGATATCAATCCAATGCCACCGCCTTAATTAAGGTATTACAAATGGATTCAAGCTTTGATATAAATAAGATTTGGCTGAAAATAACATCATAATGTTCAACTAAATAAGTACATATTATCTGGTAAGTAATTTTAAGAATGGTCCAAATGATCTCTAGATTGATCAGAAGATCCTTTCAGTTGGCTAGAATTCGTTACTTGAAAGAAACTAGGCCCCCATTTGATTTCCCTTTTTTTGCCACAAAAATAAAAAATATGACCATTATCCATCACACCAAGCCACCATATTTGACTTTTTATCTCTTGTGCGGGTCCCACAACGACTATATTTTTCATTTTCATTCTTAGAAAAATGAGAATCAAACGGGGCCTAGATCTTGTGGAATCATATTGAATATTTGACGATTCATTTCGTACCTTTCTAAAAAACCAATCCTCGAGCCCCATCTTAATTTTATTGAGTATTAAATTTTTAGATATTAGAACTCTTATTGGATGAGAAGAAGAAATTGCATGTCAACAAAACTTTGTTAGTAAGGGCATCCCCAACTCATGCACGAATTGAAATTATTCTTTTTATTTCAACGAGCATTTTTGTGCGAGTTCGCTTCCACCAATAAACCGAAAAATTGCCAGTCAATATATTTAATATAGAAATATACTGACAGGTGTGCCATTTCACAAAGTGCTACTTATATTTAGAGAAAATGGATCCCAATCATGTTGTTGTGGGTTACCGTTGGAGATAGAGGCTTCTTGGACAGATTTGAATCTTGGGAGTTAGCATATTATCAAAAATTTTGTTAAATTTTGAAAGTTATCAAATTATCAAAATTTTTGAAATACTAGTTTGGAACAACATACGTTGATGCATTGTAACTTTTACTATGTTTGGTTGGTTCACATTCCATTAACAAACAAAAAACTAAGTCATGAGCATTCTAAATTAATGGTACTAAGAATGCTGTATTTTGACTTTATTTGACATTCCATAATAAGTGTGTCAAAGCAGGTCGTAAAGGGATCAAAACAACTATTTTCTGAAAAAAATATAAAAAGAACAGCAAAAATTTTGTGGTGTCATTTGACACCACATGGCCCTGTGTGGGTCGGCCCTATATAAATTCTTTTTTGTATAAAACGAATATTTTCCTTATTTACACTCGAGTCAACAAACTTCAAAATGTTGCATTTGGTCTTTTAACTTTCCTTGAAATTTCAATCTAAACTCAAAGTACTTATTACCATCCAACAACTACAACAATGCATATAAATCATTTTATCATATTATATATTCAATATTTCTAGGATATTACATCCCTTTCTCCTTAAAAGATTTTCGATCTCGAAATTACCTTAGTCAAATAGTTCTTGAAAATTGTCTTTAAAATCCTCTCTTTTTGTCTATTTTTTTCTAAAGCTGTATCTTCTAATCCATGATCGCGCCATTGCACCTTTACTAGATGAATTTCTTTATCCTTAACACGTGTACCTTCCTATTAAGTACCTTTGAGCTTTTTTCATACGTCAGATCTTTATGTACTTCCAAAAATTGAAAATCTACCACATGACTAGATCATGAACGTACTTTCTAAGCATGGAGATGTCAAACATAGTACGCATTGCTTAATGTTTAGGTGGCAGTGCAATTCAATAGGCCACATTTCCAAAATTCTCTAGAATTTCAGATGGATCAAGATCTTGACTTTTCTTTCTTACCCAAATGGAGCACGCCTTTTATCGGTGCTACTTTCAAGAAGACTTTATCCTCTACTTGAAATTTAAATCTTTTCTCTTCTTATCAGCATAACTTTTTCTGCCGATCTTGAGCTACTTTTATTCAAACCTGATTCTTGTCGACAACTTGAATTGTCTGCTCAACGATCTCGAGATCTAGAACCTTCTATTCACCCAGTTCGTCTCAATAAATAGATGATTGACACTTCATACCATAAAGAGCCTCATATGGGGCCATGCCTATAATGGTTTGAAACTATTATTGTAAGTGTCCTTCCCAGTTGCCACTAAGATCCAGCGCACATGCCCTCAACATGTCTTCAGGATTTGAATGCTTTTTTTATTGACCTTCCATTTTGTGGATGATATGCTATAATGAACATTAGTTTAGATTCCATAACATCTTGTAAACTATTTCACAATCTAGACATAAATCTCAGGCCTTTATTAGACACAATTAATACAAAACCCAATGTAATCAGAAAATCTCCCTTATATACAACTGTGCCAACTATGCTAGCTAAAATTCATTCTCTACGGCAAAAAATGAGTCAACTTAGACAATTGGTCAACTACTATAAAATAGCATTATGACCTCTAATTGACTTTGAGAATCTAACACTGAAGTCCATGTTTATGTGTTTTCATTTCCACTTAGGAATATCTAACGAGTTCAACAATCCTGACGGCCTTTGATATTCAACTTTGACTTGTTGATAGACCATGCATCGTAATACAAACATTCATGTTCATTTCTTTACATTTCTCCACCAAAATTTATCTTAAAAATCTCAATACATTTTTATACCTTTTGGGTAAGTGGTATGAGCCGAGTGAGCCTCTTCCAAAATCTCGTTTCTTAGAGTTTCATACTATAGCACACATAACCTTCCTTTAAACATAATTATATCCATCGAAGATAGATGAAAGTCCCTTCTTTTTCTAGATGCAATCTCTAACTTTATTTTCGGTAGAAAAATGTCGACTCTATGAGTTTCTTTAATTCGATCCTTAAGAACAAGTTGAACTCTCAAAGTTACCATTCCAACTGTTGTCTGATTAGAGAGACATCCTATATTTTCCTCTTCTCAAAATCCTTAAGTAGTTGTTCTTGCTTAACAGATAAAGCTACAAATTATCCTACTATCTTTCAACTAAGTACATCAGTGACCGCATTAACCTTACCCAGACTGTAATGCATAGTGCAGTTGCAGTTTGTTACAAGTTTTAACCCTATTCTCTATCTTAAATTAAGTTCTTTATGAGTGAACAAATTTTTTAGACTCTTATGATTTGTATAAATATCACAATTTTCTCCATACAAACAATGACTCAATTGTCTTGAAGCATATAAGGATTTGGGCTGCTGAAATCTTTGAGCCCAATGGACATTCTGCTGACCTGGCCCAATGATTTTACCACACTTACTGAACATTCTAGAGTTGACAAAGTCGTGTTTTTCGTGAAACGCGTTTAACTCCAAAATGCGTCCTCTGCTGGATCTCTTATGCGTGGCATAATTGTGACCGCTGGATTGGTCTATGGGGGACGCCTCATATAACTAGGGTTTAAGATATTTTGTTTAACCCTAACTTTTCATTTTTCTTCTTGACTGCCGTTCTTCTTCTTCGAACTCCCCATTTTTCTGTGGGTTTACTTTGTATTTTCTGTGTGAAATCCTTTGAAAGAATTATTGAGATTTATCTCTGTGTGAGATCTGTGTATAGAATCTGAGGGCCTCTTGTGATTAGGAGAAACGACAGTGTACTCTCATATGTTTGTAACTTGGTTTTGCCCAATATCGGTATCTTGATAGTGGATTCGAGCTTAATCCGTATGGATGCTCAACGGGGATGTAGGCGTTAGTTGGTCACCGAACCTCGGGGCCTTTGGCCGAAAATTCTGTGTTCTTTTATGATTTTTCTGCACTTTTGGATTTTGTATTTTATTGAAAATACTTGAACGTATAAAAAGATTTGAACAACTAGGACTAACAGTGGTATCAGCGCCACTGCTATATTCGTTTTTTCAAAATATTATTGTTCAAATCTTGCATTCTATAACACGACTGTACTTAGAACTATCAAAAATTAATAGATCTGTTTTCTATTGTACAGGAAATCTCTTCAATCTGAATCTTGAGCAGATCTATGGAAACAGATTGGTACCTTTCGAAATAAACTGCAGATCTGGTGAAATCTATACTTTGTCCAAATTTAAATATTTACTGAACATTGATTCGGGTTAAGTTAGGGATTTTCTTTGAACCTCCTTAATTTTCCTTTGTCTAGGGTTTCATGCGAGAACCCTAGAATCTGAGGGAATTAAGGAACGGTGAAGAAATCCATTAGGGCATAATTTTTCCATGTACTGCGATTTATGCTAATTTCTGCATATCTTAAATTTGGTGTATAGGAATTCACAATACTAGTCAACAATCTGCAGTTGACATTATTCAATTTTTTGTTTATGCACTTACATGTTACATAATTAGGCAAGAAATTGCTTTATTTGTTATTGCAAGAATAAATTGTCAAGTAAGAAGTTTACTGAGTGTGAACTATTTTATACAATATATTTCTGTTGTTCTCTGCATAAACTGTGACAATTTTTGGGAATTAAATCTTACCTAACTCATCTAAAATACTATAGTGCTATACTTGTACAATATGTCCACTAAAACTGATATTCAACATTGGGATGGGAAAGGGGATTTTACTCTCTGGAGCCAGAAAATGAAAGCCCTCTTAATGCAATTAAAATGTGTTAAAGCAATTGATGAATCTTGGCCAAAACTTTGTCAGAAGTTAGAAAAATTGAGCAAGATGAATTGGCATGGAGTACAATATTTCTTCATCTATCTGACTCTGTGATTAGAAAGATAGGAACTACTACTATTGCTGTTGAGTTGTGGACAGCCTTAGAAAAACAATATGTTTCTAAGTCTCTCCCAAATAAGTGCTTCCTCTGAAAACAATTTTTCAGTCATAAATTTGACCCTACTGCAGACCTAGAAGAAAATATGGACAGGTTTAATAAAATTACACAAGATTTAACCAATTGTGGGGAAAAGATCTCTGATGACCAGAAAGTAGTTGGTCTTCTAAATGCCTTGGGTGATAAGTACAAAGACATTAAGAATGCCTTAGAATATGGTAGGAGTGACTTAACTGTTGAAATCATTCATGAGTCACTCAAGACTAGAGATCTAGAACTTAAATCTGAACATAAAGTTGCCTTAAATGTTGAAAAATCAATGTCCAATCCAAAAACTCCCATAAAAGTTTTAAATAACTTTAGTCAAGCTAACTATAATAGAGATAAAACTTTCTCTAAGAAGAAATGGGGAAATAATAAAGGAAAGGACAAGAAGCTATATAAAGGAAAGGCTAACAATAGAAAATGTTATTACTGCGGTAAAACTGGTCATTTGATAAAAGACTGCTTCAAAAAGGCTAATGACCTAGAAAATGGCTCTAAGCAAGAAAATGGCACTTCAGCCATTGCTGCTTCCTATGAAAGGGAAGAAGATGCTGATATTAGGCTAGCTTATGTGCACTCATTAGAGAAATCTGAATATGACTGGGTTCTAGATTCAGGGTGTTCCTTTCATATGAGCCCTAATATTAAATGGTTTACTAATTACACAAACCTTAGTGGTGGATGTGTAAAACTGGGAAATAATGATTCCTGTCAAGTAAAAGGAATTGGAAACATTGTTTTAAAATTGAAAAATGGTCAACATCTAAGGCTAAATCATACTAGATATGTCCCAGCACTTAGAAGGAATCTAATATCCCTTGGGGTCTTAGATGATGAAGGGTATCAAATTGAAATTAAGGATGGCTTCACAAAATTAAATAGAAATCAGTCACTTATATTCAAATCACCCAAAATAAATGGTATCTATATCCTAAATCCTGATGATGTCATTCAGAATGTTGCTGTGAATCTGATGACACAACTAGATAATTCTGATCTATGGCACAAAAGACTAGGTCATCTTAGTGAGAAGGGTCTAAAGACACTTTCAAAAGTTGGTGTTTTTGGGAATGACAATGTTCAGAAGTTAACCTTCTGTGAACATTGTATTATGGGAAAACAGAATAGAATGCCATTTAATCATGGCATTCATAAGTCTCAAAATATACTTGAATACATTCACAGTGACTTATAGGGCCCTGCACCTGTGTCCACTATATCTGGATATAGATATTACCTCCTTACTGTTGATGATTACTCCAAGAAACTTTGGATCTTCCTACTAAAATCTAAATCAGACACCTTCTTAGTCTTTAAGGAGTGGAAAACCTTAGTAGAAAATCAAACAAGTAGGAAAATCAAAGTTTTAAGAACTGACAATGGTTTGGAGTTCTGCAATGCTGAATTTAATCAGTACTGCAGTACTAATGGAATACTAAGACATAGCACTGTAACCTATACTCCTCAACAAAACGGTGTAGCTGAGAGAATGAATAGAACCATTCTTGAGAGAACTAGGTGCATGCTGATTAGTTCAGGATTACCAAAAATCTTTTGGGGGGAAGTAGTAAAAACTGCTTGCTATCTGATAAATTTATGTCCTTCCATTTCATTAAATAATAAGATACCACAACAAATATGGTCAGGATCGGTTCCAAACTATTCTCATCTAAAAACCTTTGGGTGTGCACCCTATGCTTACCAAATTGACTCAAAACTAGACCCAAGATCTTTGAAATATGTTTTCTTAGGATATGGGGAAGGGGTAAAAGGCTATAGATTCTGGCTGAAGGAAGCCAAAGGATTTAAAGTAATCATAAGTAGGTCTGTGGTTTTTAATGAAGATATTTTCCCATGTCTTGGTGACAACAATGAAGACAAAATTACAGATAATGATTTTGTTATGATAGAATTAAATTTTGAAAGCCAAAATTCCCTTGAACAAATACATACTGAGGTGGAGACACCTTAGGTTGAGATTCAATCAGACACTAATGATGAGAATGTAGATAATTCTCAAGAATTAGAACCTGCACATGACCTGCAGGACTATCAGTTAGCCAGAGATAGAGAGAGAAGAACTATTAGACCTCCCTCTAGGTACTAGTTTGTAGACTATGTGTCTGACCAGGTAGATAAAGAATTCTTAGATAAGGAACCTGAATGCTATGAAGAGGCTATCACCTCTAAAAACTCTGCTAAATGGGTTACAACAATGCAAGAAGAGATGAGTTCTCTGTATAAAAATAAAACCTGGAACTTAGTGGAAAATCCTAAAGACTGCAAACTAATTGATTGTAAATGGGTTTACAAAATAAAAGAAGAAGAATATACTTCAAATAACAAAAGATATAAGGCTAGGCTGGTTGCTAAAGGTTTTACACAAAGAGAGTGCATTGACTACACTGAAATATTTTCACCTATAGTGAAATACACTTCAATTAGGATACTTCTTGCCCTTGTCACTCAATTTAACTTAGAACTTGAACAATTAGATGTAAAAACCGCTTTTCTGTATGGTTTTTTAGATGAAACCATATACATGACACAACCAAAAGGCTTTGAAGTTAAAAATAAAGAACACTTAGTTTGCTTATTAAGTAAGTCCTTATATGGCCCAAAACAGGCCCCAAGACAATGGTATAAAAGGTTTGACCTTTTTATACAAGGACTTAAGTTCAGAAAATCTGAATATGATCCCTATTTTTATTTCAAAAGAAATGAGAGATCTGAATTCTTTTATCTGCTTTTGTATGTGAATGATATGCTCCTAGCTAGTAATGACCTTGATGCATTGAACTCTATAAAAGAAAAATTGAAGTCTGAATTTGAGATGAAAGACTTAGGACCTGCTAGGAAGATTTTAGGAATGGAAATAAAAAGGGATAGACAAAATGGAAAATTGTTTTTAACTCAAAAAGGGTACATTGAAAAGGTAATTAGACGTTTTTCATTGCATGATGCCAAACCTGTTAGTTTACCTCTATCTACAAATATTAAATTGTCCATTGACCAATCACCTAAAAATGAAATTGAATTAAAAAGAATGTTACACGTACCATATGCTAATGCAGTTGGATCTGTAATGTACATCATGGTCTGCTCTAGACCTGACATAGCCTATGCTGTGAGCGTTTTGAGTAGATTTATGAGCAACCCAGGTGAACTTCACTGGGAAGCCATGAAAAACTTAATGAAATACCTAAAGGGCACACAAATTTTAGGACTTATGTTTAAAACTAACAAAAATGGTTTAAGTTTGAAAGGCTATGTAGACTCTGATTTTGCTGGAAATTCTGACAATAGAAAGTCAACCACTGCATTTTTCTATGTGATAAATGATACATGTATTTGTTGGAAAGCTCAATTACAGAAACTTGTGGCCCTATCCTCTACTGAAGCAGAGTATATTGCTGCCATAGAAGCAGTAAAAGAAGGAATCTGGCTAATGGGTCTGTTAAATGAATTAGATGTTATAAGAAATAAGGTGGAGCTTTGTTCTGATAATCAGAGTACAATTTTCTTGAGTAGAAATCCTATTTTTCATGATAGAACAAAACATATAGATGTTAAGTTTCATTTTATAAGGGATATTGTAGAAAAGGGTGATATAAAATTGGTTAAAATTTCTATCAAAGTCAATCCTGCAGATTTAGGTACAAAGGTAATACCTATCAGTAAATTTTTTGATTCTTTGAAACTTTTGAATCTTGAAGTTTACTAATTCTTATTCTTTGTTAACAGGTAATAAAGAGCAAATGAAATACAGTTTATGATCGAATCCACTAACTAGCTTCAAAATTCTAGCAAGGTGGAGAATGTAAGGATTTGGGCTGCTGAAATCTTCGAGCCCAATGGACATTCTGCTGACCCGGCCCAATGATTTTACCACACTTACTGAACATTCTAGAGTTGACAAAGTCGTGTTTTTCGTGAAACGTGTTTAACTCCAAAATGCATTCTATGCTGGATCTCTTACGCGTGGCATAATTGTGACCGTTGGATTGGTCTATGGGGGACTCCTCATATAACTAGGGTTTGAAATATTTTGTTTAACCCTAACTTTTCATTTTTCTTCTTGACTGCCGTTCTTCTTCTTCGAACTCTCCATTTTTCTGTGGGTTTACTTTGTGATTTTTGTGTGAAATCCTTACAAAGAATTGTTGAGATTTATCTCTGTGTGAGATCTGTGTATAGAATCTGAGGGCCTCTTGTGATTAGGAGAAACGGCAGTGTACTCTCATATGTTTGTAACTTGGTATTGCCGAATATCGGTATCTTGATAGTGGATTCGAGCTTAATCCGTATGAATGCTCAACGGGGATGTAGGCGTTAGTTGGTCGCCGAACCTCGGGGCCTTTGGCCGAAAATTCTGTGTTCTTTTATGATTTTTCTGCACTTTTGGATTTTGTATTTTACTGAAAATACTCGAACGTATAAAAAGATTTAAACAACTGGGACTAACAAAGCATATGCAAACACTTTACCATTTTGCATCGGCACACATCTTAATCCTTAAGAAACCCCTCTGAACCTTCTGGCATTGTTGAGACTAATAATGTAACTAGTCTCTGTTTCAACTCTTGGAAGTTCTTTTCACATTTTTTAGACTACTGAAACTTAATGCCCTTTCTAGTCAACCGAGTCATCAATCCTTCTACGAATCTACAATAATAGCTGCCAATCCTAAGAAAATGCAAACTTCTCTAGCATTGGATGGTCTATACCACTTCTTCACGACTTTCACTTTAGTTGGATTGACTTCAATTCCTTGAGAAGTCACAAATGACCGAGAAAACCTATTTGATCCTGCTAAAACTCATATTTATTGAATTTTTATGTATAACTTTCTCATCGCAATGTATCCAAGACAGTTTTGAGCTGCTTTCCATGTTGTTCTTTATCTTTGGAATACTCCAAAGTATCATCGAGCACTCAAAACAAGGTGGTTGGTCATCAACCTACAGCTGGAGTGGTAGATTTGTCACCTGCTGGCACTTAAGTTGTGATTATGGGAAACAATGTGCTTTGTAAAATAGTTGGAGCTGGTACAGTCAAGATTAGAATATTTGATGGAGCTATCAGGACACTTACTGATGTAAGGCATGTTCCATAACTAAACAAAAATCTTATGTCATTGAGTACCATTGATTCAAATAGGCATAGATACGATGGAGAAGGTAGAGTTTTGAAGGTGAGAAAAGTTGTTTTTGATGTCATGAAGAAATATAAAAAGTCTACGCAGTTGTACATTTTGCAAGGTTCTGCAGTTATAGGGATGCAATGCTACTTCTTTGGCAAATGAAGAAGTTGCAAAATTTTGGCATATGCTACTTGGGTACATGAGTGAGAATGGTATGACAAAATTGAGCATGAGATGGCTTCTTGATGGGAATAGGACCAGTAAGTTAAAGTTCTATGAGTATTGTATCTTTGGTAAACAGAAAAGATCAGATTTACAAAAGGAATACCATAAAGAAAACAATTGAGCATATCAATTCAGATCTTCAAGACTGGAGAGGATGCCTTCTAAAGGAAGTGCTAATTATTTGTTGACAGTGATTGATAATATCTCCAGAAAAACTTGGATATTTTTCTCGAAACAAAAGAGTGATGTGTTTGCTACCTTCAAAGAATGGAAAACTATGATTGAGAAGTAAATTGGGAGCGAGTAAAATGCCTATGTATAGATAATAGGTTTTGAGTTTTACCTCGTAGAGATTCTTGTAAAATTGAACAACTGAATTAAAATACTTAGGTAATGTTGGAAATTAGTTTAGAAATTAAATTAGAAGCTTCTGATAAGTCTAGTTCAAATTTGAAGGACAGTAGTACTTTGCCTCCACCACCATCAACATTGCAGTATTCAATAGCAAAGGATAGATCTGGCAGAGAGATTAAACCTCCATAAAAATATAGAGAAATAGACTTCTTAGCTTATGCATTGAACATGATCGACAATATTGATTCCATTGAAGAGCATGCCACATACTCATGGTTTTAGAAAATGGTTGATAGTCATGCAAAAAAGATGGAGTCACTTAATAAAAATAGCACATGGGACTTGGTGAATTTATCCAAGGAGAAGAAGGTTGTTCACTGGAAATGGGTGGTCAAAAGAAAGGAATGTACATCAAGAATTGAAGAGGCCAAGTACAGCTAGTTCCAGGTGTTGACTTTGTAGATGCGTTTTCACCGGTTATAAAGCATAGCTTAATTCAAGCTTTGCTTGGGGTTGTTTTTAAGGATGACTTGGTGCTTAAGTAGATAAATGTCAAAACAACATTCTTATATGGAAAACTTTAAGATAACATTTATATGCAACAACTAGAGGCATTCATGGTTATTGGAAAAGAAAACTATGCATGCTTGTTGTAGAAGTCCTTATATGAATTGAAGCAATCACCAATGCAGTCTCATAAGAGGTTCGATTCGTTCATGACCACTTATAAATTTATCAAAAGCAATTATCATAGTTAAGTATACTGAAGAAAGTATGATAATTATTCAGTTACATATCTACTGTCGTATGTCAATGACAAGATGATAGTAGCTAAAGATAAAATGGAGGTTGGAAAGGTAAAAGCTTTGCTTAATGAAGAGTTTAAGATGAATGATTTGGGTGTAGCAAGGAAGATTATTGGTATAGAGATCTTGAGGGACTAGAAAGCTGTCATATTGTATTTGAGTCAAAAAGGGTATATTGAGAAGGTATTTTACAAGTTTAATATGTTGAATGCAAAGGCTGTCAATACTACATTAGTTGCCCAATTTAAATTACTATCTAACTTGTGTCCACAGTCAAATGAACACATTGACTACATTTATATGGTTTTTTATTCAAGTGCAGTGGGATTGCTTATGTATGCCATGGTTTTTACAAACCTAAATTTGGTACATATAGTTGGCATAACTAGTAGATACATGGAAAATCCTAGCAAGGAACATTGGTAAAACAGTGAGATAAATATTTAGATACTTGAGGTGCTCTACTAACGCTTGTTTGCATCAGAAATACAAATGAAGTCATTGGTTATGTGAATTCAAATTATACAGTGAATCTTGATAAGTGGAGATCATTCATATATGTCTTTACCATTGGAAGATACGCCATTAGTTGAAAGGCTACTTCACAGAATACATTATCACTATTTACAACAAAGGCAAAGTACATGACTATTATAGAAGTATGTAAGGAGGCTATGTGGTTAAGGGCTTTGATTGGTAAACTTAGTAAAGGCTTGTAGATTTCTACAGCTTATTGTCATAGTCAGAATGCTATCTTTCTGACATAGGATTAGATAGGACAAAGCACGTTGATATGAGCATAAAGTAATCGTTTGTAGGGAAATTATAGTGAGTAATGTTAATACCAACAAGAATCTCACTGATATGATGATAAAATAACTTCTCATTGCTAAGTTTGAGTGTTGTTTGAACATAGTTGGTATTTGTTATTGATTTAGCCCTTGGGCCTTGTGTGAAAGAGGTGGAGTAGTTGTTTGGTGATTTATGGAAGATAGTGTTATAGTTCTTTGCATTGGAATTTGGTTCAAGGTGGAAAATTATTAAAGTGTGACCCAAATTCTACTGGGTATTGGTATTTGGTTGAAGATGACATGAAGAGGTCAAATTATGGACCAAGGAGAAAGTTTCAAAGCATTCTCACTTGCTAAGTGCCTGTCTCTACCTTGACTGCTCAAAACAGGGGAGTTGGCACTCACTTGGTGCCAGCTTGCTATTCGAGCAACGGTTCAAGGCCAAGGCTGATTTCACATTTTAACGTGTTTTATAGAATTTCAATGATACTATACTCTATTTTTGGGGATTATATGCAGCACTCACGGCTTGTAAACATAACACAACACTGTTATAGTCTTAAAGAGAGTTTAGATATTGATTAACAGCATTGAGATCTCGTGTAATCAACGTTCATTATTGATTATAGTGAATGACTCATCTTCTAACTGTGGTTTCTTCAGTCTTGGATTTCCATATAATATCTTGATGTTCTTGCCTTGTTTGGTTTATTTTATTATTGCCTTTTATCTCGCACTTATTTCATAATCAAATACTATAACAAACTGATCTAGATATTGTTGAAAACCCCTATTCATTATATCCATGAATACTATGGGAGCATTAGTTACACTAAACTGCATAACTATAAACTCATAATGCCCATAGCAAGTCCTGACTGCTATTTTTAGAATGTCACATTACTTAATCTTTAATTGATGATATCCTAAACTTAAGTCAATCTTGGAAAAATACATAGCTTTCTTCAACTGATCGAACAAATCTTCAATTCTCGAAAGATGACACTTGTTTTTTATTGTGAAATGATTTAACTCCCGATAATCTATGTAAATCCTCATTGATCTATCTTTCTTCTTGAAAAACTTAATGGAGCATCGCATGGAGAAACGTTTGGCTGGATAAAACCCTCATCCAACAACTCTTGCATTTGTAGTTTCTATTTCTGCAATTCATTTGGCACCATTCTATAAAGAGTGCTGGATACTGGGCTTGCTCCCGGTACTCAATCAATTGGAAATCTAGTTCCAAAAACTTTTGCTCGTTAACCGATTACGGGTCCCGTTCATCCAACTACACTTATAAATGTACAATTACAAAGTGATCTCACCATTAAAAATGTCGGAAAAGTTCCATATATAAATCCAAAGTTTCTGTTCTAATTTCTACTAGGATTTAATTAAGTCTCTCTCTCGAAGGAAAGATCATGGGTTCGAAATCTGGGAACTCAATAGAAATTCGTGAAATTTAGGATGGGTTAGGCTCTTTCAAAGTGGACCGTATGTATGATATAAAGTCTTGAGCACAAAGGCTTGGGCCATTACAAAAAAAGCACGTTTTGTGTAACGACTCATCCTCTATGTCTAAGTATTGGTACCAAGATTTAATTTAAGTCTATATTAAGGGAAATGATATAGGTTCGAATCCTGAGAGCCTATAGAAAGTCAAGAGGGGTAAGATGGGCTTAAGCTATCCAAAAGTGAACTGTACGCAAAAGGATGAATGAAATCTGGTATTATAGTGGTAGATTGATTCACCAAATGAGTAGCATTTAGCAAAAATTACAGTGCAAAAGATCTTCGACTTCATCTGAAATTCGATCATTTGTAGGTTCGATATACCCTATTTGATCACCATAGACAAAAATAAACAATTCAATAATTCAAGGCATAGGTCTTTTGGTGACGAGTTAAAAATCAGAAAATGCTTCCCGACACTAACCATCCCAGGCCAGTGGTCAAGTAAAGTAATCAACAAAATAATTAAGAATATTTTAAAGTTCGTCTAGATGAATTGAAAGGATCATGGCCACCAAGTAAACTTTGGTTCTAAAACGCTATTTCCCTTAGCTTTTGTAGTGGTGACAATGATCTCCATCGATATAGAGACTCCTTCATTTCGATTATGTATTACATCAAAGAAATGAGACAGGAGGCTTTACAAGATAGGACAGGATCTGCTAGAAGAAAAGAAGAATAATGTCGGCCTAAAAACTGTTATATACAACTAAAAGAATGCCAGATATTTAAAGCAGAAAATGCAAGAAAGAGAATTTGAAGTTGAGGAACTTATGTTAAGACATGTGCTCCTCACCACTAGAGAACTCAACTTTAGGTCGTTAGTCCCAAACTGGGAGTGCACATATAAAATCACCAAAATCCTCACAAAAGGCTCGCACAAGCTTGAAGACATGCAAGCTAGGCCACTCATACACCCAAGGAATGTGAAACATGTTAAAAATATTATTAGTAGGAATCATGATAAAGATCATGCATGACGTTAACTGTATTCTCTCCCTTTAATGAAATATCCCTCATGTTGTATGTGATACAGCACTTAGCTAAAATTTTGAAAGGAATTCTAAAATTAAAAATAGATTTCCAAATAAGGACTGCTCATAAAGTAGTCTAGAGTTGATGTTGTACGTGCTACAAAATTCGGCTGGAATTTCAAAGGGAATTCAAAAGGGACCTTGGGCTTCAATTATTAACTACATAAATCGAAACAGAAAAGTAGAATAAGAACTAGTCATAATTAACAAAAGACAAAAGCAACTCAAGGAGAATGAAAGTAACTTCATTTCATTAAAAAGATAATAAAGAAATAAATCATAATTAAATAAAATAAAGAGTAGAATGAAATAGCAAAAATACTACAAGAAATATATACTTTTCCTACGAAAATTCCGTAGACAAATTAAAATTTGTGGGCGGAGTTCACTTTTTTCTACAAACAGACATTTCATAGGACTATGATTTGATTCAAAATTTTTAATAGTGGAAGGACTTGTGCCCACTAAAAATTATATTTTTTTCAGACGATAAAATTTGAAAGTCAAGAAGCATCTTTAGCCTACAAAAAATTTGATTTGTTTGTAAGCTAATAATTAGTGGGAAATTTTTCCAATTTAAATCACGCAAAATTTTTAAAACACGGAAAACAGCTGTTGCTTCCTATTCTTCCATCACTGTGCGTGAGAGAACCATGGAAGAAATGCCACCTTCTTCCTCAACAATCGACCACCACCCGCCACCTAGACCACCAAATCCCACTACCATTCGAACCCCCTCACCTTCCTCTTCAACCTCTTGTCATCACCAGGCCATGGAGTTGACGAAAACAGCCCCAATCAGTACCCAAAACCACGCTACCAATCACCATTTTCGCCATATTTCCACTGCCGTCAGCCACCGTTTCGATTGCAGACCACCACCACTCCCCTCCTCTCAACCAAGCGCATCCAGTACCACCATGGGTCACTTGCAATTTTGTCCAGAATCGAGAGAGCTTGTGAAAGCAGTCCGTGAGTGCTCTAATTTGTGTTTTTTTAATTTTAATTATTTAATATTATTGATTGGTTCACTGTCTGGTCTTGTCCTATAGACCCGTTTAGAAACTATATAAATCCCAGAAAATAACATAAATCTTAGCACTCAAATAAGTATCGGTTGCTTCTTGGATTCGATGCTCGTATAAAGTAACAATTTCCCTTACAAGAAAGCTGTTGTTCTAGTTGGCACCATTCATTTCTCTTTTTTTCATGTTTTCATTTCTTCTTCTTTTTTCTGGAGCTCCAAAACCAAAACTGTAATCTGGGTTTTGAATAAAAATTCATTTAGTGAAAGATCTTTTGATTATCCGATTTAAGGTGAGTTTATCAGAAACATTTGAACTCTTATTCAATTTTTGTTTTATTATACAATGTAATTATGTAAATTACAGTCTAAAAGAGTAAAGAGTCATCAGTAGAACTAGATTTTTATCAAAAAAATTACTAACTCTTTGCTGGATCTTTTACTGTATTAGTTTGTCATTGTACATGTTTAGCATTGATTGCTAGAGAAAGAATCATTTGAGACAACATACTTTGCTTCCAAGGAAAAACGGAGATGTTATCTTTTTTGGGAAAAGTTTCAATATTTTGCATTGACAATAATGGGTTCTAACATGAATATTGGTATGCAGTTGGATGGAATTGAATAATATAATTATCATTTTTTTACTATATATATGCCACATTGCTTGTATTGGTAATTTTTCAAAGGCAGATTCTTTTTTCTCCCTTAAATTTTTTTATGTTTATTTTTAATTTTTTGCATTTTTCTGTTATTTTCTTGAGTTAATAGTGAATCCATTTAAATCTGGACAGAATGATGAATGGAAGATAACAGAAATTTCTCTACATTCTTAAAGGTTGAACCCCAACCTTAAGGGCCCCCACCGACCCTGCCTTGGGCCATCGTGGAGGAGGTAAATCGCAGGATGTGCCTCCCAGGAGCCAAGGTGGAAAGCACATGGATAGGCCAAGGCTGTTAACCCATATGGTAACTCCCGCTTGCAACAAAGTCAATTCCACCTTGCGGGGAATCGAACTCTGCACACTGCCGCGCTGAGCCCTATCCGCCCTCCCCTTTGCCACTGGGAGATATGCCCTGGGGGCATAAATTTCTCTACATTCTTGTTTGTATGCTGATTGTGACAAGAACAAAAGGATTTTTGGTTGATATTACTTATGTTCAAAGTGATGCGGCAAAAGGAGCAAGTAAAACATTAAGGGTCAACATTTAGAGCAAAATTATAATTTTTTTTTTTGACGTGCATATATATATTTTTAAAAAAGATTCAATATTTATTTTTCTGCTTTGTGCTTGCAGTTTGACGGTAGTCCACCGGCATATCATTCTCTGATAGGGGATTTGGTGCAGGAATTAACAATTGGTTGGTTCATATCGAGGTTAGTCCTTTTTGCATAAGCTATTAAAAATATATATATTCTCTTATGTTTTTTCCTCCAACTTCGACTGTATTCTTACTTGCTATTGTTAACTTGAGTGTTCTTATGTAGGCCGTTCTGTCTGGATGTTCAGTCAGTGGATTAGCATCGATTTTGCATTATTATCTATATTTTGTTATAGAATGTTAAGAAGACTTCCTTCTTTTATAGGTTTATTGAAAAACTACAGCAAGACATTCCCGGTGAATTGGTTAAGAAACAGTTAGAGGGGCTATGTGTTGTCTATTACTTAATCACCTTTACAAGCACTAGGGTGATTTCATTGCTACAAGCTACATAGCTCAAAAGCAAGCTTGCTAATGATCAGCTCAGAGCCTTGTATTCTTTTACTATATTTTTTTTGAATCAAGCAATTTCTTTATTTACTCTTTTACTGGATGCCTGTAAATTGAAAATTACCTAGTTTGGATTTGGATGAACTATAAATTTTGTTATATTTGTGTTTTGGTAAAATATTTTGATTCAATATTACATTGATTGACACGTGTTTAATTAAATTATAGTCTTTGGCCTTTTTATATTATTTTGAATAAGGTTAAAAAAATATATGAAATAATTTAATTTCTCCTGACAAATTCTTTGAAAATAACCTACAAATATGTTTTCCCCACAAAATTATTTGTAAATAGGGTTTAGCCCACAAAATAATATCTGCCGTGTTGTCATAAATATTCTTTTCCCACAAAATTTATTTGTAGGAAAAAACACAAATTAGCCTACAACATAATTTGTAGGGAAAGCATAATTGTTTTGTGGGTAAAATTAACTTTAGCAGATGAATGATTTTGTCGAGGGAAAACTTACACGACAAATTGTGTCTCCCCAAAGTGTTTGTAGGGAAAAACTTTAGCCCACAAATTTAAATAATTCGTCTTATAACTTTCCCTTCGATATTTGCCCCACAAACATGCCTACAAAAATTTTTCGCCTGCAAAGATTTTTTCCTACAATATGAACCTTTCCCTACAAATTTTGTTTGTAGGGAAAGCATAACTTTCTTGTAGTAGGTAAGTGGAAAATATCCTTGAGCAGGGACAATGACATCGGGGTAAGGTTCGATGTTTGGAGCAGGCTCATCAGAGGTCGCAGTTGGCATTTATGCCAAAATTTTCTTGAAGTTAGCTAATGCTTCATGGAGGAAATCAAAGTTAAAACCCTGAATTATTTCTATATGCTTGAACACCTCCATCATACCAATTACACAAGCATCTTAGGCCAAATCATCAAATGTTGGAGACTTTCTTCCGCTCTTCGACCATCCTAGCTGCTCGAGCACTTCTTTATCAAGTCATTTTTTTTCTTTGAAGCCTTCTTTTTTTCCGACTTAGCATAGGCATTGGCCTTCTCCCCCAGATCTTTGTAGCCTCAAGTTTTAGCTTGAGGTTTACTTCAGAACATTCCTTGCTAGCCAAGGTTTTTTTCAACTCCTTTCTTCTCTTGACCCGTATCTTACTATCGATCGTATGATTAGCTTGCTTAGCTTTAACAGCTAGCTGCATGGCTAGAGTCTTGTCCCTCAGCTTCATCACCTTCTCTAACTCCGATTTAGCTGTAACAAGCATTGAATCAGTAAAAAAAGATATAAGTCAAGGAATGGTCGAGTGAAGAAAGAATACCTTTTTGGAAAATGTCATTGTATATAGAATGGATCTGTGATTCAGCACCTTAGCATTAATGCAAGCTTCACGGGCACTCATTTGGTCTAAGAAAGACTGCTTCTTCTCATCCAGCTCTTCATCACTAAAATGGTAGAATTACTCTGTAGAAGTAGAGACAAATTTTGATTTTAATTCTTAAAGATAAGGTCAAAAAATGACAAAGATGAAAGAAAAGTTTTTCACTTCCTCAGAGAATAAGTCGTGGTTATCAAATTATTCTTAGCTACTAAGAAGAAATTTGAACAAGAAAATCTACCAAGTCAAGCAAGGAAAGAAAGCCTATTGTTGATCAAGTTCATGTTTGATTATTCAACTTCTAAAGGAGAAATTCAAGTTTTTTTTTTTTTTTCAAATGATAAACCACCTTATAAAATCTATAAAAAGGTCTTAGGATATGTTCATTATATTTGTGTGTTCAATGATTGAGTGCCAAAAAGAATTGAGCACTAAGTGAGGATTTAAGGAAGATAGAATTTGTTATTAAGATAGATAGAGAGTTTGAAATGCAGTGTAACTCCTCTCTGAAACTTATCTTGTAATCCTTTGTTCTTTTTTTATAGTAAAGCCACATTATTTCTTGAGTGAGATTTTTGTCCGAGTTTTTCTTTAACCTAGGCAATCTTCCTTAACAGTTGGTATCAAAGCTATTATAGCAAAATTGGTAGAGCTTTTGAACCTATCAATATGGTTGTGTTCAATAGTAACTGAATAGCAACAATATCAACGATGGCGAAAGACAGAAAGTTAAAATCAAAAAATTCAATAGATCAGACTTTGGATTGTCGACAATGTACATAGAAGATTATCTCTACCAGAAGGATCTTTACCTTCCTCTAAGAAGCTTGGGGATATTAAAAATGTAGAGTAAGAAAAGCCTTGGGTTAGATAAGGCTGACTTTTGCTGCATCTATTGCTTTCAATATCAAAAATGAAAAGACAACCAAAAGTTTGATGGCAGCTTTATCATATGTATATGAAAACCCTCTGTAACAAATAAAGGATGTCCACTGAAGGAGTTGCAATGGAGCATATCAATGATTTTAATGGATTTATAAGTCAATTGGAATAATTTGATTTCTCATTTGACGATGAGGTCAAAACATTGACACTATCATCAAGCTTTCCAGAGAGCTGGAATCCTTCGATTATGGTAGTAAGCAATTCCACTAGGCCAGCAAATTTGAAACAAAATCATGTTGTAGATTTGGCACTTAGTGATGATGCATGCAGAAAAGATGGTAGAGAAACCTAGGGTTCAGCATTGGCAACTAATGATAGAGGTAAGAAGCCAAACACAAGTGGCAACCACAGGTGAAACACAAGTCGATCGAGAAATGGTCAATCATTATCTTGACCAAAGTTCAAAGGCAAGTGTTGGAACTACGGAAAATGTTGTCACACAAAATAAGATTGTAGAGCACTAAAGAAGCAAGAAAACAATGAAGGAGACAAAAACTTTGTTAGTGTTTCGGATGTTGAAAATTCTGATGCATTGTTGTTAGCTGTGGATGCTCATGAAGAAAACATGGGTAATTGATTCGGGTGCCTCTTTCAAGCTATTTCCGGCAAGGAGCTGCTCTAGGCAACCTCACTAAAGTGTATCTTGGAAATGATGAGATTTACAACATAGTTGGCAAAGGGGATGTTCAGATATATCAACCGTCCTAAGAATCAAGGATGTCAGACGTGCCATGTTTGCAAAAGAATCTAATTTCCATAGGTCAATTATTGACTTTGGAATTACAACCACATTTGTTGGTAACACTTGGAAAATGACCAAAGGAGCTATGGTAGTAGCTCATGGCAAAAAGGAAGGTACTCTCTATGTTCTTTCTAGAAGTCATAATTCCATTAACTTCACATTATCGGAAATCGAGGCGGGCATATGGCACCTTAGACTAGGACATTTGAGAGAAAAATGGATGAAAATTTTGATGTTTAAAATGGAAATTACCATGTTTGAAGTCTCTAGACTTGGATTTCTGTGAAAATTGCATCTTCGAAAATCAGAATAGGTCTAGTTTCACAAAATTTCAAAGAACAAGCAAGTTAGAATGGTTGGAGTTGGTGCATATAGACATATGGGTACCATCTTAGGTAGCATCACTTGGTGGCTCTTGCTACTTTGTTATTTTTATTGATGATGCTACTAAGAAGCTATGGGTTTACTTTATGAATAACAAATTTATTTTGTTTGATGTTATCAAAAAATGGAAAGTACGAATTGAGAATGAAATGGGTTTTGAAAGTTGAGATGTCACGAGTCATACAATGGAGGAGAGTACGTAGATAGTCCAACGAAAAAATATTGTGCAAAAAATTGAATTCGACAAATGCTGACAATTCTAGAAAAATCACTACAAAATGGCATTACAAAATGCATTAACAGAACTGGGAATGTGCTAGAAGTATGAGGATTAGTTCTGGTTTACCAAAGCAATTTTGGGTAGATGCAGTAAACACAGTTGCTTACCTAATCAATAAACGTCCATCATTTTCCTTGAATTGCTCCTTGAGCTTATGTGCAGGATTTTTCATATGATTCCACATTGTATTGATTGTCCTCATTAAATAATTACTTCTTATAAGAGATTGCCTGATTTTTCTGAAGTACTTCCTATACATAATAATCATACCTATCTCAGGTCGCAGTCCTTACTCGAACCTCTTAGCCTTTTTACCTCAATATCTACCAAATGAGGTGCATACCGAGAAAACTCCCCAAACCTTCGTTCATAATCCGTCAGGGACATATTCCCCAGCTAGTGTTGTAGAAATTCAATCTCCTTAAACTCTTAGAGCTCAAGGAAAATACTTTTCCACTCATATTTAAGTTGTTCCCACGTTAGATTCTGTTTCTGCTCTTCGGCCGTAGATCTTGAGGCAAACTCCCACCAATGGCTAGCATCTCCAATGAGCATAAATTTAGTACATTGAACCTTTTGTACATCATTGCAAGCGACATGCCTAAAGATACCTTCAAAGCCGCTAATCCATTCTTCAACTACCAATGGATTTAAAGTACTATCAAATTTAGGAGACCTATACCTACAAAATTGCATGACCGTTGAGGTAGCTCCTTCGCCAATTTGAGGATTATTTGGAGTTGGCGTGTTGGCTTGTCTTCCAAGATCTTTCACATCTCTTACCAGATCCCGCATCAGATTGGCTTTGTTTGGTCTTGTCATTTTCTTTAGATAAATTAAAACAATTATTCGTCAATGTTTATCTATCAAACACAAACTCATCACAAGTGAAATGGAAAGCTTCATTTCATTAATATAACTTTAATCGTTTTAAAGGAGTACATCATGAAATTAAAAAAAAAAAATTTGACTAAATAAAGTAACTATCTCTAACTTCAATCAAATCTAAATTCCACTAGCTCTGCCCCCAGGGCATATCTCCCAGTGGCAAAGGGGAGGGCGGATAGGGCTCAGCGCGGCAGTGTACAGAGTTCGATTCCCCGCAAGGTGGAATTGGCTTTGTTGCAAGCGGGAGTTACCATATGGGTTAATAGCCTTGGCTTATCCATGTGCTCTCCACCCTGGCTCCTGGGAGGCACATCCTGCGATTTACCTCCTCCACGATGGCCCAGGGCAGGGTCGGTGGGGGCCCTTAAGGTTGGGGTTCAACCTTTTAAATTCCACTAGCTCTATCATTGTCCTCATTTTGAGACTGCAAATCTTCAAACGTTATTTCCTCAATTATAACTGAAACATCACTATCGTAGTTTAGTTGATGGGTTCTAAATTATGCTCTCCACATTTAGCTCAACCTCTTTATGATTACTTGAATTGGAACCTTTTCTATATCCTTTGCAAAAGCCAAAGAAATCATCCCATCTCCTAGGTCAGTTGCAATCCTAACCTCATAAGGAGGCAATGTCCAAATAAGGTGATCACCTCTTGTATGTAAAACTGATTAGGGTCCCATTCATCAAACCTCAACCCATAATATATGAACTGTACGAATGTGCTGGCCAAGGTAGTGCGAAGGGTTTCTTACATAGCTTGAATATTCTTGAATAAATATTTCCCTACGACTTGGGTTATTGAAATTTCCTAGCATCTTACTAGCAATTCTTAACATCCTAACCATCTGTTATATCAAGTCCACTCTATCATATTCATTTCATTTGGTTCAGTTTGATTTTCTTTTCAAGCTCTTTGCACTAAAACATACTTTAAGTTTTCTCTTGAACTAAGGGATATTTACACGTGAAGAACATTTCAAGCACGCTTGCAAATTACGATGACATTTCATGCTTCAAATTTAAATGGGATAGCTAACGTACGATACAAAATTTTAATTAAACATTTTCAAAAATAAACTTTGGCTAATAAATTTGATCACCCTTAGCACAATACCATAAAGTCTAGTAAACAAGATCAAATATATTTTTTTACATACCTTTGAACCAGTAGTAGAGAGTCAATTTTTTTGCATTAGTAACCAAGTATCGATCTCTTATTCATCCTTTTTAATATCTTAAATCATTTAAATAATGTTTGTAACAAAAAACATATAAAAGATATGATTGTATATATGTTCATGCTTGATTAAGAACTTAGTTTCATAAAACAATAATGTTTGGCTTTCAAAAAAAGAAAATCAAGTTCAAATTCTCATGGTGAGAAATGTTGAAATTTAATAACTCACAAAACTCGGTACATAAATAATATAATTGAGAGGGTTAAATATTTAGAAGCTAGACTTAAAATACTTTATATCTTGTTTATAAGTCAAGCTCTCATTCTAACGATAAGAGTCCCTGATTCTCCTCTCAAACAGGGTCTAAATCTGGGGGGAAGGAAGGTGCAGACAGCCTACTTTCATGGGCTATAACATCACTCAGTGGTCATCTTGGAGAGTCATTAATATATTTGAATCCCCAAGGTATCACCTATAAGTAGGGATGTCAACGAGCCGAGCCAGGCCGGCTCATGAACCAAAATTTAAGGCTCGAGCTCAGCTCAGCTCGAGTAAAATCAAACGGGCTTTTTCGAGCCCGAGCCGAGCAAAAGCTCGGCCAAAAAAACAAGGCTCGACCAAAGCTTTCTTCTCGGGCCTTAGCGAGCCGAGCCCTAGCCGACTCAATTCTCTCTCTCTCTCTCTTTAAATATTGGCACCCTTTCTTAAAGGCAGCTGACTACTACCTTATTTTAGGCAGTTGGCTGCTGCCTTATTAAAATAAGGCAGCGCTTGCTGCCTTTTTTTTCTTTTCTTTGTTTCTTTTTTTTTTAATAAGGCCCTAGTTTGAGTCGCGCGAGCCACACGGGCAGCTTGAACTAAGCCCAAAACCTCAAAATGGGGCTTGACTCAAGCCTTGGCTCGGTTCCATCGAGCCAAGCCGGCTTGGGCTTTTTTCGGGCCGAGCCACAGGCGATCCAAGTCGATAAGCCCAATTGACATCCCTGCCTACAAGTGGACTAAACAACAAATTTTTTTTGTATAATCTAGAGGTTTAAAATAAGTTCAAAACAGAAACTACTTCAACCTTTTTGGAATTGGACAGTTCTAGCAATCAGACGGAAAAATGCATTTCATAGAAAATAAAGCTCCATTTATGAACCGTAAAATTATGATAAAACTAGAATCATAAATGTACAGTTACAAATGGTCTCACCACTAAAAATGTCCTAAAAAATCAATATTTAAAAATGATGAATCAATATTTTGAAAATCAGCACGACCATTGACCTGGTAAAGTTAAAGGGTCAAGGGTCAAACGGTTGATTCGAGATTAAACTAGGGTCGACATCATAATTAAAATAACTAAATATTTTATACAATTGAAATTTTCTATTAGTATTTTAATTCTAAAATTCATTAATTAATCCATGTATAATTAAAGTGAGAACTAAAAGGGCCAAAATTTACTTTAAGGTGCAAAAGAGCCAATATATTTTAAAGTCTAAATCCTGCCATTTTCCATTTAAGCTAGGGCCGTGCTAGTTTCATATCCTTCAAATTGTACAGTGCGATTTCCTCTCGGTTTTCCTACAGTGGAAGCAAAGGCTCTCTCTCATCCATCAATTTCTTGCATGTATCTGGTGGATTTCCCCTTTGCTACTTCATTTGTATATTATGTATTTCCATTTCTTTGGAAGATTAGTTTGGTTTTGAATATTTTGACTGAAATGGAATCCAGTCTCTTCACCATAGCTATGGTGAGGGCTCTAGTGACCATTGGCTTACCAGAGACATAACAGCGAAGCTTTGTTATGTGCCTCACCCCTTTTTTCTTTTTATAAAATATCAACATTTAGTACCTGGAAAGACCGTATCGGGTTTCCCAGTTCCAGTTGAACAAGTTGGTTCACTGGATTTTGCATTGTTTTATTTTCAGCCAGTTTTTACAATATGACTTAATCGGATTTTGGCCAGCTTCTCATTTTTTACAATATGACTTAATCCAACTGTCATTACACTGGGATGAATAGAATATTTCTGCAACTAGTTTGAACCTATATTAGCATACTGCAAATGGAGAGTCAGTAGGCCTAGTCATAAAATTGAAAAATCGACCAAACCAATTGAACAGAACAAACTCAAGTCAATTTGGTTGAGCAAATCGATTCTAATTGGTTAATATAAAGCCACTAAGATGATGGGTTGGATCGATTAATGGCTAGGCTCCAGCTCTCGACCTAACCTAATTATAAATGTTGAACATGACTTGATTTTCATTAACCTATAGTGTCAATTTTCCTTATTGGACATCAATAAGAGCTCTCCTAGTAGCCATGAAAGTCCGACTAAGAATAAATGGTAATTCTTAATCTTCTTCCATATCCAAAACCACAAAATCTACCAGAAAGATGAACTTGTCGTCAGCTTTAATCAACACATCTTCAATGATCCCTCAGGGTATGTGATGGATCAACAAGCTAGTTGCAAAGTGATTTTTGTTGGTTTTGTTTCTCCAAGGCCCAACTTCTTGAATACAAATAGTGGCATCAAATTGATGCTAGCTCTCAGGTCACACAGTGCCTTATCAAAAGTAGAAGTGCCAATTGTGCATAGAATAGTGAAGCTAGGCGAATCTTTTAGTTTCTGAGGAAGATTCTTCTAGAGAATGGCACTACATTCTTTTGTCAGCTTGATTGTCTTAGATTCCACCAGCTTTCTTTTATTTGACATCACTTCCTTAAAAATTTTGGCACAATTTGGCATTTGTACCAAAGCATCAATGAGAAGAATATTGATGCGGATCTTCTTGAAGACTTCCAAGAATTAGGAAAACTACACATCAAATTTTTCCTTCAAGAACATCTATTGATAAGGTAGTTGCAGCTTCAAAATGGGAGGATATCTGGGAATGAGATAAAGTTAGGCTGGTATTTACTCTTTATTGCCTCTACCTCAATTTTTTGCTCTTCAACTAGTTTTTGGAACCACATTCTCTATAGGATTGCTCTCTTCAAACTTTTTTCCACTCTTCAATGTGATGGCATTGCTGTACTCTCTTGGTATGACCTCCGTGTCGAGAATTTGTTACAGTTGCTAGCTGACCAAGTTACAACTTTAGATTCTTCACTGTGGTCCCCATGTTGATCATGCGAGTTTCAATGTTATCGAGTCTTGGCTCGTCCTTGTTAAGCCTTGCACTAGTCTCTGTAATAGAAGTTCTCAATATATCCTACAGTGAAGGTTTTCATTCAAAAGCCTGATTATTGAACCTAGGTGGAGGTTGCAACACATTCTTAGTGATACTATATGACAGATTCTCATGGCTTCTTAACCCTAGATGATAGTTATTTGCTGAGTAGTTTCCTCTTTGGTTGAAGTTCCGACCATTAATTGAACTTGCTCATTCTCCATCTTAGTCTCTTGGTATAAAGTAGAAACATCCATAATAGAACCCACTTTGTGGTCAGTTCCCCTATGAAGTTAATACAGCCATTTGGTTTGTAAGTAAAGACATTTAAGCTACAAAGACTATAATAGGATCCACTTCATAAAGGTCAGCAACTTTCTTTGTACTTTAACTCTTACTTGGTCATTGGTAGCTGTTGGTGGCTATTTCATCTATCAAGGAGTAAGCAACATCTACGTCTTGGACATCAAAGTATCTCCTACTGCAGTATCAACTCCTGTCCTTATCTGGAGTAAGCAACATCTACGGTCTTGGACATCAAAGTATCTACTGCTGCAGTATCAACTGGTGTCCTTATCTGATCATTCAACCCATTGTTGAAGATTTCAATTTACTTCCAGTTTTGATAACTATGCTGATGGCATTTGCTAAATAGATCTTTGAATCTCTCCCAAGCCTGATGGAATAGTTCTAAGTTTGCTTGTCGGATTTGGCCAATTTCACTATGCAATTGAGCCACTTGGGAAGAGAGAAATTTTTTTTTGAGGAATTTCTAAGCTAACCTGTCCCAAGTTGTGATGGATCTATATGACAATAATTGGAACCATGCTTTAGCTTTATCCCTTAAGGAAAAGGAAAATAGACGAGGTATGATGTCATCCGTCATGATATTGCAAATCTCAAGAAAAGAACCAAGATAAGCATTTAGATCATCTATTAGAGACACTTCAAAATGATTCTCTTGTAACATATGCATCAATCCTGGCTTCAGTTCGAAGTTATTTGTAGCCACTTCCTGGTGTGCAATCCCGAATTAGTTGTCATTTCAATTGGTCCGACTTAATCCCTTATAGCCCATTGTTGATTAATTGCTTGTGCTTCCTGTCCTGCCATTGTTTTGCATTCATTTCTTTGTAAGCCCCTTAGAAAATGGAAAGTGCATTTGGGTTCAGGATCAATGGGTAGTAGTTTGAGAACCTTAATGTAATTTTACTACCTCTCTCGAGTGCCAAGTAAAAATTATTCCTATATTTCCAATCCAATATTTCTATTTTGAATTAAAATCTTGAAATTATCAAGTTCGTGGTTCTTAAGTAGAACATGCTTCAAATGAATTGTACTTTTTCTCGAAACTATAATTTTTTAGGTTGTGTTATTCTAAGATCATGCCTAGATTCCCTTCTCTTGAATGTAGAAAATGATTAACATCAAATCATTCAATTAGTGGCCAATTAATTGAAAGCATTAAATCAATAACACACTTAAACGGAATTGGAAAATCTCATTAAAATAACTGAAATAAATCAAACTATATTCTCAAGCTTTAGTTACATAAAACTCTAGATGATGAATTTAGTTAATGGTAGAAGAAAGAATTCTAAAAATCAAAATTAATAACATAAAAAGGAAGAAGAATAAAAACTCTATTGAAGCATGAATTAATCCCCCTTTTTGACATTCTTCTTGATCTCTTGATTAATTTTTTTGTTCTTGCCAGGTTGAATTCTTCTTGAAAAGTGGCCTCTAGATTGATATTTATGCCTTCTTGAAGTCCTTGGAAGAGCTGAATTAAAATTGGGGTTTTAAAATAAAATTAAACTTGAAGAATCCTAATTGTACGTGGTGTGGTGCCTAGGTGCTGCAACTGGGAACTGCAAATCTGGTCAAACTGGTGCATGGGTGCTTGGATCTGGCGCCTAGGAACTGACTTTCGGAAAAAAAATCAGCAATGTGGTACCTAGGCACTCGGGTCATCTTCGGTTGCACTGCACAACTTTAAGTAATTTTATCATAATTTTACTCCTAACATTTGATTGAGGCATTTTAAAGTGCGTTGAAAAGATAACTCAAAGGGATACAACTTCACTTTAGTTAGCCTTTCTCAATTCGAACATTTACTATATCAAAAATGGATCTCAATTTCCACTAAAAATCTTGAAGATACTTGTGTGGGGGAAAATTGACCTGTAAAAATATGTTTGATCATATTTCACTGAATTTTGAATTCAAATTGCATCCTATTGACTCCTAGCACTCTTCAATTATCATTTTGTGGCCCAAATCAACTATTAAAAAGTTGGAATTGAGTCCTCAAACATTAGATTTTACCATTTTTCGTCTTTATTCACTTTTTCTTTCAATTTAACCTCCAATCATCAAGTTTCAACAAATCAACATACTTCTCCATGGTTCATGCCAAAATCACTCTATTCTCCAAGCTTTAAGGTATACAAATTAATTTACCTAACCTATGACAACATGAAAATACATATCAAAATGTTTTAAAACTTCAAGAATCAAACGAAATATCAAGATTAAGTAGCATTAATATGATGAATGAAACATACTCATCACTTTCCACATCATGTTTGACTAAAACAATAATTAGGATGAACAATACAATCTAGCTATGGGTTTTAATTTCAACCTTAAAGATTTTTTTTAATTTAATTGTCTTATGTGTTGATTTTACTTATATTTTTGATGTTTTCAATTACTTGATCACTAATTCATTAATTTGTAAATTTTTAAAGAATCAAGAGGTAAGTTAGAAATTTAAATCACGTAATAAAATCTAGCAATTGGATAAAAGGTAGAGATGTGCTTCTAGTATTGTCGTGGAATAATTGAATAATTAGGTGACTGAATACAATTAGTTGAGGCTCATTCAGATTTGCAAAGAGATATAGTGAGTTGACTTGGGTAAATATGATTGTTTGAACTTGAGAAACGTAAATTGATTAAGCTAGTGAATTAGACCGAATACAGCACTAGGAATGAGTCTGGAGAGGAGAATTAAGGAGAATAACCACAATGAAATCAAGAATCCTAACATTATTTATTCATACATAAAAACCATAGTTTTCGATTAATTGCATGTGTTTAGAGTTTCTTTCATAAATTATAATACTTTGATAATTAATTTAAGCACCTTTAATTATTTTATTCAATTAAAATTGGGAATAGTAGAATCAATAATTAGATAAATAGTTCGCATGTAAACGTTAATCCGGACTCTTAGTCCATTTTATTTCATGTTTGTTATATCATATACTTGTTATAAAAATCATGCAACAAGTTTTTGACACCATTGGGATCCAACCATTTTATTTACTTGCTTTTATTAATTGCACATGTAGTGAGTTAGGATTGTATTTAATATTTTGATACGTTTAATTTTTGTCTAAGTTATGTTTTCAATATTTTATTCTGAGGTTAGTAGTCCTAGCATTACAATCATGCTGAATTTCCTCTCGTCCCATAAATAATTAGTCTTAACTCCCGTATAATCATATTGGTAATTGATCTTCCTTTTTCTTTTTAGGTATGAATTTTTTTGATGGGAAAATATTTCATTCATTGAGGTAATAAACCTTAAGAAATGGTACAATAGCGTTTATCAATGAAAATTACATTTTCAATGAATAAAGGAACACTATACCACCAAAGGAAATCTCTGCATTAACTCTTTTATTTCGGCAACTTGAGATCGGATTGATGAAGAGGACGAGCTTGACTTATTGACTTCGTTGACAAGAAACAAACAATCACTTTCCACCACTAAGTGAGATATTCCAAGGTTGAGGCACAGTTGTAGGCCTCTGACCAGTGCATGAGCTTCAATGTGTTCCGGCTTCAAGATTGTGTTTGCAGGACCACTAGCGGCCAAAATTGTTTCTCCTTCTTGATCCCATAAAGTGATTCCAATCCCATATTTATTTGAGTCAAAAAATAGCGCGCCATCAATGTTGAGTTTTAATGCTTTCTTAGGTGGTGCGGACCACCTATATTTGTGGAGAAGCAATCCAGGGGAGTATAAATTCCGAGAGAGTATCCTTTGAGTCTGTTGCCATTATATCCATAGATGCTTGCATGAAATCTCCCAGGTAATCCATATTTGTATTGCTGGAAACCAGTTGGCTAGGAGTTGGTGAGTAGAGGGGCACTTAAGTAGAACATGGAATAGATCTTCTACTTGGTAGTCGCAAAAACAGCATTTGGTGGCAACAGGTATTCCTCTTTGAATCAGGTTTTGTTTGAAGGGCAGGCTATCTTGGCAAGCTCTCCAAGCAAAATTTTAAGCATGTGGGGTATCTTTAGATGCCATAAAGTATCCCAAAACTTCTTTTTTTCAGCCACATTTGAGGAGTTATGATGGTCCGCCGTTAGACAATTCTTGAAGATTCTATTTGCGCTGCTAATAGAATAAATTCCAGTTTTTTCATGTTCCCACGACCAGCAATCTTTTTCTCCCAAGGGGCTTGGCTTTAATTTTAGTATCGCCTCTACAATTTTTGGATTGAATAGAGTCCTAAGCTTTGTCAAGTTCCACTACTTCATGTTGGGATCAATTGGTGATGCCACTGGATTTTCAAGTTGCTGGTTGTGATGTTGTTTTAAATCAATACCCAACTCCCTGCTTAGATTTTTCACTCCCGATACCCAGTTATCATTTAGAATGTGTATAGTTTTTCCATCTCCAACAACCCATCTTCCCCCTTGTAGCAATAGATTTTTAGCCTCCCATATTCCACACCAAGCATACGAGGGATTACTACCAATAGATGCTTTAAGAATGTTACCTTTAGGAAAGTAACGGGCTGAGAATATTTTGTGAGCTAAGCTATCAACGTGTTGCAGTAGCCTCCAAGCTTGTTTCCCAAGCATAGCCAAGTTGAAGATTCCCAACTCCCATTCCCCCCATGGATTTCGATGTACACATTATATTCCATGATTTCCAATGGATTTTTCGTTCCTCCTTTCTTTGGCCCCACCAAAATCTAGCCATCATCCTTTCAATTTCGATGCATAATGTGGAAGGTAATTTGAAGCAACTCATAGCATAGGAGGGGATTGCTAAAGCCACTGATTTTAGGAGGATTTCTCGTCCTCCTTGGGAAAACATACCACTTTTTCAACTTTGTAATTTCATCTAGACTTTGTGTTTAATTTTAGAGAAGGTTCACTTTTTAGATCTGCCAATCATAGGCGGTAATCCCAGATATTTTTCATATTGCTACATTTGAGGAGCATTCCGTAGAGACATAATTTTTTACTGCTTGTCTGGCTTTACATTTGCACTAAAGACCATAGAGGTTTTGTCTCTATTCAATTGTTGACCTGAGGCATCTTCTTAGCTACTAAGGAGAGTTTGTAGTCAATTATTAGTTTCCACATTTGCTTCACAGAATATTAGGCTATCATCAGCAAAGAGAAGATGATTCAAACTAGGAGCTCCTCTACACACTTGAATACCATTCACCATTTTATTCCATTCTGCGGCATTCAGTAGGCTAGTCAATCCTTCAGTACATAGGAGAAATAAATAGGGCGATATTGGATCCCCTTGCCTCAACCCCTTAGATGGGATAATGTGACCCATGGGACAGTCATTGATGAGTATCGAGAAAGAGGGAGTAGTAACACATGCCATCACCAAGTTGATGATTTTTTCATGAAAGCCCAGCCTGTGGATGATGGCCTGAAGAGAAGACCATTCAACTCTATCATATGCCTTGCTCATGTCAAGCTTGAGAGACAAGTAGCCTTTCTTGCCTTTCATGTAGCCCTTCTTGCCTTTCTTCTTTTTTCATAGGAAATGAAGTACTTCATAGGCCACAAGCACATTGTCCATAATGAGACGCCCTTTTATGAAAGCTGATTGTGTTTCTAAAATCACCGCTGGAAGTGCTGTTTTTATCATGTTAGCCACAACTTTTCACAAAATTTTATACAAGACATTACAGAGACTAATTGGTCTAAAATCCTTAACTCTCTAAGGATTTTTTATCTTGGGAACAAGTGTAATAAATGTGTGGTTTATATTTTGGGGGAACTCATTGGTGTTTGAGGAATGTAATACAGCATTTGTAATAGAGGAACCGATATGCGGCCAAAATTTTTGATAAAAATTTTAATCAAAGTGAGTGATAGAAAGGAAATGAAGATGAAATTCCAGGTGCAATGTTAAGAAGTCACCATATTACACGATGAATATTGCTAAAATCTATTTAAGCTTGTCTTGTGATCATATTGAGGAGATTATATTTTTATGACTTAATATTTATTTGTTTGTGTGACTTACCATAAAAAAAAATAATAAATAAAAAAATTGGAAAATTGGAAAATATCAAAAATATTTTCATTTTATATGTGTGATTGCATGAGTTAGATAGCCTGCTGATTAATGATGAAATCATTGTTAGGAATTGTGTATGATTCTTGAATTGTGACTAGATGATGAAATCTTGCTAATTTGATACTTGTTCATGTGAGATTGTTTTATGTTGAGCACCAACGCTGTTCTTACTCGCATGGAGGTAAACTTTCCTAACTATTTTATATTAGGCTTGGATTTACGAAGGTCTTCCTTCACTCAACTTTAAGGAGGTAAACTATCCTTACCATAAACTAGGGTTCTAATTCAAATTACTCATCCTAGTAAAAGGCTTTTCACTAGTCATGTAACGAAGAAAAATGTTACCTACATAGTAGTGTGTAGCTAGTTATGAGTAAAAATATTCTTAACACTAACGTCTGGGAGAGAATCTATCAAAGAAAAGGCATGCTTACAGTGTAGAGTAAAAACTACATTTGAGAATCAAAGAAAAGATTCCAAAAATAGAAGAAGAGACATAATAATAATAATAATAATAACAACAACAACAACAACAACAACAACAACAACAACATCAAAACGTGTTGAAGTAGTGATAAAATAACTATAAGAAATATTTTTGTAAGGTTAATTCTTAGCCACTTATTTTTGAGATATGGATTTATAGTGAGGTTATTAGCCTTGTTGAAGTATAAAGGTTAAGATACTTAAATGTAGGGAGAATCATCACATATTGAGGTAGTTGTAACCATTGATGAAGCTCAACTAAACTTGAATGAAGAAGAAATGAGCATTGTAAAATCGACTTCAGAATAAATCACTCTCCGTAAAAGATTTAGTAACAAGTCTTAGGTTTGCATCCCACGAGAGAGAAATGAAATATTTGGCCACGATAGTGGGGATGCAAACAACCTAAATATTTATAATGATTAAACTGACTATGCACAAGCACATTTTAATGTATAATTTTAAAAATGAAAATTTATTTTAGAAATATTATTTATGATCTTTTTATAAATTGCTCAAACAGTTTCAATAATTAATGAAAGTAGGACAGAATATCTAATGCATAGATGTTTATGTTTGTTTGCCGATGTGTTAAGTAGATAGTCTTGGGAGGAACACACGTTTAAGCTTTAGTATATTTGACAAATCTATTTTATAGACTTATACGAACTTCTGAACTTGATTACTTATCTCTAAATTGAATGGATATCTACCTAATTTAGTGTAAATATGTTAATCATAGGTAAATCCCAACTTACAATGCAGTTGGCTTGAAAAAGATGATTTCAAGCTTCATTGAAGTTCATTCAGAGCACTTGATAATCAATTGGATTGCACGAGATCAATATAGAGCATCAGATTGTAATAGGAGACGATTCATAAGTTTGGATTGCTAAATCCAATGTTTGGATAGTTTTGAAACTTAATCGTAACTTTTGAAACTTGCAATGAATCAATCGTGGATGATTGTAGAATGATGATGATCAAAGTATGAAGATTCAAATATGAAGGACCATAATGCAAATAAGAACAGACTCGAGCTGAATAAAAGGAAAATTCAGATACCAAGTTGAACATTGAGGCAAGTGTTGAAGCTTATGATCGCAACGCAGCAAAATCTTGTTCTAACAAGCATAAAGCTTGTGTTGTACGATTGTATCTCATGGTTATTCTGGCCAACCCAGATTTTATTTCCTATTTCGTTTCAACTTCTACTTCGAAAGCAATTAGGGCAGGAGTTTTGATACAGTTTTGTGGGGCTATAAATTCATGTCTTAATCTATAAGACATGGAGAGGCTCTCAGAACGCAATAGAGATAATTCTTACAAAGAGAAGAGCCCAGAATGAAGCCCATGGATAGAAATTACATATATTCATTTAAGCTCTATAGAAGCTTTTGTTACTTAACGCATTCATAAAGATAGAAGCATATCTTTATCCCTATGGTGCTTTACAATGTTTGTTACTATTTTCTATAACACGTCTTCCTTCTCTTGAATGTCAATAGAAATCTCAAGAAAATTAAACTAGTGATCAACTAATTGAAAAAGAATTAAAGTCCTAACAATCTTTTAGAAGCTAATATGTATTCAATACTAAAATACAAAATTTAATGTGAAACCTTCAAAACATAGGATACATTACCCTAACATCTATACTATTAGCCAAGCATCATTACTATAGAAATATGAACACTGATCTTCATATCCAAATTAATGTTTTCAAATATGGAATTGATATTAAGACTGATGAGTGTAGGGATTCAAAATCCTAGTGCTTACTATTAATCGAGCATGCATAAATGCTTCCAATTAATTAGTTGTATTAGCTATGTGNTGGTTAAAATAGTGTTCATTGTATGTTCCATTCACAAGACAACAATCTTGAACTATTTAACTATGAAATTAAATGTATATTCACACAGACATACGAACAACACTATCAAAAATGGAAATTATTATGGTGGAAAAACAAGTTAGGTTGCTCGTTGTGCAAGAAACTGTTTGGTAATGACTCTCTAAATGCTTAATAGTTGAATAATTCTTGGCTCCAAAAGTGGCTTATGACCGCTCAAGCATAGTATATTTAATGATGCAATCAAACTTTGCCTATTTTCATATACATTGAGAAATAGCGCATTGAAATTTTTTAGATTTTGAACAACATGCTAGTATCACTACCAGTGATGATATAGTAAAGAAATTTTGTAAGAATCATTTCACCTGCTAAAATGGAAAAAATGAGGTTGAAAATCTCCACTTTCTACAATTGAAAGAGAAAACTATCATGGGCATGGAACATATCTAAGGAGTTACTAAGTGCATAAGTCACAGGATAAGCAATTATTAATAGGTGTGGCGTACTACCATGTTGGACTTTCACCCCTTTCTAAGACTCAAATGAACTTATCAGCAAATGGGTTCATCACGAATAAATAAATGAACATGCTTTGGAATTATTTGAACTGATTTTAAAGACAGATTCTATGTTCTTATCAAATCAAGTAGTCCCGAAGAATGTGGTCGATCTACACAAATTAGAAAATACATTGGCTACTAATGCTCACATTGCTGCTTTAACAAAGCAAGTGGAGTTGTTGGTGAAAGCCCAAGTAAAAAGGGTAAACACAGTCAATATAAATCAGATCTGTGAAAACTGTTGAGCAAATCAATCTGTTAAGGATTATATATTTTTGAAAACTCCTAATGAATGAGATAACTTCGTACAGAAAAATCTACTACTGAAGTACAGCCCATATTTACAAACATGCAACATGGGATAGAAGTAAAACCTAAATTTCAAGTGGTTTGACAATTTAAAGGGTGGTAATGCCAATAACTATCAACATGAGAAAAGATTGAGTTTAGAATGGATGATCCAGAAATATATGAAGAAAATTGATAAGTAGCTTTAGCAAAATGAGGTAAATTATCAAAACAAACATACATCTATTAAGAAGTTAGAGCTTAAATTGATCATTTGGCTTTACAGCTATCCGATCGTACACCTGGTACTTTGCCTAGCAATATAATGAATAATCCAGCAAACAAGTATAGGAATATTTTCAAAGTTTGATGCAAAAAATCAAAGAAAAATGATGAACATGAGATGATTGATGAAGCAAAAAGTGAAGAACAAATTTTAGCTACCAATGAAGTTGTTCAGAAGGATAGCTCAAAGTCTGTTGCAAAGATACCAATTCCAGTTGAAACTCTTTTTCTCAGAGGTTGCATAAGCTTGTGTGAGAAAGCAGGGAGGCGGGCGCCATGGCGCCCAAGTTTCTGCACGAACTTGGCGCCATGGCGCCCGACTCAGCTATATATATAGCTGAGTTTTCCCTTCATTTTGAACCCGATTTTTGAGAGAAAAATAGAGAGAGCTTGGATAGAATTTAACAAGAGGTTGTTTTTCTTGGGTATAAATACAAAGCTATTTTTCTTTCTTGGGGATTAACTTGAGGCTTGTTCAAGTAATCCAAATCCATTATTCTTCATTTATATTGAAAATCATTTCTTCTCCAATTTCTTATCTTTGAAGTGGTTTGGGATTTTTCACATTGCAAGTTATCTTTCTTGGGCAGTCTTGGGAGTGTTGTTTTCCCAACAATTTGGTATTAGAGCTTCTTCTTAAATCAGGGTGGTTAAGCTCCAATTTTTGGTGGGTGGCTTGAACCTTGTTGTGCACACAAGGTGTTTGTGAAAATTCCCAAGTGAATTTTGTTGGTTTATTTCCGATAAACAAGTAGATAAATCATGACTACTAGAGGAATGGTGAAAATTGGGAAGTATGAGATAGAGAAATTCAATGGGACGAATGACTTTTCATATTGGAGAATGCAAATGAAAAATTTGTTAATTTCTCAAAAGTTGTACAAGGCATTGGCGGGAAAGGAGAAGAAGCACATAGGTATGTCTGATGAGGATTGGGAAGAGCTAGATTTTGAGGCACGAGCGTCTATCATTCTATGCCTTGAAAGAGATGTTGCTTTCTTGGTTGATGGTGAGGAAACGGCGGCGGAGGTGTGGACAAAGTTAGAGGCGAACTTCATGACGAAGACTCTCACAAATCGGATCTATTTGAAGTCCAAATTGTATACTTGCAAGATGGATGAAGGTACACCAATCGGGGAATACGTCAACAAGTTTGATAGGTGCATATCAGACTTGAAGGACATTGATGTGAAAGTAAATGATGAGGATCAAGCACTTCTACTACTTCTTTCATTGCCAAAGTCTTACGAGAACCTAGTACAAACATTGATGCTTGTGGGTGATAAACTTGTGATGGAGGATACTAGAACGTCACTTCTAGAGGATGATCTTCGAAAGATTGCAACTAGTGGCATGTCTACCATTGGTAACAATGTCTACCATTGGTAACAAGGAGCAAGTTCAAGGATTGTTTGTAAGAGGTAGAAGCAATGTGCGACTAAAGGGCAAGGGAGAAAAATCTAGATCAAGTTCTAGACCTCTTATGGAAAGGCCTTGTTTCAAATGCGGCGAGCTTGGGCATTTCAAGGCGAATTGTACTAACAAAAGGGGTTGGAAGAAGAGCAACAATAACAACAACAATGGGAAGGTGCAAGTCAAGCAAGAGGTTAGCTATGCCTTGGAAGGAGGGGAAAGCGATGAGTGTTACACCATCTCTTGTGATGACGAAATCACCGGTAAGTGGATTCTTGACTCTGGATGCTCTTACCATACATGTCCAAATAGGAAGTGGTTTACTACCTATAGAAGCACTGATGGTAGAACCATGTTGATGGGTAATAACCATTCCTGTAAAACGATGGGGCTCGGTTCAATTAGAATCAAGATGTATGATGGAGTGGTTAGAACATTGATGGATGTTAGACATGTTCCTGATTTGCGGAAGAACCTTACCTATGTTGGTGCCTTAGACTCCGGTGGTTGCAAGATTGTAACATGGAATGGAGTAAAGAAGGTTGCTCGTGGTTCTTTGATTGGGATGAAGGGTATTCGTGAAGGCAATCTCTATGCTCTTCAGGGTACTATAGTTACAGAAGATGTAGCGGTTGGAACAAGTGGAAGTGGTGGAGACCCATCTGAGTACACTCGGCTATGGTATAGGAGGCTTGGGCATATGTCTGAAAAGGGGCTAGATCTGCTGGTCAAGAAAGGTTTGCTAAAGAACTTGAAGAAGCCTTGCATGGATTTCTGTGAGCATTGCGTGTACGATAAAGCACACCGAGTTCAGTTCCAGCCAAGCAAACATAGAAGCAGAGGTATTCTAGACTATGTGCACACGAATGTATGGGGTCCGGCTTCTGTCACTTCCAAAGGCGGTTCCAGGTATTTTGTCACATTTGTTGATGATTATTCTAGATATGTTTGGATTTATTTTTTGAAGCATAAGAATGATGTATTCGACAATTTCAAGAAGTGGAAAGCAATGGTTGAAAACAGAACAGGAAAGAAAGTGAAGACACTACTCTTTGATAACGGTACTAAGCAGACAGATGGTGTTTTCAAGGAGTTCTGTGGTAAGGAAGGCATTGCGAAACAATGGACAGTTAGGAATACACCGCAACAGAATGGGGTCGCAGAAAGACTGAATCGCACATTTAGAGAGAAATCAATGTGTATGCGATCCTATGCTAGTTTTGGCAGAGAATGGTGGGCAGAGTCAATTGCAAATGCTTGCTACATAGTGAACCGATCTCCACATTCAAAGTTAGATGGAGATGTACCTTACAGTGTATTAACAGGAGAACGTGCGTATTATGAAAAACTCAGAATATTCGGATACACAGCCTATTATCACGTCAACGAGGGAAAGCTTGATACGAGGGCCAAGAAGGCTATATTCTTGGGGTATGCGACAGGTGTAAAAGGTTGCCTATGGTGTGTAGAGGATTCTAAGTTCATAATCAGCAGAGATGTTACTTTTGATGAGAACTCCATGATAGCTTCTTTGAAAGCTACAGTGCCCGGTGGTGATGATGTTGAGACTTCAAAGTCTCAAGTTGTTGACATAGAACCTAGAGATCAACCTGGTTCTAGGCATGTTCAAGAGAAGCATCATGCAGACACTCAAGATGAGAGTGATGATAAGCTTGAACAAGAGGCAATTCAGCAAGACAATGTACAGGCACAGCAACAACAGCAGCTTGCAGATAACTTGGCTCCCTCTAGGCAACAGCGTACTTACAAGCAAGTTCTAAAGTTGGGGTCAGACGATCTTTTGAAGCATAATGGGCAGACAAATTTGGTTGAGTATGCACTCTCGGTGGAGGATGATGAGCCTGCCACTTTCAAGGAAGCTATTTTAAACAACAATAGTGAGAGTTGGTTGGCAGCGATGGAAGAAGAGATGGAATCACTTCATAAGAACCAAACATGGGAGGTTGTCCCATTGCGCATAGGTAAGAAAGCTATTGGTTGCAAGTGGTTGTGCAAAAAGAAAGAGGATCCTACCAAGCTTGGTGGTACAAGATTCAAAGCAAGGTTAGTGGCTAAAGGGTTTGCATAAAGAGAGGGAGTTGACTACAATGAGATCTTTTCTCCGGTGGTCAAGCATACTTCCGTTCGGGTGCTATTGGATATTGTTGCTCATCTGATCTTGAGCTGGAACAACTCGATGTCAAAACCACCTTCTTGCACGGGGACTTGGATGAGGAAATCTATATGCATCAACCTGAGGGCTACAAGGTTGAGGATAAGGAACGTCAGGTATGTCGCCTGAGAAAATCACTACATGGATTGAAGCAATCTCCTCAGCAGTGGTACAAGCGATTTGACTCCTTCATGCTAAAGCATGGTTTCTCCAGAAGTGAGTATGACTGTTGTATTTATATTCGAAAACTTCGGGGAGGTAACTATATCTATCTTCTTTTGTATGTGGATGACATGCTTATCGCTTCGAAAAGCAAGGTGGAGATAGATAGGTTGAAATCTCAACTTGGTAAAGAGTTTGAGATGAAGGATATGGGGGCTGCTAGGAAAATACTGGGTATGGAGATTAGAAGAGAGAGGACGAACCGGCGAATGTTCTTGAGTCAGAAAGGCCACATTGAGCGGGTTATTGCTAGGTTCGGGTTGAAAGGTGCAAAGTCGGTGGTGACTCCATTGACTCCACATTTCAGGCTCTCTGGTAAACAATCTCCTACTATAGCGGAAGAAAAGGTACGCATGGATCGTGTACCTTATGCTAGTGCAGTTGGTAGTTTGATGTATGTTATGGTTTGTACACGCCCAGATATTTCACAGGCGGTTAGTGTGGTCAGTAGATTCATGGCGAATTCAGGGAAGGCACACTGGGAAGCTGTGAAGTGGATCCTAAGGTACTTAAAAGGTACCGCGGATACGAGTTTATGTTTTGGTGGAGATGCATGTCATATAAGTGGGTTTGTAGACTTGGATTATGCAGGTGATTTAGATAGACGACGATCTACTACTAGATATGTATTTTGCATACATGATGCCCCAGTTAGTTGGCGATCGATGTTACAGTCTACAGTGGCTCTTTCTACTACAGAGGCTGAGTGTATGGCCATGGCAGAGGGAGTGAAGGAAGCATTGTGGTTGTGGGGTCTTCTAGATGATTTGGGGATTGAGCAAGATTGTGTGGACTTGTGGTGTGATAGCCAAAGTGCGATTCACTTGGCTAAGAATCAGGTTCATCATGCTCGAACCAAGCATATCGACGTCAGGTATCATTTTGTGCGTGATGTCATAGAGGAAGGTGATATTTCTCTCTTGAAGGTACACACAAATGAGAACCCAGCAGACATGTTAACCAAAGTGGTAACGGGTGGCAAGTTTCAGCATTGCTTGGACTGCTTCACATTAGTCCGTGTTGATATGCCCGAGTGGGCATGACCCTTCGTGGCGGGGTTGAAATGAGGTGAAGAGTATATGAAGGTAGAGGTGAACTACGCAGGCTTGATCCCGAGTTTTGGGTACATAGGCAACCATGGTTTGAATGGTGCAGCCGAGTTTGGCGCTTGCTGCTTCTCCTTGTGTTCGTCCAAATTTTGAGGTCTATCAAATGATGTACGAGGTGGAGAATTGTGAGAAAGCAGGGAGGCGGGTGCCATGGCGCCACTCATGGGCGCTATGGCGCCCAACTCAGCTATATATATAGCTGAGTTTTCCCTTCATTTTGAACCTAATTTTTGAGAGAAAAATAAAAAGAGCTTGGATAGAATTTAACCAGTAAGTGGTTGTTTTTCTTGGGTATAAATTCAAAGCTATTTTTCTTTCTTGGGGATTAACTTGAGGCTTGTTCAAGTAATCCAAATCCATTGTTCTTCATTTATATTGAAAATCATTTCTTCCCCAATTTCTTATCTTTGAAGTAGTTTGGGATTTTTCACATTGCAAGTTATCTTTCTTGGGCAATTTTGGGAGTGTTGTTTTCCCAACAGCTTGACAAGCTTGATAAGCAGTTTACAAAATTTTAGATTTTCGAAGAGTAGCATATCAACATCCCTTATGCTGACGCATTAGAACAAATGTATAGCTACACCATGATCTTGAAGGATAATCTTTCCAATAAGAGAAATCTAGAGGAACGAGACTGTGTTCTTAACTTGGGAGTGCATAGTAATTTTTTAGAAAAAGTTGTCTCTTGTAAAAGATAAAGAGAATTTCACTACATGTTGCACTATTTGTTCTAATTATTTTGAACATACATTACGTAACTTAGGTAAAGTTATTAATTTAATGTCCTTGGCTGTGTACAAGAAGCTTGTACTATGACCAACCACAATATCACTTCAAACTGTGAATCGATCTATCAAACATCCTCGTGGTATTACTGAGGATGTCTTAGTTAAGGTCAATAAATTTATATTAATAGCTAATTTCATCAATTTGGTTATAGAGGAGGATACATATATTTCCTCAATTTTGGACGAACTTTTGTAGCTACCGATAGGGCATATCAATTTCTGTGAAGGAAAGATGATTCACGAAGTAGACAATGAATAAGTCATATTCATTGCTTTCAAAGCCATGCAATATCCACTATCTTTAGATGCTACAAAATCGATATTCTTGATAGACTTGTATCATATACTTTTGAGGTACAACATCCATCTATGCCTTTTTAAGCGTGGCATTGTTATGAATTAACTAATTTGAAAAATACAGCTATACATAAACACGCTCTACAGTTGGATGAATACCCTACTATCAAAGAAAAATTGGTAACTGTAAGTACCTTTGTGTAAGCCTGTCAAGACACATTCCTTCATTCCTTTAACGGACAAGGCCATGACTCTTAAGTTGAAGCCATTTCCATCTCACTTGCTTTATACCTATTTAGTTGAATATATTACTCTTCAGGTGATAAACAATATGGTTTTTTTGGTATTATCTATCCTATCTCAGATATCTCTTGAGTGAGAGAAATGAGTTTATCTCAATGAGATTAGTAAAAGGAATGAGATTCTTCATTGATTACCGAAAGCAAAATAACGTTACAAAAAAGAAACGCTTCCTATTACTTTTTATTGATTAGATGTTGGAATTGCTAGCAGATTACTCCCATTATTATTTCTTGGATGGATATTTCTAATATAACCAAATACCGATTGTGCAAGAAGATCGGGGGGAAACTAAATTCAATAACCTCATGGGACTTTTTATGTAGAAGAATGCCCTTTTGTTTACAATGGGCAAGGAGACTTATTTTGTGTTCAATTGGGGAAGAATGTTACTTCATGGCAAAGGAAGGTATATGTTTAGGTAATCGAATTTTCCATTTAGGAGATAGAAGTTAACAAAACAAAGATATATGTTGAAAGTTTCCTAGAAGGATCTAGATTATTGATTTAGTTTGACCTTACTTACGGAATTAACACAATTAAAAGCAATAAGTCATTTTTTAATTGTTTTTAGATGGTTAATCAAATAGTCCAATTATCCTAAGTTGAATTGTCGTAGTTTGTAACAAGAAAGTTGTACACAATACCAGATATGTTGACGGAGAAACCAATTGGGTAAAAACTCCACGACGAAGCAAGTTACCTCCATTATAGACAATATAGATTTAAAGTTAGATGTTGCCTAGCCAACTCCACTAAACTTTCTAATCTACTTCATGTAACCTCCGAGATCCTGCTGAAACCACCATCTCTCGATCTCCAACAATTGTCTCTTCCAAGTGGATCACCAAGGATGACCAATTCTTGTAATCTTCCTGTGCTTGTAGTCTAAACTCTCTCAATCTTTAGCAACCTCTGAAGTTTAATTGAGAAAGTACCTTCCTAATGGTGTTTAGGAAGTAGGTGTTTTGGATTTAATAGATTTGATGTTTTTCCCAAATGTGCCTGTATGAATTGAATGATCTTACCAATGAATTTTGTTCTTGAATCCTCAAAAGAATAATATAGAGAGGGAGGCAACATAATGAACAATCTCACCAAAAATTGTCCAAGGCATTGGGTATTTGTAATTGAAGGTGTTTAGGCAGTTTGGGTCGGATAAAGCACTTCAAAATCATAAAGTATAGTTTTACACGTAACACTGTCACTCGAGCAAGGAGCTAGCAACAGGCGAGAGACAGTTGTCACTCGAGTGAGAGACGGGCAGCACGCAAGTGACGGGGTTTCTATTTTTGTCACTCGAGCATTGGATTGATGATGAACTAGCAAAATTACAGCATTTCTTCTTTCCTTATTCCGAACTCAAATCTAACATACCTAATTCAATTATACAATAATGCAACTAACTCCTTGACTTTTTACAGCATAATTATTTTAGTCATTTTGTTCATGGAATGACCTATTACATAAACCCTAACAAACTCCTCCTTTGGCATTCTATGACAAAACTATGCAATTAAAGTCGAGGTAGTAAAAACACAAAAATCTAATCTACCCAAGCTTTGATTCTTGCATTCCTTGTTAAGCTCCTTTCCGAAATCAACAATCAAATGTAAAGTGTAAAAGCATGTGATATAGGAAATATATGATCATAAATAATCATGCTAGAATGTCAAGTAATACTAATCTCAATCAAAACACTAGCCGAAACATTGATATTACAAACATAAAAAACTCAACTAGTTACGCATTATGATGTGAAATGCAATGAAACTAATCAATTTTCCTGTACTGTGAACTCTAATCAATCAGTCATTTTTCTCCTTCTAACATGCAGTTCTCTCTCAATATTTCTCCCTCTATATCCTCTCCCTTTATCGAAATAATCAATCTACCCCTTATTGTCACAAATGACGAATGGATCAATACCAAAAAGCTTTTTTAACTTGAATATACAATAACTCAAAATATGTAGTGGATACCATGCACAAGCATAATCAATGATTAGTAAACTTTCCCACTTACTCTGTTCAATTAACATAGAGAAAATTGTATAAATGACCCATATGTGTGAAGTGTCACTAATCATTTGTAAGCAAGACTCCAAACCTTAATTTTGTGAGAAGAGATATATTAAACATCACTGCCAATAAGTTTATTCATCTACTTATGAAATTCAAACCATTTAAAGCACAATATGACCTTTAAATAAAAGCTTATTTTGTATGGATATTTTCTTTTCTCCCCCTGACTTTAAGCATACATAAATTTTTCAGATCTTTCAATATTTTTTAAGCTTAACATATTTTTACATTTTAAGTGTATATCATTTTCCATTAAGTGACTAAGATGATCTCTATAGCTAGTTTTAGCTGGTTATACCAAGTCAGTTGACCATAGGCTTACCAGGTTATGAGAAACATCGCAGGCTTAATCGCTTGAGTCGAATAGGATCGGAAAAAGAACCTAAGATATTGAGCTTTTTATTATAGAGAATAAACTTTAGCTTAGATCTAATAAACAAGGTCAATTCATGTTCAAAGTTGCCTTACTAATATGTGATTGCCATCCGAAATTTCACATATACAGTTAAGTCCCACTAACAATATTATAGTGCATGCAATGTAGATAGTACGTGAAGACACTTATACTGTTTGTTCTAATTATTTTGAGGTCGAATTATGTGACCCAGGTGCAAATATTATTTTAATGCCCTAAAATGTGCATATCAAGCTTGGAATGGGAAAAGAAAAACCAACATAATGTCACTTCAATTTGTAAATCGATCTATTAGATGCTTGTTTGTACCATATTATTTGTGAGTAATGTATTATGGAATAATGATTTATATTGAAACGCGTGGTTAAAAAAGAAGGAATTTTTTTATTTACGTATAATATTATTTTGATGAAGAATGTGTGGTTGAAAATGAGTACTGTAGAAAAAATAATGTGGAAAAATGGTAGACAAACACAACCTAAATATTCTCGAGGTATCATTGGGGACATATGGTAAAGGTTGACAAATTCATATGTCCAACTGATTTCATCAATTTGAATATGGAGGAAGATGCAGATATTTCCATAATATTGCATTGACCTTTTTAGGATACTGACAGGGCATTTATTAATGTCTATGTAGGTAAGATGGTTCTCCAAGTCGACGATGAACAAATCATCTTACCATTGCCAAAAAAAAAAAAAAATTAAATATATATATATAATTTTTTAGATATTCCTATAATATTGCATTGACCTTTTTAGGATACTGACAGGGCATTTATTAATGTCTATGTAGGTAAGATGGTTCTCCAAGTCGACGATGAACAAATCATCTTACCATTGCCAAAAAAAAAAAAAAATTATATATATATATATAATTTTTTAGATATTCCTATAATATTGCATTGACCTTTTTAGGATACTGACAGGGCATTTATTAATGTCTATGTAGGTAAGATGGTTCTCCAAGTCGATGATGAACGAATCATCTTACCATTGCAAATAATAATAAAATAAATAAATAAATAATAAAAAATGATTTAAATAAATAAAATAATTAAAAATTTTTGAAAATAACGAACAAACAAGAGATATCTCAACAAAGTTGAGTTTAAGGATGAATCAATGTTTTGAAAACGGCACAATCATCAACCTAGTAAAGTTCAAGGGTCAAGCGGTTGAATCGAGGTTGAACCGAGGTCGACATGACAATTAAAATAACTAAATAATTTATATAATTAAAATTATCTGTTAGTAATTTAATTCTAAAATTCATTGATTAATCCGTATATAATTAAAATGAGAACTAAATGGACCAAAAATTACTTTAGGATGCAGATGAGCCCATATATTTAAAAGTTTAAGGGCCTGTTTGGGCCCCATTTTTTCACCCAAAAAATTGATTTTTTGACCGTTATTTCACTATTTCAGCCCTCATATTTGACTTCTTCTCTCACGGGTGGACCCCACTTTTCTTCTAACAATCAAAAAATCAATTCTCAAAATCACTCCCAAACAGCCTTTAAATCCTGTCATTTTCCATTTAATCCAAGGCTATGTTAGTTTCATTTCTTTCCAATTGTACAGTGCGATTTCCTCTAAGTTTTCCTACAGCGGAGGCAATGACTCTCTCTTATCCATCAATTTCTTGTATATATTTGGTGGATTTCCCATTTGCTACTTCATTTGTATATTATATATTTTCATTTCTTTGTAAGATTAGTCTAAGTTTTCAATATTTTGACTGAAATTGAATACAAAGGCTTCGCCAGAGCCGGTCCTATGGCCAGGCAAATAACGCCTGTGCCTCAGGCCCAAAACCATAGGGGGCCTATTTTGGCCCAAAAGTTTTTTTTTTTTTTAATATTAGAAGAAGGAAAAGGAAACTAGTTTTTTCATTAATTGTGAGATGATTGAGAATTTGTTTTTTGTTCTAATGTTAAGTTTTAAGTTGGCAATATATTGCATAATACACCGTTGAATTTTCCATTTACGTTGATTTTGGAGGGCCTGATTTTTGGATTTCGCCTCGGGGCCCGACAATCACAGGACCGGCCCTGGGCTTCACCATAAAGATGGTGAGGGCTTCGGTGACCATTGGCAGACCAGAGACATGGTGGTGAAGCCTTGTTATGTGCTTTACCCTTTTTTCTTTTCTTTTTTCCTTTTACAAAATATCAACATTTAAAACCTGAGAAAACCGTATCCGATTCCCCGATTTCCAATTGAACAAGATAGTTTACTGGATTTTTTACCGATTTCTTCCGGTTTTTACCGTATGATGAAATCGGATTTTAGCCCAGTTCTCGATTTTTTAGCCGAACCGGTCTATCTGGCCTGATTTTCATTACACCAGGATGAAAAGAATATTTCCATGACTAGTTTTAACCTATAATAATATACTCCAAATGGAGAGGGAGTATGCCTAGGGAAAAAATCGAAATATAAACCAAACCGTATGAACCGAACAGACTCAAGTCAGTTTGGTCTAGCAAATCGATTCTCATTGGTTAATATGAAACCACTAATGTGATTGGTTGGGTCGATTATGGGTTAAGGCTCCAACCCAATTGTTAACCGACCTTACCTAACCCGAATATAATTTTTTAGAGTCCTAGTTTTTTAGTGAAGTTTCCAGGGTTCGAAGTTTTTAAAGGTTTGTTTAGAGTTCCAAAATTTTATTATACTGCATTTACAAGATTAAAGCCTAACTAAAAAAATTAAATAAATCAAAATTCGATACCTAATATTAAAAAACATGCTCAATTTTCTTTTCATCTTCTCTGTGGTCCCAAAAAGGTGAAAACTATCAATATCAAATTGCCTGTGTCGTCGGTGCCGCTGTCCTTCGTCTCTACCATCTCCTCTACCAGTTGTCTCTCTAGTTATTGAATATATATCCTTGATGTACTAGAGTTTCGACCATTCGAATGGAGTCAGGTAGAGTTTTTTATTTGAATTAGTCAACTGTAGAATGGGTAAATGGATAAAATGGGTACTGGAGGTTCTACCCAGTTTTTCTTTCAATTTTATTGATTTCTGGTGTAAAATCTGGTGCATTACTTTGAGTGAAACTGTGTTGACAATATATTATGAATTTGCTTTATTTACAGTTTACAGATTATGGATTTGTGTTAATTGAAAATTTTGAGTGTTAATAAACAGATTATGGATTTGTGTTAAGGCAAAATTTCATATTTAAAGTTAAACTATGACCCATTTTAAAACTTAAAAACAAGGTATAAAATTTCAAAAATTAGTTGTTATTAAATTTTATTTTGAAATTATTAATTATAAATACATGTTATTAATATCACAATTCTATACAATTTGATCACAAATTATTGAATTAATTAGTTACAAATTATTTCTCAAAAATTTTTATAGGTCACAAATTAATTCTCGATCACAAGTCAAAAAATTTATAGGTTACAATTTATTAATCGATCATGAAATCAAAAATTTTATATACAATTTATTTATTAGCCACAAATTACAAATTTTATAAGTCACAACTTATTTAACGGTTAAAAATTATCAAATTAATTGATCACAAAATTTGTTTTCCAATCAAAACTTAATAAACTGTGAGTCGCAATCACACTTTTTGATATCACATATTATTTATTCATCACAAATCAGAAAAGGAGAGTGGAGAGGGAGATGAGGGACGGGAATAAGAGATGAAAATGTTTTAGGGTCTGAAATTCGGTGGGGCGAGGGTTTCATTGTTGGTGGGTTTGTAGATTTATTTAATTTTATAATTTTAAAAATTTTAAATTATTATATTATTTTTGAACAAAAAAATTTCAAATCCAATTTTTGAATTGATCGTTTTAATATGTGTAATTTCCACTTGTGTTAATTGGAAAAAGAAAAAGATTAGCCGTATTTAAATTGGGCCCAAAAATCTTTATATAGTTTTTTTTTTTTTAATTCACTTAGGCCAAAGACAAAACCGAATAACCAAATCGAACTGATTCAAATCAATTAAGTTCAGGGTTTGTTCGGTTTAAGATCTTGATTGGGTCGGTTTGGATTGAAATTTACCAAAATGGACTTAGTCGATTTTGGTCTCGAGTTGGGGTCAGCATCTTTTATTATAAAGAGGGTAACAAGGCACCAAAAACTTTAAAATGTGAGTTTTATAATTGTTTGATTTGCATTTAGTTGGACTAGTTAAATTTCTTTTGAGGTTTGATCATCTTCCTTCAAAGTTTGCATTTTGTGCTTCATTTTCATAAACAGTAAAAATAATTTACCATTACGGAGATTGGAATTAAAAAGTGAACATGTTGGATGAAGGGAAAAAATAATAATAATAATAATTGGATGAACACTGAATTAGTTTTCCGTAATTCTTATAATTGGACGATATATCTTATATTTTATTTTCATAAATATTAAACATAATTTATTGAAAAAGTTACATTCAAACTTGTGCAAACTAAATTGATGTCCGGTAAAATGCAAGTAGCCCATCTCAACCTCATATAATTGGACGAACACAACTCATGATTATTACACATAAATGATCTAATGTCGACAAACTATTATATGTAACATAAGGAAACAGTAAACAAGAAAACTTAGGTAACTAAATAGAGGATTTTATTAAAAATGTGAAAGAGCATTGTAAAAGTGACATCGTTAATGGAGACTTCCGTCTCGGAAGAGGTGACATGACTCCATTTCCACTTCTCAGCAACAATCGGTTGCTCCAATAGAGGCAAATTGACAATTTTCCAATTGAGCATTGCAAGTATAGTCGAAATTGTAGGCCATTTATTAGCAAATTCTTGTACACACAATAGTGCAATGTGAATGCACCTCACCATCTCTCCCTGGAATACGGCCTTGTATATTGTTTGATCTATGAAGGTGGAGCCATTGTCTTCATTCCATAATTTCCATGCTGATACAAATTATCATGTATAAGATCCTGAGAAATATTTGAAAACACAAAAAAGGGGGTAGATTACGAAGTGGCTTACACAGCCCAAAAGGCTCTGCAACCATTTGTGATTGTAGAAGTTGGTGTTGTTTTTCCCACTCCCAATTTCTAACATTAGAATACCAATACTATAGACGTCAGATTTTTCAGAAAATCTTCCTTCCATTCCATATTCTACCGCCATTGAGAGCCTTGAAGTCAGCTTTTAGACTTGAAAACTATAGTGCCTCGAATTTCCAATTCGAATCATTATGAATATTCATTTCATAACTTAAAGATAAATTTATCCAAATACTTTGAAATATGAATTATAAGGTTAAAAACACATAAACCCTTCATATGATGATCATATAAATTCAAGGGTAGATCCAAACTTTTTGCGCTATAGGTCAAAATAAAAGTGGAAAAAAAAAATTTTGAAAAAATAATATATTATTAAAGAAAAGAACTTAATACACATTTTGTACTTTGAAAACTTCTTATAATTATATCATTATCAATATTCTTAAGTGGATTTTGCTACTTGTACAATTTTATTTATCATTTTGTTGACAAAAATTAAGCTGACAGTGAATAAATTAGATTGAATAAAAGAAGTAAATGAATTGAAACAAATTCAACATTTGATCTAGAAAGTAAATGAAATTTAAATTTAACGAAAAAGTAATTCGAATTACGTTTAATCCTCAACGATCGTAAAATTCTTGACTTCACATTCCATGTAAAATTTCCTAATAAAATGGTGTAGTTTATATTAAAATATTTATTGCACAAAAATAATAAACATTAATGAAATAATTGAAATTTTTTAAAGAAAAACGAGTTAAGACACCTCTTTTAAGACGTATCCTTGATGCATATTTAACTATTTTCGATGCCTGTTTAGAGAATTCAATATGACTACGATTTAATTCTCAAAATGAGCTTCTAGATGACGTAGACAATTTATGAATTCGGACAGTATACTGTTATCAGTGAATTTTGAAATTTTGAATATTATTGAAATACTCGTTTGGAACGGCATACTTTGGTGCGTCGTTACTTTTGCTACATTTGGTTGGTTCACATTCCATTAACAAGCGAAGAACTAGGCCATGAGTGCTTCAAAATTGTATTAAAAATGCAATATTTTGACTTTGTTTGACATTCCATAATGAGTGCGTCAAATTAGGTCGCAAATGAGTCAAAATAACTATTTTTTGGAAAAAAAATTACCAAAAGCTTTGTGGGGTCATTTGACCCCACATGACTTATGTGGGTCCGTCCTATATAAATTCTATTTTGTATAAAATGAATATTTTCCTTATTTAAACTCGAGTCCACAAACTTCAAGATGTTGCACTTTGTCTTTAACTTTCCTTGAAGTTTCAATCTAAACTCAAAGTACTTATTTCCATGCAACAACTGCAACAATGCATAAATCATTTTATCATATTCAATATTCAATATATCTAGGATATCATATCCCTTCCTCATTAAAAGAATTCCATTCTCGAAATTATCTTAGTCAAAAAGTTCTTCATATTTGTGTTTGATATCCTCTTTTTTTCCGAAGCTGTATCTTCTAATCCATGATCAAGGCACTGTGCCTATATTAGATGTATCTCTTTGCCCTAAACACATGTACCTTCTTTCTTACTGATATCTTTGTTGGAGCTTCCTCATACGTCTGATCTTTATGTACTTTCAAAAATTGAAAATCTACCACATGACTGGGATCATGACGTGCTTTCTAAGCATGGAGATATGAAACACATTATACCACTACAAGAAACTATAGTTTTCCCGACCAGCTATTTCTGACCAATGACAATTAGTCGGTAAAAAACCACTTTTACTGCCCAAATTTTTTTTTTAATTGGGTAAACTTTTACCAACCACAGTTTTCCCGGCCAAATGGAAATTGTCAATAATAATCATATTTTCCGACCAATTTTTCCGGACCAGCTACAAATTAGCTGTCAAAAAATATATTTGCCGACCAAATAAATTATTAGTCGGCCTATAACGTACATATAAGCCGACCACTATGAAATGGGTCGGTAGATATACTATTTTAACTTCACACCTTAACATTTACTGACCATGATAATATACTAGTTGACCTACATGAGACACCTTTTCCGACAAATGTAAAAAACTGGTCGGTAAGTATCTATTTTACTTGGCACCGTAACATTTATCGACCAAGACAATATATTAGTCACCTAGATGAGACACATATGCTGACTATTCTAACAGGATCGGTGAATATCTCACTTTTGCCGTGGCAGGAGTTTTTTCGCGCCTTAGTATTTACCGACCGAGAAAATTATTAGTCGGCTTTCGATATAAACAATTGCTGATCAAATAAAACTGATCGGTAAAGTACTTATTTTGGGCAAAAATATTTGATGGGATCAGTCGATTTACTGACCAAAATAAATACAAGTTGATTCATAATTTTTTTCCAAATCGGTAGGTAAACATCAATTTTTTGGCAAGCACGTGGATATACTTGGATTTTTACAGACAAAAATATTTGGCTATGTCAAAAGTGTGTTTGAGTACACACATTATTGACAATGAAATTTTATTTTGTAAAAATGAATATAAATTCCATTTCTATGTTCTTAAAATTTTAAATTTCAAACAAATGAAGAGAAAATTGTAGAATAATGTGAGAATTTGTGAATAATAATATTTATCTCAAAAAAAATCTAAGATGTTTTTCAATTTTATCATATACTTCATACTTGTTGCACTAACTGAGTAAAATTGATAAAAACTATTTGAAAATGTCAAATGTTATAAGAAAAATATGGTATTGAATATATGAATATAATATAATTGAAAGAAAACTATTTGATGACCACAAAGTAAATAGTTTTCATCACGTGGAAATTAATGATGTATTTTGGATATGATTACCCCAATTATGAGCTGATTAAGGAGAACTTTTAGAAAAATTGGGAATAGGGAGAATTTTAAAAGGAATTCAAAAAATCTTATGTTCATGAAGATATATATGTACCTATAAGGGAGCAAGCACCCCAGCTGAACTTTGGATTTGAGAATTGGAAAATCTTTTTAAATTAGCAGTTCAACTATCTTAAAATTTATTGTTGGAAATTTACTTTAACATGCACAGCAAAATTTGAACAAAATCTTCAATTCGTACCAAGGATCTTCTTTGTGCTTAGAGAGAAACTGTTATAAAGAATTATACCTATGATGAAATATCCACGTGTTCATTTAAGTGTCACTACACTTTAATCTGTGAGATCAACTACTTATTTCACAAGTAAGAAATGTCACACATAATACTCTATCCACAATAACGATATTCGTATCTCGTTATTAATTATGACCGCGGATCATTTAAGATTCCATCATATGTAATTTGTGTTTTACAATCACAATTTCTTGTTATTAGCAAATTGTCAAGACTTGAATATACAAATTCTATCATTTAATGTTTTAGAATACTAATTAAATTAAATAACAAGTGTGCCATAAATGAAATACATCAATTATATATTAAAAGTGTTTATGTCCAAATTTGATTGGATTTAGGGCAAAACGCTTACAAACTCTCACTTCCACTAGATTCAATCACTTATATATCTAATATCACAAGAGTCTTATATGAAAATCATGTTTATGCTATGACAACTCATTGTTAGTGGATCTGCAATTTCATAACTTGTGAGAATTGGTTTTTTTCTTTAAATCATTTCACTGTATTATCTTTCAAATGAAATGATACCGCCATAACATATGTTTAGATCATTTATTAGACTTTAGTTCTTTCGCTTACACAATGGCTGCATTGTTATTATAATGCAAAAGCGTGTGATTAACAATGTTAAAAACTACTTCGAGTTTATTGATTAACTTCCTAATCCAGACCACAACCTTTGTTGCTTCTATAGCAATGATATATAAGGATTTTGCTATTGAATCAATGATTGTTCTTGTTTAGAACCTTTCTAACACATCGCTAGAGTAAACCAATATTATGATTGAGATGTGCTATCATTCTAGTCTAACTAGAAGTTAGCATCACCGTATCCATGAACTCTCGATTCATTTTCTCCATAAAAAATCTTCTCTAGAATTCATCTATATAGATTAGGATGAGTTTAGCAATTTTTTAGATTTATTTCTATAGATCAAGTTGCTTCTACTATATCTTTCATAGAGATATTATTTGACAACCACATTGTCAACGATTGAAGTGTATGGATATTACTACCTATTACAATGTAATCCATATACAATATCAGGAATATGATAGTGCTCCCATTTTCTTCTTGTAAACACATAGGTTGTCTTCATTTTTTTCATAAAACCAAACGTTTTGATTTTCTTATCAAATCAAAGATCACAGCTCCAAGAGGCTTGCTTCAATTCATATATAAATTGACAAAGCTTGCATATTTTATAAGCATATTTGGATTCAAATCCGTCGAGTGTGTAATGTACACTTCTTCTTGTAAGTTCCTATTAAGGAATATAGTTTTGACATTCATTTGTCATAACTCACAGTTCAAGTTTCCATTTTTATTTTATGAATTGGACTCGAACCTTTGGTTCGAGACGTTCGATTATGATTATAGTGACATCTAATGTCAAAGCTCCTATATAAAGCAATATACTCAGACCTTTACGTGAAACTTGAATAAAAAATTGTAGTACTTCCTCAATGCAGGAAGTAGAAAATATATTCCGAGATGTGAACTAACACTGCAAGAACGCGACTATCGAGATTAGCATGATAAATTGATTAAACCAATAAAATTTATTTATGCTATAATTAATAACATTAATTTTAAATAATTTTCTATTACACAGCATAAGCATCAAAATTTCGATTGAAAATTAATTCTTAAGAAAAATCATATAACAATAATCAGATTATCGCAATCCTTAAGGATCTTTATTATTGATGATCGGTCACGTTGGAAATAACAAAAAAAAAATTGAATTCTTTTGAAATATTGAACTAAAAATATATTTTTTCTTATTAAGTTACATTAAAATTTTGAATTTGTAAAGTATTTATAAAATTATTTATGTTTGATTTTTGATTACCCATTAGAGGAAATAAGAAGAGTACAGAAAATGATATTTTATCAAGACATTATTTTGGGTCTATTTTTCATAGATCTAGTACATCTTGATATAAGTAGAAAAAGAAACTCGGAAGAACCGAATTCACTAATTGTTCTCAAGGCAAAATCGAGAATCAGGCCGAAACTGTTGGGTTCTTGATATATGGTCCCAAAGTTGACCCATTTAATAGAGGAATCAGATTTGAACCGATTGATTCTATTTGGTTTTAGTCCCATTTCATCGGTTTTGGGAAAAAGTGCCCATCCCTAATAAATATATCTACTACGCTATTAATAACTTAAAATAATTCAATGTCAATGTTCCTATATAGATTAGTTCAATTAATTGAGTATTTTTATTTGTAATTTAATAAATTTTGAAATAAACAAATTATATACATTTTTTTTTAATAATTGCCGAACAGGGACTTTATTTCATTTCCTCCAGCCCTCATATGTCAATTCCCGCTTATCGCCCCCTTTTGGAAATGATTTTGAGAATTGATTTGTTGATCGTTAGAAAAAAAGTGAAAGCCACTTGTGAAAAAAAAAGTCAAAATTTATAGTTAAAATAGTAAAATAATAATTAAAAAATTATTTTTTGGGGTGAAAAATCACTCAGACTACAAAATTTCACTATCTTCTAAAAACTTCAACTTTCCCTCTCATCGCCCCACACAAGAGCTCGGGATATTCCAACACTCGCGGGTTTCAGATCCTTCAACTCTATTCCCTAAATCATTTCTTTTGAGTTTTTACTGTGAAAAGTTTCCTTTATTGGGGTAAATTTTTCTGACTTGTACAATTGATTTACCTATAATTGTTCATTCATCCCCAATTTTTTTCTTTCAATAATCTGTCATTTCTATCCTTCATATCACTAATTGTGGTTATCTTTGTTTAATAGGTATGTATTTGGAAAATATCATTAATTTCTGTTGAATTCGTTACGAATGTGACGGAAATCAAATCAAATTTCCAGGGGCAAGACCAGAGGAAATCTCCCTGTTCGGTTCTTGAAGGTGATTTTTCCATTTCCCCATTCCGGCATGATACAGCATGTTATCTTTAAGTACGATTCAATTAAGTGAAAGCCATTCTCCAAATCATTTTGAATTAGCAAACATTTTATTGCAAAACTTCGTCACGAATGCTTTAATACTGCACGAGGTCTCTTGCAGGGTCCTTATAGCATTTCCCAGTAGTTGAGTTCATGATTTGCTGTCTTTCTTTACTTTAAAAAAAAAAAAATCTTTTCTATTGGTAAATCTTCGCTTGAAAGGTGAAAGTGCAAATTTTGATTTTATTCTTAGATTTTGAATTAATATTGTGTTGGTTGTATTATAGAGCAAAAATGATCCCAAAGAATTTGCAGAGGAACTTATGGGAGAAGCAGACCAGTACCATGGGTTCAACTTGATAATAGCTAACCTTGCTCTATGACCATGTTGTATATAACCCACAAAACTACATATGATGGCCAGTCGGTAATTAAACAAACACAGAGGATGGTGGTTTTTAGTAATCTTTGCAGAGGAAATTTGATTTGATTTCCCTCACTTGTGGTTAGGTTTTTTATTTGGAATAAATTAGAGGAGCAAAACAACTACAGAGGATGGTGGTTTAGGATTTGGGTTTGAGTAGAAAAGGCTCCCTGAACTTTTCCATTCAATGATGCTGGTTTTGTGGTAAATTTGAGTATGGCGTGCTTAAGATAATTAGAGGCTATTTAGTGGCCTTTAATCGAATTAAGTAAATAGCATTTATGACAAAAGCTGAAGTTTTAAATGCTTCTAATTCTGTGCTCTCTGCTGAGTCTATGCATGATAACATGTATTTATCTTTACTATTATTTTGAAAAATGAGTAGGTTATTCCAATGCCAGCAAAGAGGAAGCCACCACACCCAATCAGTGTGACTACTCCTAGAACACAGTTGAACACTATAACTAGCACACTACTCGAACCTGTAATGTAGCCTGCAACTGCCACTGTACCAACGGAGACAGGTAAATCTATTTTTTCAGTTCCAAATACTATATTTTTTCCCTATATTGACATCATATTCTTTTATCACATGTAGCGCCACCACTCAAACGTAGGCATCATGGTCGTACTTGTGGCATAGGCACATCCCAAATAGTTAACGCCACTCATAGGAAGCTGGAAATCATTTATGAAGACATTGATGGGTGACCTACTGGTCCTAATGCTAGCCGATTTGTATCTGAAATAGGATCTGGTGTTCGAATATTTGCAGCTCTCCAAAGGATGTTTTGAAAAGATGTGACTGAATCTGAAAATTCCTCAATTTACGACAAAGTGGAGGTGACATTAACATAGAACTTCTTAAACAAAATTGTTATGTTTAGGTTGCTCATAAATAGAACTTCTTGAACTATATGAATGCAAACCAATTTGCATTCACTTAAATTTATTTTATTTACTTTATAAAATGAGGATAATATCCCTTTTCTAATTTTTGTTTCTATTTATTGTATATATGCTTCTCATGTTGTTAGACATGCATAAAGAGCCATATTGAACGAACAAAAAAAATATCATGGACTGTAGTTAGATTTGAATTGTCTTGATTAATTTATGCTATTTCATCTTGGGTTTGAGGTTACAAAATATTTTCATGAATTACGGAGCAAGATAGTGAAAACAATTATGGGAATAACACTTTCAAATCTAGGTCAATCTAATGGTTCAAATGTAATAGGTTCTAAAAGTAAGAAAGAGAAGTTGACTGGAGATAAAAACTTACACTTGCATGGAACATACTTGAACTTGCCTCAATGCTTGGTAAACTCTCTTTTATGCATTATTTGAAGCTCTTATTATATCTCTTTTCACTCACTATATATTATTATATATAGGCTGTTTTTTACATTATGATAAATATGCAACTCTTAAAGAGTTCATGGAGAAATCAATGGCCACTTCCTTTATGGAGTTTTGATATGAGTTGCACGTACACTACAAGGAGTGTCTAGACCAACCAATAGCTCATGGGAAAGCAAATAAGCCTAAAGAAGTTCATGGCCAAGCTGATTGGGATTATTTGTGTGACTATTGGGAAAGTGAGCGGTTTCAAGTACATTTATATGTATTTTAACTGGTATTTATGTTTATTTGTTACCTTATTTAGTTTGTTGACTATTTTCAATTGTATTTAATTGTGTTTCCCAGAAAATATCCAAGGTAGCAGTTGAAAATAGATCACAACAGTAGTTTAGCCATTTTTCTAGTTCAAGGTCCTTTATTCAATGTCAAGCTATGGAGGTACGTAAGGAAATATATCCATTTTTATTGGAAAGGTAATTTCAATTCAATGAACACTTATTCTTACTTCTTTTAATAGGATAATGGGACTGGACGACCAAATAGAATTCAACTATGGAAGAACACACATTATAATGATAATAAAGGTTGGATCCATCCATGGCTGAGGAGAAATACGTAATGAATAAATACTTATGTCTTTATTTAACTTTATTATTAATGGAAAAAATATTTTACTACTTTATTTGCATTAATACTTTCCTATTGTTATGCAGTAGGAGATGATAGACATGCAAACCACACAAGAGGCACATGTCGAGGGAGAGGAAAGTGAGAGTCGAGGAGTACAACTCACTCCTAATGAAATAGCGACTCAGGTCCTTGACACTACTTCTTGCTATTATAGGGGTTTGGGTAGGGGGCTAAAGTTTTCACATGCTACATCTCGTGCGAACACGATACAACGAGAGAATGCTAAACTTCGTCAAGTTGTGCATAACTTGCAGAGCCAGAATGAGCGTACTCTCGCCTTGTTAGAGGAGATAATGCCAGGTGCTACTGCTGGAATAGTTAGCTCTTGAGTGCCCACTAACCATCACCATCACCTGATCATGAGGCACATGATGATCATTAGTTTCAAGTTCTTCATCGCATTTACATGTTTTTAAATCTTAATAGTTCGTACCCTATTATCGAACATGTTATAAGTTTGGACTACACTAGTCTTCTCATTTTTGAAACTTGACAAGGCTTTTTATTGACTATGCTATTATTTTGTACTAACGCGTACATGTAATTACTCATATTTTGGAACTAGAAGTGAACTGTAAAGGTACAATATATTATTTTGTCTTATATTTAGTTTGTCGGCTTTTGAATTGTGATTGCCGTGTTTTTTATTTTTGATGTATCTTGATTTGATTTTTTATTGTGTTTTAGTTAGGCTTTCAATCTGTTTTAAAATTTTGGTTATTGTACAAGTCAAAATAAAATAAAATAATATTTATCGATTGAAATTAGAGTCGAGAAATGTGGATTGATCAGGATTAAATTTATTTGCATACATATATGCTGAATAATTGATCTCCAATTGGTGGAATTTCAGACTAAGGATACCAATCTCAACTTTATCAATACACCTAAGCAATCATGACCCAAAATCTTAAACTTCTTCCACACTCTGGTTGCTCAAGATTTGTACCCACTTAGGACACAAAGAGACGGTATTTACAGTCACAAAGGCAGTGCCCCAAAGGCTAGAGAAGAAGAAAAAAATCGGCCAAGCAGGAGCACAAAGTAAAAAGGCGAACTTAGTTTTCTCTCAAACAAGACAGACACCCGTTAATGACAAAAAATGGCCAACTTATATAGGTTGGGTTAGGGCATAGAGATGGGCCAAGTCCAATATAAATATGATAAGTGGGCCAACATACAAAAGCTATCCAATGAGTATAGAAATCGGGCTGTGAGCAACACTAATTAATTAGGTTGCTTCCAATGGCCCAAATAGTCTTAGGGTCGGGTCATCAATCTTGGATATCGATATTTATTTTATCCAACATCGATTTAACATCAACTCCTGGATTATTGGGCATCAAAATCCAATAATCTCCACCTTGATGCCCAATAATCTGCAAGCAAACAAAACACAAATTTTATATTTGCACAATCAAGGTAATCCAATAAAATTGGTATCACAGAACTTACATCGTGATTCGAACCTGAAATACATATCATACCTACTCCATGTACTCACTATGGCTGAGGTCCAAAAGTACCAAGTAGGAACAAGTATTCACAGTGAACAAATAATCACGCGATTAAGATATTATATAAAATAATACACATATCCTTTCAAAATCTCGTTCACATAGAGGCAAAGATTAACACCAAGTTAATTAGCACACGATCAAACAAATATGCAATAAATGCATAAATAACCCCACAAAAAATCTCACCACGCCTATCCTATCCCATTTCATGTTAATCCCACCTCGAGAACATATATCTCTTCTCATCGCCCATTATGCTCACTAGATAGTCATTCAACTCATGTCTAATTCGCAAAACACAATAGACCCTAAGTTCTCGAGATAATCCTCTATCACCACATCACTTCTCCCAGCCTACGTAGATAATGGGTCTTCACCTCTCTGAAGTGATAGAAGTGTCTCTCTCACACTCTACCTATACAGGATCTCTTTCACAGATAAAGGATTCTAGACATTTGATCACATCTCTACTCGTGATCCAACACACTCCACATCCCCCCACAAACCATAATGTACCCCTAGACATCTATACTCCACCTTACCAAAAGACATACAACTCAATGCTAATGTATCATAACCCACTATACATGCAAACAATCACACTAATTAATCACATTACCTCAAATTCATGCAAACACACATATCAAACAAATTGAAATGCAACATATAATCATACAACAGAATTAGGCAATCACACACATACAAAAAGGATCACACAGAGATGCATATGCAGTAAATAGGTTTACTCTCAATAAACATCACTAGGGTCATAACTCGATACCTCAACCACATTCGTCTCACCTCTCACATTATCTTTTGGCTTATCTTTTTTCTTGGGACAATTCCTAATAAAGTGTTCAGACATACCAAACTGTAACACCATTTACCACTAGACTTGTCCCATCACTTGCCCTTCTTCTTGCTACCTTCATCACTTGAGTCACTACTCGAATCACCACTATTTTGAGCTCTATCCAAATTCATTTGCTTAAACTTCATCCTACCCCTTATCATGTGTAATTCACCACTCCCCTTTATCTTCATTTTCAGCCTTAATTTTCATTTCCTTACTCCTAAGTGAGTCTATGACAATCTTAGATGGTAGGGTGTCTCTATGGTACTTAATTGCGTTCTTAACCTCTCTATATGAATCAGGCATAGAATTAAGTAAGATAATTACTTTATATGTTTCAGACCCTTTTTCATCACGGTTAACAATTTTTTGAACAAGTTTGTTAAAAATATCCAGATTGTCGATAAGATCCTTTAAAGGATCCATTTTAAAATTGAAAAATCTTTCAAGCAAGTATAGCTTATTAAGAGTAGATTTAAGCAAATATAAATCCTCCAACTTTTTTCAAAGTTCTTTTGTAGAATCCAGTTTCCCAACTTTTCTCTAAATAGTGTCAGATAAATTGTAAGATAATCGAAGTGTAAGCAAATTTATCATATTCCTCTTGTTGTATTTCTGTCAAATTTGCTGGAAATTCACTATCTATGGTGAACTAAAATCCACTTCATCTTTTGTTGCCAAATTGAAAAATTTCCTTTTCCATTGAAAACACCAACTTCGAAATGTGAAGAGATTTTTCTTGGAAAATTAGAACAACTAAATGTACAGATAGGTCACACAAAGTAATCATACAGCCGCAATATACATAGGAATACATTCCAAGCAATTCCCAAAAAATATAAATTTGTATCAAATTAGGTCCGGTACTAGATGTAGCCTTTCCGCCGGGCAAGATGCATGGATGTGATGTACCAAAAAATCCGCGGTTCCTAACAGAATAGATAGCAAAGCCACTTTGCTACCCCTTATGCCCAGGGCAACACACGTGCTACAATGGCCAGGACGAAGGGTCGTTGAATTGAGTTGCATGGATTTGTATATGCCACAACACTGTTCTAGATTCCCAAGGTTTTGTGAGATTTGCGATCTTAGATCAAGAAAATTTTCAAACGGGTCAAGTCCAGGTGTTTTAATAGGATAATCAATGCAAAACGTAAGTCAACAAAAAATTAAAATTCTCACACAATGCAATCTCAAGTAGTGACTATATGACAATTATAGCACAAAATCAATTACTAAATTACAATCAAATTCAACACTTCAAATAGGGCAGATAGTTCCTAAATTTTCTAGCACAAGCAATGATTGCCAAGCAATGTCAACCAATCCTCATGGTCACCTTACACGATAATCTGCTAGTGCGATAATGTAAAGGTTTTAGCCAATTTACCAAAGCGGACTATTTGAGTCCGTAAATTACGAGAGATGCTAATCTACTGCTTTAGGGCCACTACTTGCCCTAAAATTCAGCAGATGTGCCAACACGAAGGTCCAACAACCAATAGCCGAGTGTCCAGGGGCAAAACTATCCAACTTGTTCTGTATATCTTGAAACTAAAAACTAACAACACAAAATTGTTAAAAAAAATTTGTCTAAAGAAGTCGTCGTCGGAGGGGGCCACATGGGCCCCACCGCGCGATCGTCGAAAATCTGACGCGCTGGCCACCTAGTAGCTTTTCCACCTCGATCATGAATTCGGCTTCCGTTTCATCAAAAGACGTCTGGATTGGACAAAAATTGAGGTTACAATGCCAGTTTTTTTTTTTTTAATTTCTAGACAATTTAATCCGGCTTGTTTCTGCTTCAATTCTGGTCAGATTTTGATAGAAATTCCACCCCAGCCTTGCTCTAATACCAAATGTTGAATAATCGACCTCCAATTGGTGAAATTTCTAACTCAGGATACCAATCTCAACCTTATCAATACACCTAAGCAATCATAATCCAAAACCTTAAACTTCTTCCACACTCCGATTGCTCAAAATTTGTACCCACTTAGGACACAAAGAGACGGTGTTTATAGCCACAAAGGCGGTGCCAAAAAGGCTAGAGAAGAACAAGAAGAAAATCGGCCAAGCAGGAGCACAAAGGAAAGAGACAGACTTAGTTTTCTCTCAAACAAGACAAACACCCGTTAATGACAAAAAGGGCCAACTTATATAGGTTAGGTTGGGGCATAGAGATGGGCCAAGCCCAATACAATTACGAAAAGTGGGCCAACATATAAAAGCCATCCAATGAGTGTAGTATCGGGCCATGAGCAACATTAATTAATTAGGCTGCTTCCAATGGCCCAAATAGTCTTAGGGTCGGGGATATTTATTTTATCCAACATTGGTTTAACATCATCGCTCAGATTATTAGGTATCAAGACCTAACAGTATATTTTCTCCAACTTAAAATTTTGGTCGGCAAAGGTATATTTTCCCTGACCTGCGATTATGGTTAGTTGATATATTTCTCAACTTAGTTTAGAATTTCCAGACCCGAAAAATGGTTGACAAACTTGTCTTTAGGAAACAAAAGTCTTTATCTTACTTTCCCCGACCGAAGAATGGGTCAAGCTCTATTTTTACCAGCTATGGTCAAAGTTTTGTTGACTAAAAAAAAAGTCAGCAAAACACTTTATCATTCCTAACCAACTTGGTATTGGTAAATACAAAAACAATATCATTTTCCGACTAAAATTCATTATGGTCAGTGAAAACGTTTGCCACCCAATTCAAGTTTGGTAAGTAAAAACTACATCTTTTCCAACTAAAATGCAATCTGGCTGGTGAAAATATTTGCTGGTTGACTATTGGCAACCAGCTACCAATCAAATTTTCCTAGTTAGGGATTTTTAATACCTACTCATTTTAGACTTTTAGTAACTAAATTTTGGGTCGGCCAAACTCTTATTTCTTGTAGTGTACACTGTTAAAAGTTCAGGTGATAGTGTGATTCAATAGGCTACATTTCCAACCTTTTCTAGAATTTCAAACAGTTCATTAAATTGGGGTCTTAACTTTTCCTTCTTACACAAATGAAGCAAGCCTTTCATCGATGTACTTTCGAGAAGCCTTTATTCACCACTTGAAATTTAAATCTTTTCTCTTCTTACTAGCATAACTTTCTACCGATCTTGAGCTACATTTATTTGAACCCGAATCTTATCGACAAGCTGAATTGTTCGCTCAACAATCTTGGGACTACAACCCTCTTTTCACCCAATTCATCCCAATGAATGGGTGATTGAGACTTCCTACCATCGAGAACCTCATATGGGGCCGTGCCTTTAATGGTCTGAAAACTATTATTGCAAGTGTCCTTCCCAATTGCCGTTAAGATCCAGCACGCACGCCTCCAACATGTCTTCTAGGATTTGAATGTTTCTTTTTAATTGACCTTCAATTTTATATTCCATAGCATCTTGTAAACTCTTTCAAAATTTAGACGTAAATTTGGGATCTGTATTCTATATAATTTATATAGAACTCCATGTGATTGGACCATCTCCCTTATATACAACTGTGTCAACTGTTCCAACTAAAATTCATTTTCATTGGTAGATGAAAATGAGCCGACTTAGTCAATTTATCAACTGCTACCCAAATAGCATTATGATGTCTTATTGACTTTGGGAATCCAACCACGAAGTCCATATTTATGTATTTTCATTTCCATATAAGAATATCAAATGGGTTCAACAACCCTGATGGCCTTTTATGCTCAACTTTGACTTGTCGACAGATCATGCATCATTATACAAACATACCAAATTTTTTCTTCATATTTTCCACCAAAATTTATCTTGAAATTCTCGATACATTTTTATACCTTCAGGGTAAGCAATGTATAGAGTAGAGTGAGCGTCTTCCAAAATATCCTTTTCTTAGAGCGTCATCCTTCAGTACACGTAACTTTCCTTTAAACATAAATATATCCACTAAAGATAGATGAAAGGCCTTTCATTTTCTTGCAATCTCTGACTTTATTTTTTGTAATTGTCACTCTGAGTTTCTTTAATTCGATCCTTAAGAGCAAGTTGAACTTTCAAAGATGCTATTCTGGCGGTTGTCTAATTAGAGAGACAACCTCTATTTCCTCTTCCCAAAATCCTCAACTAGTTGTTCTTGCTTCATGGATAAAAGTTGTCAAATGTCCTACTATCTTTTAATTAAAGGCATCAGTGACCACATTAGCCATATCTGGATGGTAATATATAATGCATTCCCAGCCCTTTACAAGTTTTAAATATCTCCTCTATCTCATATTAAGTTCTTTCTGAGTGAAAAAATATTTTAGACTCTTATGATTTGTATGGATCTCACACTTTTCTTCATACACATAATGACACAATATTTTTGGCACATGGACTACTGCTGCAAGTTCTAGATCATGTTTTGGATAGTTATGATCATACTGCTTCAATTGTCTTGAAGCATATGCAAACACTTTATCATGTTGCATTAGTACACATCCTAATCCTTAAGAAACCCCTCTAAACTTTTTGTTTGAAAGCCCAAGAATGACTAACCAAGAGGGGGGTAAATTGGTTATTTAAATCTTTTTCCAAAATAAATGCTAATATAATTAACTTGCAAATAAGATAAAGAGCAAGCAAAATAACTTTGAAAGAGAAAGGAAAAGAAGATTCAAACTATATAGTATGGAGGTTGGATCCAATCGCGCTCTACGTCCCCCGTTACCAAGCTCTCTGTCATGAGCAAGGCCTTTTTCACTAGATGTGATTGACTTATGGTACAATCCAATGTTCTATAAAGCTTTCGGTGACTTACAATCAAGGAGCACCGGTCCTTTTACAATATTAAGCTTTTTGGGACCTCAACATGACCCCCAAACGAAAATAAGAGAATGTGATATTACAAGCGAAAACTTCTCTCTTAATTGATGGAATGATCACAATTGAGTATTGAGAGAGAAATAGGCTTAACACTTCAATAGATTGCAATGAGTATGGCTCAAGTGTTACTTTGAAAATTTTGAGACAGAAAAATATTTATAAAAATTTGGATCACTCAAGAATTTTTCAAGATGTAAATAATTTGATCTTCTAAAGAATTAAAAGAGTAGTTGAAATTAATAAAAGCTTCACTTAATGTTCAAGGAAAGGTCGGTTTAAATGAGAAAGTGAAGGGGTATTTATAGTAGTGAAACAGCCAAAAAATCTATCATACCGGATGAGGTCTACCGGACGTCTGCTATCATACCAGACGGTCTACTAGCCGTTACTTTTTCAGAAGTCAGAACGGTTAAAATTTTTTACCCTTTTTCTACAGGACATCTGCTATGGCAGAAATCGGATTTCTTCGATCATTTGATAAAAGTAATGCTTTGAGAAATATTTATATATGAATTTTCAATAAATTTTTCAAGATAATTGTCATTTCATGAAATAAGATTGAATTCGTTATCTTGGAAAAATATTTTGAAAGTGTTTTGGTGAAATAATAAATATTTGCGTATAAAGTCGACAATTGAGTCTTTTTACGATTTATTGCCAAACTATTGAAGCACATTACCTTTACACATGAGATTAAGAGTTCCAAGTCTACTATTTTCAATATGACTCTTTGTCTTGATGTGTATGCCATACTTATACTCTTCCATCATGTTGATTTTCCTTTGATCGTCACTTTGCTTCATCAAAGTTTGGTTTGCATGTTGTCTATCAACACTCAAATAAATTTGTTAGAAATAAATGTGATATTTTTGTGGTAATCAAACGAGAAGTCAACCATAGGTCAACATTGTTATTGTCAAGATTGGTACTATAACTAGCCTTTGTTTCAACTTTTGGAAACTGTGTTCACATTTCTCAAACTACTGAAATTTAATGCCCTTTATAGTCAACTGAGTCATCAATTCAGCTATTTTGAAGAAACCTTCCATGAATCTATGATAATAGCTGCCAATCCTAAGAAAATACAAAACTTTTCTAGTGTTGAATGGTCTATAACACTTCATCAAGGCTTTCACCATAGTTAGATCAATATTCAATTCCTTGAGAAGTCACAAAATGTTCAAGAAGGCATTTCTTAAATTTCATTTCTTAAATTTTAATGTGTATCTTTCTCTTCGCAATATGTCCAACATTGTTTTGAGTTGCTTTCCATGTTGTTCTTTATCCATAAAATACGCCAAACTATCGTCGAGCACTCAAAACAAGGTAGCTAGTTGCCAACCTATCGCTCGAGTGGTAGAGTCGTCACCTACCTAGTGTTCGAGCTATGATTCGTCCAACCCAATGTCCATTTCACATTTAACCACATTTTCAGCTCTCCAATCATTCTATAACTCTATACTTGCAGTTTATATGTAGCATTCACGACTTGTAAACATCACACATCATTGATATAGCCATGATAGAGCTTTAGATCTTGATTGAGAACATTGAGGTATTGTGTAAACAACATTCATTATTGATTATAGTGAAATACTCCTGTTATACCATAGTTTTTTCTTATCTTGGATTTTCACGTAAAATCTTGGTGTTCTCATCTTGTTTGATTTATTTCATTATTGCTTTTATCTTGTATTTGGATGATGCCTTATTAGGCTTCAATAAAATGACTTCAACTTAAATGTTGAACAAACACCTACGTAGGGAAAGCCCTATCACAAATCCATCTCTATCTATCAAGTCACATACTTTATGATTTTAAAGGAAAAATATGTCGCTGAGTTTTGTTTGAGACTAGATCAGCTTTGTATAAAAAATAGTTTAACCAATAAGTTACACTTAAAGTAGCATTTTTATTCCCACCACATGTCTAAAGATATGTCAATAAATAATCACTTATTTACGTTTAAAGAAATTGTAGCTGACTTAGAGACATTGGAAGTCAAGTATGATGGGAAGGACCTTGCATAGATGTTGTTGTGTTCATTATTGTCTTTGTGTTCGACTTTTAGAGATACTATTCTCTACAATTGTGATATTCTCACTGTGGATGGTCTATGAAGATTTTTTGTCAAATGTGAAGTCAAAGCACTTTGAAATTGGGTTTGGGAATTAGGCTGAGGGCTTAGTTGTTTGTGAAAAGAACCAAGATAGGAATTTTGGCAAAAGTATGAGACATACAGAGATGGTATGTCACTTTTGTAAAAAGAAGGGACATATTAGAGCTAATTGCTACAAATTGAAAAAGAAAAATAGAATGGCTACTACTACAGATAACAGAAAGCAACTTGAAAATAAAGAAGAAGTTGATGTTATAGAGGATGGGCAAAGTGAGCGAGAACTTCTTATGATTTTTTATGGGGATTCCCAATCTTGTGAGGATTGAGTTATTAACTTGGCTTATTCATTTCATACGTCTCCCAATAGGGTATGGTTTTCAATAAATAAAAGTGTTTAGAGAGGTGCTGTGATTATGAGAAATAATGCGCCTTGTAAAATAGCTGGGATTGGTATAATCAAGTTTAGAATATTTGATGGAGCTATCAAGACACTTACTAATGTAAGGCACAATCCAAAGCTAAATAGAAATCTTGTATCTTTGAGTAAACTTGATTCAAATGGGTATAGATACACCGGTGAAGGTAGAGCTTTGAAGGTGAGCAGAGGTGTTCTTGTTGTCATGAAGAGACATAAAGGTCTACACAGTTGTACATTTTCCATGGTTCTACAGTTATAGGAGATGCATCACTACTTTTTTTTTGGCAAATGAAGAGTTGCAAAAATTTAACATATGTGAATTGGGCATATAAGTAAGAATGTATGACAAATTTGAGCAGGAAAGGACTTTTTGATGAGCAGGAGACTAATAAGATGAAGTTCTATAAATATTGTATCTTTGGTAAACTAAAAAGGTCAGATTCAGAAAAGAAAAACACAACACTAAGGAAACTCTTGAGTATATCCATTTAGATCTTGGGGATCGAAAAGGATGCCTTCTAAATGCAGTGCTTATTACTCGTTGACAGTGATTAATAATTTCTCCAGAAAGACTTGGGTATTCTTATTAAAACGGAAGAGTGATATGTTTGCTACCTTAAAAGAGTGAAAACTAATTATTGAGAAACAGTTTAGAAATCAGATAAGATGTTTAAACATAGATAATGGGTTAGAGTTTGCCTCGTGGTGATTCGGGTAAAGCTAAAAAACAAAATCAAAATATTTAGGTGGAGTTGGAAATTAGTTCAGAAAAGAAATCAGAGGCTTCAGACAAGTCCAATTCAGAGTTAAAGGACAATATTACTTTGCCTCCACCACCATCAGCATCGCAATATTCGATAGCGAAGGATAGATCTAGCAGATAAATTAAACATCCATAGAAATATAGAGAAATAGACTTCGTAGCTTATGCATTGAATGTTACTCATATTATTGATTCCATTTATAGAGTCTGTTCCATAGTTAGAAATAGTTAATTATAGTTAATCTAGAAAATTGTTTGTTGCTGTGAAAACAAAAATGGAATCATTTAATAAAAATAGCATATGGGACTAGGTGAAATTACCGAAGAAGAAGAAAGTTGTTCACTTCAAGTGGGTATTCAACGGGAAAAAAAATGTACATCAAGAGTTGAAGAGGCTAGGTACAAGGCTAGTTTGGTAGCTAAGGGTTATAGTTAGATTCCAAGTATTGACTTTATAGATGTGCTTTCACCAGTTGTAAACCATGGCTCAATTCGAACTTTTCTTGGGGTTGTGGGTAAGGATAACTTGAAGCTTATGTAGATAGATGTCATGACTACATTCTTACGTGGAAAACTTGAAGACAACATTTATGTACAACAACCAAAGGCATTCATAGTTATTGAAAAAGAGAACTATGTGTGCTTGTTGAAGAAGTCCTTATATAGACTGAAGCAGTGATCAATGCAGTAGTATAAGAGGTTCAATCCATTCATGGCTACGTATAACTTTATCAAAAGCAATTATGATAGTTAAGTGTACTTCAAAAGGTATGATGGCAGTTCAGTTGCATATCTACTTTTGTATGCTGTTGACATGCTGATAGCAGTGAAAGATAAAATGAATGTCAGAAAGGTGAAAGCTTAGCTTAATGAAGAGTATAAGATGAATGATTTGGGTGCAGCAAGGAAGATTCTTGGTATAGAGATCTTGAGGGATGAGAAAGCTGACATTTCATAATTGAATCAGAAAGGATGCATTGAAAAGATACTTTACATGTTCAATTTACTGAATGCAAAGGTTGTCAGTACAATGCTAGTTGCATACCTTAGATTTCCATCTAATTTATGGGCACAGTCAAATTACGTCATTGACCACATGTCTCGAGCTTGTTATTCAAGTACAGTGGGATCGTTTATGTATGCTATGATTTTTATAAGCCCGAATTTGGTTTAGTAGATACATTGAAAATCCCAAAAAAATTTAGAAAAGCAGTCAATAAATATTTAGATGCTTGAGGGGCTCCACTAATGCTTGTTTGCATTTTGGTAAGAATATAGATGAAGTCATTGGTTATGTGAATTTAGATTATGCAATGAATCTTAATAAGTGGCGATCACTCACAGGGTATGTGTTCACCATTGGAAGATGCACTATTAGTTGAAAGGCTACTTTACATAATACAGTGGCATTGTTTACAACAAAGGCAGATTACATGGCTATTATAGAAGCATGTAAGGAGGCTATGTGGTTGATGGGTTTGATTGGTTAAATTAGTAAAAGACTTACAGATTTCTGTAGCTTATTGTGATATTTAGAATATTATCCTTCTAACGTAGGATCAGATGTTTCATGAGAGGACAAATCACATTGATACGAGGTATCACTTTGTGCGTAAAGTAATTGTCCGTGAAGATGTTGTAATGAGCAATGTTGATACCAAGGAGAATATTGCTAATATGATGACAAAATAACTTCTCATTGCTAGGTTTGAGTGTTGCTTGAACTTAGCTGGTGGTATTTATTATTGATTTAGCCCTTTTGGCTTGTGTAGAAGAGCTGGAGTAGTTGTTTGGTGATTTATGGAAGAGAATGGTATAGTTCATTGCATTGGAATTTGGTTCAAGGTAGAGAATTGTTGAAGTGTGACCCAAATTCTTTTGGGTATTGGTATTTTGGTTGAAGATGACTTGAAGAGGTCAAATTATGGACCAAGGAGAAAGTCTCAATGCATTCTTACTCACTAAGTGCCTATCTTCCGTCTCACATTTTAACTCGTTTTCAGAACTTCAATCATTCTATAACTCTACTTTTAGGGTCTATATTAAGTATTCACTATGTGTAAAATTAACAAAACATTGTTATAGTCTTGAGAGAGTTCTAGATCTTGATTGAGAGCATTGAGATCTCGTGTAAACAATATTCATTATTGATTATAGTGAAATATTCATTCTCTACCTGTGGTGTTCTTCAGTCTTGGTTTTTCATATAAAATCTCGGTGTTCTTAATTTGTTTGATTTATTTCATAATTGTCGTTATCTTGTGCTTATTTCATAACAGAATTCTATAACAAACTAATCTAGATATTGTTGAAAACCCCTATTCATTAGGATACTTATTTTTGATTGTCAAATGATTTAACTCCTAATAATCTATGTACATCCTCATTGATCTATCTTTCTTTACAAATATTACTAGAGTAGCCCATGGAAAAACGCTTGGTTGGATAAAACACTTATCCAACGATTCTTGCAATTGTAGTTTCAACTTCTGCAATTCTTTTGGCTCCATTCTATAAAGAGTCTTGGATGCTAGGCTTGCTTATGGTACTCGATCAATGAAAATTCTAGTTCCAACAACTTTTGCTCGTTGACTGATTACGGGTCCCATTCATCCAATCTTAACTCATAATATATGAACTTTATAAATGTGCCGGCCAAGGTCGTACGAAGGCTTTCTTACGTAGCATGAATACTCTTGAATAAAAATTCCCCTACAACTTTGGTTATTGACCCGTCATCTTCCTAGCAATTCTTATCATCCTAACCATCTGTAATATCAAACCCTCTCAATCATATTCGTTTCATTTGGTTTAGTTCGATTTTCTTTTCATGCTCTTTAGTTTATGTCAAGAAAACACTAGATCGTACTTTAATTTTTCCCTTGAAGTAATGGACGTTCACATGTGAAGAACATTTCAAGCACACTTGCAAACTATGGTGACATTTCATTCTTCAAATTTAAATAGGATAGTTAACGTGCGAGGCAAACTTTAAATTAAACATTTTTAGCGATAAACTTTGACTAATGAATTTGATCATCCTAAGCACAACACTTTGAAGTCTAGTACACAAGATCAAATATTTTTTTACATACTTTTGAACCAGCAAAAGATAATCAATTGGTGTGGGTTAGTAAGCAAGGATCGATTTCTTAATATCTCAAACCATGTAAACATAAAACTTCTAAAAGATGTGATTGTATATATGTTCATGCTTGATTAATCACTTTGTTTCATAAAACAATATTGTTAGGCTTTCAAGAAAAAGAAAATCAAGTTCAAAATCTCATGGTGAGAATTCTACATGTTGAAATTTAATACCCATAGAATTTGGTACATAAATAAAATGCTTGAGAGGATTATATAAATAGAAACTAGACTTAAAGTACTTGATATCTTGTTTAGACATCAAGCTTTGTTCCGATGATAAGAGTCCTTAATTCTCGTCTCAAGCAGCGTCTAAATCTGGAAAAAGATCTGTGCACGCAGCCTACTTTCATGGACTATAAAACTCGATGATCATCTTGTATTTGGAATCGCCAAGGTGTCTCCTATGAGTGTACTAAACCACAAAATTTTTTACAAAAACTAAAGGGTTAAATAAATACAAAACTGAGACTACTTCAGCCATTTCTGGGATTAGACAGTTCCGGCATAGTTACAGAAAAATGCATTTCTCACAACATATAACTCCTTTTTATAACCCTTTTCTCACCATTGAAAAATGTCCTAAAAATTCGATATTTAAATCCAAAGTTTTTGCTTCAATTTGTATTAGGATTTAACTTATGTCTCTTGAAGGAAAGATCATGGTTACGAATCCTGAGGAATCAACAGATGGGCTGGGCTCTTCCAAAGTAGACAGCGTGTATGATATAAAGGCTTGAGTACAAAGACTTGGACCATTACAAAAAAAGTACTTTTTTGTAACGACTTTGCCTCTATGTATCAGGATTCAACTTAAGTCTCTGTTAGGCGAAATGTCATAGTTTCTAATCCTGAGATGCTATAAAAAGTCATAAGGGGTAAGATGGACTTAAGCTCTCCAAAAGTGAATGGTACGTAAAAGGATGAATGATAATTGCTATAATAGTGGGTTACTTCACCAAATGAGCAAAAGCTAAACCCTTAGCAAAAATTACGGTGCAAAAAATCACGACTTCATATGAAAATCAATCATTTGTAAGTTCGGTATACCCCATTTGATCAACACGTAGGTTTTTTGTGACGAGGTAAAAATCAAAAAATACTTATCGACACTAACCATCCCCTGGCAAATGGTCAAGTGAAGCAATCAACAAAATAATTAAGCAAATTTTGAAAGCTTGTTTAGATGAATTTGAAGGAGCACGGGCACCAAGTAAACTTTGGTTTGAAAACGCTATTCTCCTTGGCTTTTGGAGTGTGGACAGTGATCTCCATTGAGATAGAGACCCCTTCATTTTGAACTATGTATCACATTAAAGAAGGGAGCCACAAGTCTTTACGAGTAGGACCTCTATCTGCTCGAAGAAAGGAAGAATAGCTTCGATCTGAAAACTATTATATACAACTAAAAGAATGACAAATATTACAAGAAATTAAAAAGGAAATTTTGAAGTCGAGGCACTTGTGTTAAGACGTGTTCTTTCTACTAGAAAACCCAACTCTAGGTTGTTAAGCTCAAACTGGGAATGCACGTATAAAATAACCAAAATCGCCGCAAAAGGCTCGCACAAGCTTGAAAATATGCAAGGTAGGCCACTAATACTCGAGAAATGGGAAACTTATTAAAAAATATTATCAGCAGGAATCATGCATGATGCTAACGATATTGTCTCCCCTTTAATGAAATATCAAAATCTTAATTAAATACTCTGAGCTTATGTAGTATGCGATGCAACACTTCGCTAAAAATTTGAAAGAAATTCGAAAACTAATAATAGAATTCCCAATAAAGATTGCTCACAAGCGGTTAGCCAAATTTTTGAAATGGAATTCCAAAATAAGGACTGATCCAAAGTATTCTAGAGCTGATGTTGTATGTTCTACAACATTTGGCTAGAATAGGGAATTCAAAAAGGACCGTAAGCTTAATTATTAACTACGTAGACCAAAATAGAAAAGTAGACTATGAACTAGTCTCAACCAACAAAAGACAAAAGCAATGCAAGGAAAATGAAAATAACATCATTTCATTAAAAATATAATAAAGAAATACATCATAACTAAATAAGATAAAGAGCAGAATAAAATAGCAACAATACTAGGTAAGTAGAAGATTTCCTTTAGCAGGGACAGTGGCATTGGAGGTTCAACGTTTGGAGCAGGTTGATCAGAGGTCGCAGCTAACATTTGGGGAAAAAAATTTCTTCTAATCAGCTAACTTCATGGAGAAAACCAACACAAAACCCGACCTCATCCTCTCTATATGTTCGAACACCTCGACCAACACAATTGCATAGGCATCTTAGGCTAAATCATCAAATATTGGAGACTTCCTTCCACTCTTCCACCATCCTGGCAGCTCGAGCACCTCTTTATCAACTCACTTTTCTTCTTTGAAGCCCTCTTTTTCCCTGATTCAGCATGGGCATTGGCCTTCTTCCCCCATATCTTCATAGCCTCAAGTTTTAGCCTGCAGACTACATCAGAACGTTCCTTGCAAGCCAAGGTATTTTCCAACTCCTCTCTCTCGACCGCATCTTACTTTCATCCGTGTGATTAGCTTGTTTTGCTTCAACAGCTCGCTGCATGGCCAGAGTCTCCTCTCTCACTTCAATACATTTTCCAACTCTGATTTTAGCTGCAACATGCATTGAATCGGTAAAAAAAACAGAGATATGAAATCAAGGAATGGTCGAGTGAAGAATTAATATCGTTTCAGAAAATGTCGTTGTATATAGAATGAATCTACAATTCAGCACCTCAGCATTAATGCAAGCTTCGCAGGCACTCATTTGGTCTAAGAATGATTGCTTCCTCTCGTCCAACTCTTCATCGATAAGATGGCAGAATTACTCTATTAGAAGTGGAGACAAATTTTGATTTTACCTCTTACAGATAAGGTTGGAAAATGATAAAGGTGGAAGAAAAGAAAAGTCGAATTTTACCTCCTTAAACGATAAGTTGTGTTATCAAATTATTCTTTGCCACTAAAAAAAAATTCAAACAAGTAATTTACCAAGTCAAGCAAGGAAAGAAAGCATGTTGGTTGATCAAGTTCAAATTTGATTTTTCAACTTCTAGAGGAATTGAAGTTGTATTTGTCAAATGATAAATTGCCTTACAAAATTTATAAATAGGCCTTAGGATATGTTTATTATATGTGCGCTTCAATGAGTGTGTGCCAAAAATAATTGAGCACTAAGTGAGAATTTGAGAAAGATAGAGTTTTGTTGGGTTTTTGATACCCAATAAATCCCGGACTATAATGTTAACGTGGGTTAATATTATTTCATAGGCATAAGCCGATGAATGAAATAAGTCCAACAACCAAGTCAAAGAGCTACACCCGACCCAATTGTATTCTTTCTGAATGGCTTGAATCTTGACCCGTTTACCTCTTTAATGGCCCAACTTAAAGCCTAACCCTAGAGTATATATATGGATATAACCCAAGCCACTTTCTTGTGATGTTTTGTGAGACTTTGTGTGAGAAAAAGGAAAATCCCGGCTGCCCTCTTGGTGAGTGAAAAAACAGCCCCTAGAAGTGTCCAAAACACCTGTTTACTTTGTGTAATCGGTGGTTCCTTCATAGTATACCTTTGTGGTGTCTTCTCCTAGTCTTTATGGCCACAAATCATCATCCTTTCTTGTCCTACGTGGGTAAGATTGAATAGCAACCGAGGTCAATTATATTGGTTATGGTTTGGAGCTGGTTGGATTGGTTGTTGGTAGAGAAAGGTACGTTGGACTGAGCATGGAAAACCACCGTTTGAAGATCCTTTTGAGAGAGCTTCCGCAACAATTGGTATCAGAGCTTCAAGGTGAAAGGTTTTGGCTCGTGAAATCTACCAGAAATCGTCCAGAAAATCGGCAGAAACGTAGCAGAAATCAAATTGAAAAAGCTGTCCAAAAGCTGTCAAAATCAGTCTCCGTTTTTCACATTTTTTTTATCAATCCAGAAGGATTTTGGAGAAACGAAGACCACTGGCGTGATGTACAGGAGGAGGCGAACCCTGCAGGCCGGCGCGTGAGCCCACGCACAGAGAGGAAGAGACGCGCGTGAGGGCACGTGGGAGGGAATTTCGAGAAGGTCCCTTCAAGCAATTATTTCCTCATATTATTTCGGACATTTTTCATGTTGGAAGTTTTCTGTTTCAGGGTACGCAGTAGAATCTAGACAGCGCTGTTCTTTGGGCGTTCGAGACTCGATCGTGATTTTTTGGTTGCTGCAGTTTTCAGAGACTTTAGAGCGAATAGTGGTAATCCTAAAGTGGTGAATTCGTATGTCTCGATATTTACAGACCTTCAGACGTGGTCCGCTCGGTATCGTGTTCTTTGCTTTTTATTATTGCAGTTGAAATAAATGTGTGGAGTAATTTATTTTTTACATTAGAGGTCATCGTGTGGGGTGACATTAGGTTTGGGGTTACCATGAAGGGGTAACCATTTCCTGTTGCTATACCTAGGAATTATTTGCCTTAAATTATTTGTGAATTTGCTGTCAATTTTTCTACATTATTAGAATTGCATGTGACCTTAGGAAAGTTTACTGGACTATTCTATGTGAATTATGTTCATACTTTACTTGTGGTCATTATTTGGCATTGATGCCAAATGTAGGTCTAAGGTAAGTGCGAAAAATAATATATATTTTAATTGTGGTAAAATTTGGACATAGTTGAAAGAGATTGTCCTAAGATGATAATAAAAAGAAAGATGAGGATAGAGACAAGGCGAATGTGACTTTAGGGTCAAGTAGTGATCCTAGTGAGGTTTATTGAGAAAATAAACCTGGTTCTTACATTGCATCTGTGTGTAATCCTTTTTGCATGTATGTGGTCATTTAATTATGTTGCAATGTTGATTTTACACTTTCAATATGTTTGATGTGTCTAATTACATGAATTAGAGCGACTTATTACTTTATGTAATATGTTTACATGCATAGTGTGTTAAGTTTTGTGGCGTACTCTATTTGCTCTGTAAGTGGTGTGAGAGTGTGGTAATGAGAAGAAAGTTGGGCAGCAATTTCTCTCCTTTATCTTTGTGAGCCTGTGTGGTTTGTGAGATTATGTGAGGCAGCCATGTTAAAGTTACCTTCTTTATCTTTGTGAGCCTCGTATGTGAGTGTTGTGAAGTAGCAGACTCTTTCTTCGATTTTTTTCTTTGTGAGTGCCACATTCGCCATTTTCTTTGTGGATTTTTTTTGGAGCTTTGATGATTGGAGTAACTTTTGTGGTCACTGAAAGGTGTTGATTTGCCATAATGAGTTTGTGATGCATTAGCAGTGAGTTGAATGTCTTTTGGTAATGTGGAGTATAGATGCTTAGAGGTGTATTGGTGATATGCACGAGGGATCTAGAGTGTGACATTTGGATCATGAGTGGAGATGTGATCAAATGTGTAGAATCCTTTATCTGGAAAGAGACCCTGATCAGGTGGAGTGTGATAGAGGCACTTCTATCACTTCTATTAAGTGGAGACCCATTATCCACGTAGGTTGGGAGAAGTGATATGGTGATAGAGGATTATCCCGAGAGCTTAGGATCTATTATGACTTACCAGTTAGACATGAGTTGAGTGATATATCTAGTGAGCTTGGTGGGCAATGAGAGGAGATATGTGTTTTCGAGGTGTGAGCAACACGAAATGGGATAGGATAAGTGTGGTGAGATCTTTTCTTAGGGTCATTTATGCATGTGTTGCATATGTGGTTGACCGTGGTTTGATTGACTTGGTGTTAATCTATGGTTCTATGTGAACGTGTTTCTGAAAAGATCTGTGTGTGTTATCCCATAGTATATCGTCATCGCATGTGTATTTACTTTTGATTGTTTACTGTTAAATATTTACTTCTACTTGGGTATTTTTGACCTTAGCCCCAGTGAATACATGGAGTAGGTATGGTATGTGTTTCAAGTTGGAAACACGAGGTAAGGTCTGTGAATCTTAGCCCGTTTACCTCTTTAATTGCCCAACTTAAAGCCTAATCCTAGAGTATATATATGGATATAACCTTAGCCTCTTTCTTGTGATATTTTGTGAGACTTTGTGTGAGAAAAAGGAGAATCCTGGCTGCCCTCTTGGTGAGTGAAAAAACAGCCTCTAGAAGTGTCCAAAACATCTGTTTACTTTGTGTAATTGGTGGTTCCTTCATAGTATACCTTTGTGGTGCCTTCTCCTAGTCTATGTGGCCACAAATCATCATCATTTCTTGTCCTACGTGGGTAAGATTGAATAGCAACCGAGGTTAATTATATTGGTTGTGGTTTGGAGCCGGTTGGATTGGTTGTTGGTAGAGAAAGGTACGTTGGACTGAACCTGAAAAACCACCATTTGAAGATCCTTTTGAGAGAGCTTCCGCAACAAGTTTGTTATTGAGAGAGATAGAGTCTTTGAAATGCGCCGTAAAACTCATATTGTAATTCTTTATTCTTTTTTTATAGTAAAGCCACATTGTTTCTTCAATGAAATCTTTGTCCAAGTTTTGCTTTATCTTAGGCAATCTTCCCTAACAATTGGTATCCGAGCACCAGGTTATAGCAAAATTGGTAGAGCCTATAAACCTATCAATGGTAGTTGTGTTCAATAGTATTTGAGTTGCAACAATATCAATGATGGCAGATGACAGAAAGTTAAGATTGAAAAAATCAATAGATCAAACTTTGGAGTGTGAAAGATGCTAATAGAGTAATATCCCTACTAGAGAGGTCTTTACTTTCTTGAAGAAGCGTCAAAGAAGCTGATGGTTATGAAAAAGGAAGATTGAGAGTTACTGAATCGTAAAACCTATAATTCAATAAGGCAAACTCTTGTTGTATCTGTTCTTTCAATATCAGAAATGAAAAGACAATCTAAAGTTTTATGTCAGCTTTATCACAAATGTATGAAAAGTACTCTGCAACAAATAGAGTCCATCTTATCAAGAAGCTGTTCAACTTGAAGATGTTTCAAGGAAGAGTTGTAATAGAGTATATCAACGATTTTAATGCACTTATAAGTCAATTAAAATTGGATGATTTCTCAAATGATAATGAGAGCAAAGCATTGGCACTGTTATCAAGTCTTCTAGAGAGTTGGAATCCTTTGGTTGTGGAGTAAGCAATTCCATGGGGTCGGTAAAGTTGAAACCAAATCATGTTGTAGATTTGGTTCTTAGCGAGAATACACGCAGAAAAGATGGTGGAGATATCTTTGGTTCGTTGTTGGCAATTAATGATTGAGGTAAAAAGCTAAACAGAGGCGGCAACCATAGGTGAAACATAAGTCGGTCGAAAAATGGTCGACCACTATCTCAACCAAAATTCAAAGGCAAGTGCTGGAACTGCTAAAAATCTAGTCACAAAAAGCAAGATTGTAGAGCACCAAAGAAGCAAGAAAAAAATGACGAAGACAAAAACTTTGTTAATGTTTCAGACGCTAAAAATTTTGATGTATTGTTGTTAGTCCTGGATGCTCACTAAGAAACAAGGATCATTGATTTGGATGCATTGTTTCATGCATCTTTGAGCAAAGAGTTGTTCCATAACTATATATCAGGCAACCTCGGTAAGGTGTATTTTGGAAATGATGAGATTTACAACATAGTTGGCAAAGGTAATGTTTAGATAAATCAAAGAGTTAAACTATCACATTTAAGAGTATTTGGCTATATCTCTTATTTCACGTTGAGCTTGAGAATAGGAATAAGATTGATTATAAGTCTCATAAATGCACCTATATTCATTATGGCGTTGATAATTATGGTTATTGATTTTGGGAAGATGAAAATTGAAAAATAATTAGGAGCATAGATGTGGTGTTCAATGAGTCTGTCATGTATACAGATAGATTTGATGATAAGACTAAGGAACTTGAGATAGTGAAGCCTAAGAAAATCTGTAGTAGAGATGTGTTAAAATCCCAAGTTACAAAATATCTAGTTAACATCACCTACTGAGATGCCAACTCTTGTTCTTGTGAGGAGGTCTACAAGAACTTTTAGGCCTATAGTTTCCTATTTGCCTTCGTTGTATTATTTATTGCTTACTGACAATGGTGAACCTGAATATTATGAGAAAGAATTAAAGTTTAGATAAGAGAAAAGAATCTTTCTTAATGAATTAGACATGGGAACTAGTTCTATTACCTAAAGAAAATTTTGCTTTACAGTGTGTTTATTGCTTGAAAGAGGAACTTGATGGCATCAAACGATACAAGGCCAAGTTGGTTGTAAAAGGTTTTCAACAAAAGGCAGGTATCGACTACACTGAGATTTTTCTCCCGTTGTTAAAACTTTGACCATTAGAGCTATGCTTAGCATTGTGGCGATTGACAATTTACATTTGGAGCAGTTAGATGTTAAAACTGTATTAATTATAGTAACTAGGAGGATGATATTTATATTCATCAACCTCAGGACTAAGTGGTTACGGGAAAGGAGAGTATGGTATGTAAACTCAAAAAGAGTTTATATGGGCCGAAACAAACTCCCAGGTAGTTGTATAAGAAATTTAATGGCTTGATGAAAAGTGCAGGCTTCCATAAGTGCCATGGTAATCATTGTTGTTACTATAAAAAGCTTGACACTTCGTACTTGATACTTCTCTTATATTTAGACGATATGATTGTTGTAGGTTCAAGCATGGATAAAATTATTAAGCTCAAGGAGCAGTTGTTTAAAAACTTCGCAATGAAGGATTTATGTGCGTTAAAACAAATTCTTGGAATGAGAATTAGTAGAGATAGTGAAAAATAAGATATTAAAGCTATCACAAGAAGAATATGTTAGTAAAGTCCTCAAGAGATTCAACATGGAGAGTTCTAAGTCTGTTAGCACCCTAAATAGCAAGTCACTTCCGATTGACAAAGGAAAAATGAGCAACAACACACGAGGAGAAAGAGTACATTGCTAAGGTCCCTTATGCCTCAGCCATTTGAAGCTTTATGTATGCTATGGTCTGCATAAGACCAGATATTGCTCATGTAGTAGGAGTTGTTAATAGATTCATGAATAATCCTAGCAAGGGGCATTGGAAAACTGTCAAATGGATATTACAATATCTAAAAGGTACTCGGGATATGGCTCTATGTTCTGGCAGCTTAAATATAGGCTTGTATGGGTATGTTGATTCTGATTTTGCAGGAGAAATTGACAGTAGAAATATCACAATTAGATATGTGTTTAATCTTAGAAGTGTTACAATTAGCTAGGTCTCTCAGTTTCAAAAAACTATAATCGTTTCTACTACAGAAGCAGAGTATGTAGCAATGATAGAAGGTTGCAAGGAAATGGTATTATTCAAAACTTCTTGGGTGAATTGGGGCAAGAATCTTGATGACTGCAAGTTGTATAGTAATAGTCAAAGTGCTATACATCTTGCAAAGAATTATGTGTTTCACTCGAGAATGAAACATATTGATATTAAATATCATTTTGTTCGTTTGCTCTTAGAAGATAGTAAAAATCAGTTTGGAGAAGATCCACACTACAAAAAATCCAACACATATGTTAACAAAGTTAGTTACTATTGAGAAACTGAAATCCAGTTCAATTTTAATTGGTCTTAGTACTTAAGGATGGAGGCGGAGTTCCACTGCGGCCTGATATTTGTCTCCAAGTGGGAGGTTGTTAGAAGTGGAGACAAATTTTGATTTTACTTAGAGACAAGGTTGGCAAATGACAGACGAGAAAGCAAATTGACTTTTACCTCCTTAAAGGATAAGCTATAGTTATGAAATTATTCTTTGCCACTAAGAAGAAAATTCAAACAAGTAAATCTTCCAAGCCAAGCAAGGAAAGAAAGCATATTGGTTGATCAAGTTCATGTTTTATTTTTCAACTTCTAAAGGAGGAATTCAAGTTTTATTTGTTAAATGATAAACCACCATACAAAATCTATAAATGGGCATTAGGATTTGTTCATTATATGTGTGCGTCCAATGAGTGTGTGCGAAAAACAATTGAACACTAAGTGAGGATTTGAGATAATTCTGTTATTGAGAGAGATAGAGAGAGTTTGAAATACTTTGTAAACTCTATTTGAAACTCATCTTGCCTATTTTATTATAAAGCCGCATTATTTTTTGAGTGAAATCTTTGTCCAACTTTTGCTTTATCCTAGGCAATCTTCCCTGAAACACTCATGGATGATAGGACATCAGTTAGGTCGAGGAAAGGTACAGGAGCCCTCGAAAAATCCAGAAAAACCTCTGGACAATGGCTAATCATCATCTCCATGTCTAATCTCATCTCGTCAAGCGGATAAAGGTGAAAATTCTAAGGAGCTGGCATTGAAGAAGACCCAGTCTGAAGAGGGTGACACGACCAATCCTGAATCACCCTATGGACCCGAAATGTAATGTGTGCCGATAGTAGATCTGACTAGATGTCAGATCCACCACCAAGGCTGACTATAAGTTACTATAAGATATGCGACAAAATCAAATGTTTATAAAAATATAATGCAATGGACCTGAAATAATTACTTCATACTTTACTAAAATGAATCATATCGCTCAATATGTCGTCTAGCTCTAATTTTGAAATCACCAGGCTCTTCAAACTATCAATAACCATGATTACCTGTAAGAATAATTTTAGAAAAATATGAGTTGATAGCTCAGTAAATGGAAGAGTTCGAAAATATTTATATTTTCTCATTTAAACATTTTTATCAAACATCGAGTTCATATCATTGAATAACTTGCAAGATAATATCATATAATTATAGCCAAAATGTGAGACATCCGCACAACGCTATAAACTATCATCTCAAGGTCAAGCTATTAACATTAGCAAATAAATATACTATAATCTTATCACATCAATATACTGAAAAATCCACCAAAAATGTACCCTCTGACTAAAATCTGTAAACCACCCCTTAGGCTATGAATTTTTGCCACGGGCCTTTGGCCCTCTCCATGGACGAAAGTCGATGTCAAGACCTTTGGTAATCGATTTTAGACCACAGCCAAGGCCCCTCTGTGAACTAAAAGAAATATATAATCACGGGTACTTTTCTAGTTGATCTCAATATCACATGTCACATTTCAGTTCATAAGTAATCCATATACAACCTTAATATTTTCACACATATCATAATGAAAGAACCCATCATAATAATCATCCAACTGTACAAAAAATTCACATAATTGCACATAAATCAAAAGCATAGTTAATATATTAATTTTTAAAAAATATATAAGTTTTTCCGCTCATAGAACTATGTTCGCAAAATCAACTCGGTTGATAAGCTATCCCGATATTCGTATTGCAGTCTAAAATATGATATAGTTTTTAAATCAATAATTAAGTAATTTCAATAATTAAATAGGCGATGTCCAAACTTAATCATTTCACATTTAAGTGATTTCTAAAGTCTCGTTAATCACTAAAACTAGTTTTTCTTTCATTTAACACAATTTCATAGCTTATTATACTTAACCACTTCAATAAAATCTAATTTAATCTAACAATCTAACAACTATAAAATTAAATATAACTTGACAATAAGTAACTTTTTACCTACCTTTCAAAATTGAGGAATTCAAGCCAAATAGTGTAGACCACTTATTTTCTATCAAATTGGTGAAATTTTTCTAATTTTTTCTTTCTTCTTCCTCTTATATATATATATAGAGACTTGTTTCAAATTAAGACATTACATAACTCCCCCTTAAAAGAATTTCGTCCTCGAAATTCAATTAACTAAGATTCGCATATGTAATATATATATATAGGGAACACATTTGATCCTCGCTTCCCATAATGCCTCATCTATTGAATGATTACTTCAACAAACTTTTAGTCCCAAAATTTAATCTTTCCTATCATGCCTTTAATAACTTCCTAAGAGCCAATATATGATATTCTCGACTTTTTTTTTTTTCCAAACCTTAGAAAAACTCAATTATTTTTCCAATTTGAAGTTCAAGATATTACTTTTCATGTTCTCCAAATCTTCACCTTACGTCATAATTAAAACTATTCTCTAATCACATTCTTTTTCTGTAACAATGGTTACATATTAAGATCGAACAACATTCTTTCGCCCATTTCATTATACGTCCTTGGAATATTTCACTATTATATATAACCTCAATTATTGTCACTTGTGTTTAGTTTTTATATGTCAAATCCATGACAAATAAATAATATCCAAGTGTCTTCTAATTAACCAACCATAATTAATAGCCTCTCTTTTGAACTTGTCTTCATAGTGTCTAACATTCTATCAAAAGAAGCTGCATAATGTAATTTAATTATATAACTTCTTACAACTAACCAAAGATAAATACTTCAATTCAACCATGTAATTAACAATATTGTCTATATATAATTTTATAAGCCTATCCTATGAATTGACTATATCATTTAAAAAAGAATCCGATAGCCTTTATCAATCTATCCACAATGATTTAAATACTATTTTGTCTCCATTCCGTGTATTTGGAATCCCTAAAGAAAAATATTTGAGGGTAATTACCTCCATTCTAAATTGACAGTATCTCCAAAAATTCAATTGTTCATGATTTTCTAAAATTCTAGTTATCCCCAACAAAACAGTTGAGATATCTCAATATGGTGTTCTTTTCATTTAATTCTATGACACCCAATGATATACACAAGTTCCATTTCCACCATTTCGAATAAAATATACCTTAAACTCTGATGATTGATAAGTATTGATATTTCTCGCAATTTGATGACATAATCCCAATATAACCAACTCCAAATCATGTTTTAATCATGCCTCTTCTACAATCTATCATATAATTCATAATTCATTGTTTTACTTCAGAACACGTTTTAAACCTTAACATAATCCATTATCATGAATCAAATCCTCATCAACTTTTGATACAAGAGTAAATGTTTCCTCAGAATTTAATCTGATAGCAACACTTTTTACATCCTTAAATTCACACAATTTTGGTTCTCTTACTTTCTATGAAGAGACAATTATAACAATACTCTTATTCCATAAAGAGGCCATCAGCCTATCACCAATACATAAGCTTTCTTGTATATCGCATAAAGACCTTCAATTAAGATTATAACCTAAAGATATCGTTCCACGATTGGATAAAATTTACATGATGATCGTCTTAGACTTTAAGCTATCCAACATATCATCCATATATTCCATTACATGTAGATTTTGAGAATAATGGAATACTTTATTCATGAAATCTAAAAATACAATCGAAAATAACTCAAAATTTACATCACTAAAACTTCATTAAATTCACCCTAACTTCAAAATTTGGCTCAAAGCTTTCAAATTGTATATAAGATAACATAATAATCCAACAAATGGTCTTGGCAAAACCAATTAACCTAATAACCCAAATACATCATCTCATTATTTCGCTATAGGACAACCATAACATTCATTTACTTGTCATTCACTATATCATGTTATGATCAAGTAACCTTATCATTTATTTTCATATTGTAAGACCTAAAACATTTAATTATGTCAATTTTTCCTTAACATCACTAAAAATAACCCTCATATTTATCCCGTGAACCTTTCATATATCAATATATCATCAAGATTTCATACGTTAATTTTCCAAAGTCAATAAATTCCAACTCTACCATTCCCTACTCCTTTTTTTTCCGATTCACATAAATATACCTGAATGCACATATTCATTTGATTCTATTTCTTAAGTAACAAATTATCCAATAATAAGTAATCATGATGAAGTATATCATTTTTTCTTCTTCTCACATCCCTTATAATCAACAACTCATAAATAATCGAAATAATTGGAATCACCCAAGATAATTAAAATTCCTCACTGATTGTTACCATACCATTCTCTTTTATTTATCGTGCCAACTATATCAAGTAATTCAACATATAAATTGATAATTAAGTGGTTGTAACATCTATCACTTTGAATGCCTATACATAAACAATCTGTAAAATCATTAAAATTTGTTCAGCTCTTAATAGGTTAAATGAACCACAATTTTTGTAACGACCGACGTCTCTGTACCCAAGCCGTTAGCTTATGTAATGTTCGCTTTGAGTGGGCCTTGTGCCCACTTAACCCTCACGACTAGAAGTTAAGTCCCCCAGGATTCGAACTCATAACTTTTTCCTTAAGTAAGACTTAAGTTGCCCAATTGGTACCAGGATTCAACTTAAGTCTACTTAAGACAAAGTTTATGAGTTTGAATCCTAGAGACACGACAGAAAGTCGTGAGGGTAAGTGGGCGCAAGGCCCGCCCAAAGCGGACAGTACGTAAACTAATGGCTTGGGTACAGAGACCCAGGTCGTTACAATTTCAATCGAACAACTAATAATATTTCCAACCATTGAATCATTACAACTATCATATTTACATACTAGTCTTTTCTAGATTTGTTAAAAATATATTTTTATCATTTTTCGGTTCCATACATTTGAGTTTAAGAGCCTATGATTTCCGCCACCATGACATGTGATCATATGCACTGAATATGCATGATATGTCAATGCATGAACTACAAAGACTTTCAAAACTTAATAAACCATGCCCTGATACCATTCTGATCCGACCAATCTTGAATCACCCTATGGACCCGAAATGTGATGTGCACCAATGATAGATCTGAATAGATGTCAGATCCACCACCAAGGCTGACTATAAGTTACTACAAGATATGCAACAAAATCAAATGTTTATAAAAATATAATGCAATGGACCTGAAATAATTACTTCATACTTTACTAAAATGAATCATATCGCTCAATATGTCGTCTAGCTCTAATTTTGAAATCACGAGGCTCTTCAAACTATCAATAACCATGATTACCTGTAAGAATAATTTTAGAAAGATTTGAGTTGATAGCTCAGTGAGTGGAAGAGTTCGAAAATATTTATACTTTCTCATTTAAACATTTTTATCAAACATCAAGTTCATATCGTTGAATAACTCGCAAGATAACATCATATAATTATAGTCAAAATGTGAGACATCCACACAACGCGATGAACTATCATCTCAAGTTCAAGCTATAAACATCAGTTGATAACTATACTATAATCTTATCACATCAATATAATAAAAAATCTACAAAAAATGTACCCTCTGACTGTAATCCGCCCCTTGGGCTAAGAACTTTCACCACGGTCCTTTGGCCACCTTCGTGGACGAAAGTCGGTCTCAAGACCTCTAGTAATCAATTTTAGAATACGATCAATGCCCCTCGGTGAACTATATGTACACAGTCAAGACCAATGTCCGATCAACACCTCTCCGTATAGGATAGAACACAGTCAAGGACCCTCTGTGAACTAGAAAAAGTATATGATCACGGATACTTTTTTTGTTGATCTCAATATCACATGTCACGTTTCAGTTCATAAGTAATCCATATACAACCTTGATATTTTCACACATATCATAATGAAAGAACCCGTCTTCATAACCATCTAATTGTACAAAAAATTCACGTAATTGCACATAAATCAAAGGTATAATTAATATATTAATTTTAAAATATATATAAGTTTTTCCACTCACAGAACTATGTTCACAAAATCAACTCGATCGGTAAGCTTTCTCGATATCAGTATCGCAGTTTGAAATATGATATAATTTTTAAATCAATAATTAACTATTTTAAGTAATTTCAATAATTAAATAAGCGATGCCCAAATTTAATCATTTCATGTTTAAGTGATTTCTAAAGTCTCGTTAATCACTAAAACTAGTTTTTCTTTCACTTAACTCAATTTCATAGCTATTATACTTAACCCCTTCAATAAAATTGAATTTAATCTAACAACTATAAAATTGAACATAACTTGACAATAAGTAACTTTTTACTTACCTTTCAAGCCTAATAGTGTAGACCACTTATTTTCTAACAACTTGGTTAAATTTTTCTAATTTTTTCTTTCTTCTTCCTCTTTTTTTTTTTTTTTTTTCATTTCCTCTCTCTCTCTCTCTGATTTGGCTTTTCTCGGTTGTGGGTGTTTGTGTGTGTAAAAAAATGGATTTGTGTGAGTTTGGTAATGGTTTTGGATTGAATTGGAATCCACCGCTTTCCACTTTTGCTTTATCTCTTTTTTTTTTCATTTTTTTTTGACTTGTTATAAATTAAGACATTACAGAGGGCGTGTAGGAAAGCTCTGGTAAAGAAGAGACCTTAGTGGAGAAGGAAGATCAAATAAACTAGATGATCATGACCAACGTGTTAACAGGACTTACAACTCATCTTCTGTAGGGGCCCTTCTAATATAAGCTCATTGGGCTTTCCTAGCTGCATCAGTCTCTGCCTTAGCTTACTTCGCTGCTTTGAATTCGAAGATTTCCTGAATTTATCCTACAAAGAAAATTTTTTTGTTAGAAAATTTCATGAAAATAAAAATAGCAAAGTCATGACTCAAACTTTTTAGGAGGAAGGGAGGACTGCTAAGGAAAAGACCGATATTGAAGAAGTTAGAATTAGGGATCAGGAAACTGTTCGATCTCTGCTCAACATTCAAGGCACTAGCTATATCAATCCTTTGTTTAGTCTCCGAGCTAATTGTAACAGCATGGTAAGCTTTAACAAACAGAAAATAGATCAAAAAATCCATTAAAGGAAATTCCGCTGAGAAGACAACAGCTATCTAGCCAAAAACGTTAGAATTTTGTAGTACCGAACAGGAACCATGTCATCCCTATCTACTTCGAATAGGTGGAACTTCCAGTCCTCCCTGACATAGGAAAACTTATTCCTTCCAATTCTTCATAAAGGAACGAACCCCCAGTCCTAGCCTTCACACTAGTATAATATTAACAAGAGACCTTTCCATCATCCTCTTTGAAGATATGAAGAAAGCTCACAAATAAATAAATAAATAAATAAATATGAATCTATGCTGAAAGAGCATGCATACCTAAAGAGATCTAGAGCCATTAGGGCAAAGTTGAGTAGGAGTTGTTCCCAGGCCCGGTCCTGGGGCTAGGCAAATGAGGCCTATGCCTCGGGTCCAACATCTAGGGGGCCTCACTTTGGGTCCAGAATTATTATTATTATTATTATTATTATTATTTTAGTTGAACTTGAACCAGACCCAGTGATGTAGAAATGTAGCCCACAAAAGCCCAAATCCAATTCAATGCCCTTAGCCTTAGTCCAATTACCCAACTATATGGGTTTATAGTTCTCTTCAAGGGGAGAGGGATAATGTCGGAAGAACAATCGTTAAGGGAACATTGTGGAATAACTTGTTAAAAGGATATTATCACAAATTGATAATTGGTTCAAATTAATATATTCATACGTTTAGTGGGATAAACTACCATTTTCATAATCACATTATAATTTTTTCCCAAACAACCCCTTAGTTGATCAATCTACATCTTTTGGTTTTAAGAATGTAACATCTCATATTAGCCATTCACAAAGTCCCGGTTTCCCTTTTTGCACTTTTTTCTCTTTTTCTTTTTTCTTTTTTCTTTTGTGAATTTTTCATGCTCATTAAGGGATTTTACATACTGAAAGTTTTTCATAGTTCAGAAAGTACTTAGTTTCTTATCCTAATATAACGAATAAATTTTGCCATCGGGAGTTACTAATTTCGCAGGGGTGTTTAATTAAGCTTACAAAAAACTACAAATTACTTTGCGTCTAAACATATTTAATTAACCTTTTTTCTATGTTTAAATAACTCTACTTCACTACTAAATTGAATTTGATATCACTCGGTAGGAATAACATGATGCTCGAAATTTGGAACACAATCAATAAGAAATGCCTTAAAAGTTATCGACGTGTAAGTCACTTCTAAGCTTGTAGCCAATCAATGTTGGAATGAGTTCACTCTTATGGGAAGACTCCCTTCAATTTCAAGCAATGATCACTCACCTTTTCAGCTCTCAAAACAAATCAAAAGAAAAATTAATCCATGACATGGTTGGTTTAGTAACAAACAAATTAAAAGTTTTAAGCCTTTTACAAATTGGAAGCTTTTTTCTTGTACTATAGTTACTAGTCTATTTGTCAATAAAAATAAGTTATTTTAAAATTCATTAGTCAATAAAATTTTTTTTATTTATAAGTAAAGTTCTAAGCTTGGTCAAACATGGTCAATGCAATACCCCCAACTTAAATTTTCAAGAGGAGTATTATTTATTTGTTATTTTCAGGAGGATGTATGAGTTGGAGCCATATTTATACCGGAGCAAATGAGATCATCCAAAGATTTATACCTGAGGATAAGATGAAACCAATATTGGTATAAGTCCGTGCAATAGCTTAAAGTTGTCGTTTTGGTCATACTAAAGCAGGTACAAAGGAATATCAATGTGATTTCTACTGGCCAACACTATTTAAAGATGCTCAAAATTTTCGCAATCATATAATAGAAATCAATGTACCGATAATATATTAGACTAACATGAGATGCCGATGAATAACATTTTGGAAGTTGAACTTTTTGATGATTTGGGCATTGACTTTATGTGGCAACTTCTCCCATCTTACTCAAACAGGTCCATCATTGTGGTGGTGGACTATGCGTCTAAATGCTGGAAGCAAAGGCAAGGATGGTCCTGTGGTTTATAAAAAAAAAAAAAATGTACATAAGATATGGAGCACCCTGGGCCATAATTAGAGATGATGTAACTCACTTTTGCAATTGTTTATTCTTGTCAATGCTACACATATATGGCACGCACCATTGTGTGGCCACTGCCTGCCATCCTCAAACAAGTGGAAAGGTCAAAACATCTAATAGGCACTTGAAGTGGATATGTGAAATAACAGTAAATTTATTTTCAAGTGGACTACTGAGCAAATGGGTACATTATGAATAAATCAGTTAATCAAACATTGAAAATTATTACAAAGACGCATTTTATGTTCTCATCAGATCAAGTAGTTACGAAGAAAGTGGCAGTTTTACATGAATTAGACAATACATCGATCACTAATGCTCATATTAATGCTCTAACGAAGCAAGCCTAAGTACATAGGGTGAATGAGGTCCATACAAACCCGATTTATGAAAGCCCAAATATCGGGGGTAAACAATCCACAGCAGGTGTACAACCCATATTTACAAACATACAATCTGGGATGGAAGTAACACCCAAATTTCTAGTGATCTCAACAGGGAAAAGATCGAGTTTGGAGGGATGGTCCATCAATATATGCAGAAAATTGATAAGTTGCTTCAGAAAAATGAGACAAATTATCAAAATCAAGAGGTATCTATTAAAAGGTTGGAGCCTAGCAATACATTCACTTATCCGAAAGAGCAAGTACAGACCGTAACTCATAAAAGTGGGTACAATTACCAGAGAGATTTGTGTAAAACGACCAACAAAAAAGGGAGATCATTGATTGTTGAATCTGCAAATGAAGAACAATCTGCAGCTACCAAAGGAAACAAAACAGAAAGATAACTCAGAGATGTCTGCTACTAAAACAACAAGTCCAATCAAAGCTTATGAACCTCCTACTCCTATTTCTCGAAGGCTTCAGAAGTATAAACTTCATAAGCAGTTTGCAAAATTTCTAGACATTTTCAAGAAGTTGTACATCAACATCTGTTTTGTTGATGCATTAGCATAAATTTCCAGCCAAGTTCTTGAAGGATATTCTTTTCAACAAGAGAAAGATGGAGAAACATGAAATTGTCTGCTTAATAGAGAATTACAGTGCAATTCTTGAGAAAAAGTTGTCTCATAAATTAAAAATTTCAAGAAGTTTCGCTATATCTTACACTGTTTGTTCTAATTATTTTGGGCACGCATTATGTTACCTAGGTGCAAATATTATTTCAATGCCCTTAACCGTGTGTGAAGCTTGGATTAGGAAAAGAAAAACCAACCATAGTGTCACTTAAACTTGTAAATCAATCTATCAAATATTCTCGGGGTAACATTGAGGATGTGTTTGTAATGTTGACAAATTCATATATTCAACTGATTTCATTGGTTTGAATATAAAGGAGGATGCAGATATTCCCATAATATTGGATTGAACTTTTCTGGCTATCAGCCTTGGCATTAATTAATGTCTACGTAGGAAAGATGGTTCTCAAAGTGGACGATGAACAAATCATCTTCATTGTGTTCAAAGCCTAGCAATATACATCTTTTATGATAAAGAGGGTAACAAGGCACCATAAACTTTAAAATGTGAATTTTCTAATTGTCTGATTTACAGTTAGTTGGACTAGTTAAATTTATTTGGAGGTTAGATCATCTTCTTTCAAAGTTTGTATTTTATGCTTTATTTTCATCAACATTAAATATGATATACCATTATGGTGATTGGATAACAAAAGTGAACAATTTGGATGAAAAATATATATTCAATCTGAATTCGATGAACACTGAATTAGTCTTCTGTAGAATGCAAGTAACCTCATCTCAATTTCATATATAATTGGAAGATATATTTTTCACACTAAATTGATATTCTGTAAAATGCAAGTAACCCGTCTCAATCTCATATAATTGGACGAACATAACTCATGATTATTGCACATAAACAATCTAATTTCAACAAACTATTATATGTAGCATATGGAAATAGAAAACTTAGGTAACTTTGAGGATTTATTAAAACAGTGCGAAAGAAGTCCGAAATCATCGTCCATCAAGCATTGTAATAGTGACATCGTTAATGGAGACTCCCATCCCGGAAGAGGTGACATGAGAACGGTTCCACTTCTCAGCAAAAATCGGTTGCTCCGGCACAGGCAAATCGACAATTTCTCGACTGAGCATTGCAAGAACAGTCGAAATTGTAGGCCGGCTATTAGGGAATTCTTGTATGCACAATAGTGCAATGTGAATGCACCTCACCATCTCTCCCTGGAATTCGGCTTTGTATATTGTTTGATCTATGAAGGTTGGACCGTTGTCTTCATTCCATAATTTCCATGCCTAATACAAATTATCATATATAAGATCCTATGGAATGTTTGAAAACTCAAATAGAAATAAGGAAGATTACGAAGTGGCTTACCCAACCCAAAAGACTTAATGACCATTCATGATTGTAGAAGTTGGTGTTCTTTTTCCCACTCACGATTTCTAACATCAAAACGCCAAAACTATAGACGTCAGATTTTTCAGAAAATCTTCCTTCCATTGCATATTCTGGCGCCATGTATCCGCTGCAACATATGATAAATTCATATACGTTTGAATCATCGAATATTGAAAACGAATGGCATGTTCACAGTATTATTTAAATACTGCATACCAAACATGCTTTTAAGGGGAAAAATACTTTCGTCAATTCAACAATTGCTTACTATGTTCCTACGACTCTTCCAGTGTTGGCTTGATCTTGGTTGCCTCCAAATATTCTTGCCATTCCAAAGTCTGAAATCTTTGGATTATAGTCCTCATCCAGCAACACGTTACTTGGTTTCAAATCTCTATGGATTATCTTCAATATAGAATCCCTGTGAAGATAGAGAAGGCCTCGCCCAATACCTTCAATGATACTAAAACGTTTCTTCCAATCGAGAATCTTCTGTGATGGATGTGAAGGATCTACATGATTAAAATTAAATTATAAAAGTTTAGTAGTAGAAGACACTTTGAAAGGACAGAAAATAGAGTTGATTTTCAACTAACCAAACAGAAACACGTCTAAGCTTTTATTAGGCATGTACTCATAAATAAGAATTTTCTCTTCTTTCTCGACACAACATCCTAGTAATTTTACAAGATTTCGATGTTGGATTTTGGAAATCACATCCATTTCATTCATAAATTCTTCCATTCCTTGCCCAGATGCTGTTGAAAGCCTCTTCACTGCAATTTCTTTTCCATCTGCCAATTTACCCTGCGTACACGTTAACAGCAATTTCAGCACGAGAGCTATAAAAAATATGGTACTTGGCGCCCATGGTTACAAAAAGATTACCTTATAAACAGGACCAAAACCACCCTTTCCAAGCATATTGTCATCATGGAATTGGTCTGTGGCATTTGCAACAGTCTCGAACGTGAATAATGGAAATTCTTCAAGATTAACTTTATCCATATCATCTTTAATCACTATTCCAGCCGAATCTGACGGATACGTTTGCCTAGCTTCATACAACTTTGCATCTAATTTTCCTTTGGCTCCTGGTTCCACAAGGAAAATCAATATCTTTAACTGATAGATACATGTATACACATGTAAAGCCCAATATATTATACACTATTCATTCTGTGTTACCTTTTCGCCTAGCCATCAACCACCAATAACTGAAAATGCAAATCAAAATGGCAACCGAACCCGCAACTATTGGAATTATAATAATAAGCTTTTTGTCTTTGTGCCCATCTGAAAAAACCAGACATCAAATTACTAACCAAATAACGAGTTCATAAGCATTATATGGCAAGTTATCAAAGACAACAGAACTATTAAGTACCTAGTTCTGAAGAAGCTAGACGAATGTAAAGATCTTCACCAACGTTAGAAAATTGCTGTAGGTCAATCAGTTCTTGGCTCCAGAACATACAACCAAGATTCGTGTCGCGTGCATAGGCTATGCACGAACAATTCATCAAGCAGAGACTTCTACATTCCTCTACCGAGCTAGAGGGTCCCTGTTCAGCAAAATCCGGCACTTTCATAAATGGGAGCCTCAAGAATCCGTCTTCTTTGCCACCACCGCTTGTATTATTATTTCGATCACAAAGCAATGGTTTGCTCCGGACACATCCACCAGACCAGTTTCCTCTTCCCCATTCCTCGGAATTATTTGGTTCGAACCCTCTTAGACAAGAACAAATAGGCGAAGTCAGAGCATTGCAACTCCCAAATGGCCCGCAAGTCCCGTAAACATCACATTCTTGTTGAGGTGCCAACCATGTAATATCCCAGTTCTGCGTCTGACCATTCCACAACGTCTGAACCAAACTTCCCGTCGAATTCAACATAATTCTCATCAAGAATTTTCCCTCTGGCGCAGTGAAATAGAACGTTCCAGAAGAATCATTTACCACAGTGAATCCATCCAGGTAAACAGAATACATATCTTGCACACCAATTAGAATCTGCCCATTCCATGGACCACTTCGCCAGTGTGGACGATTCCCATTCCATGTATAAATTTGAGGAACACTCAGAGCTTGGAGACCCGCTGTGAAATTTCCAACTTCCGGATCCGTCGGGGTTTTCCATGAGGACACGACCACCTTATTACCTGTATTTATGTTATCAATTATCCTCAAAGTGGGCACAAAATTATTGGACGGATGTCCAAAACTCTCCCACAACGTACGCCCACTTGAATTATCTCGCAGAATAAGATTTCCAGTGCTCAAAAGCTGGGCACTGGCATTAACCGAAGAGGTCGTAACATTTGATGACCAAACTATCTCACTTTCTCCATTCATTAGTACGATATTTCCATCTCGTGATATCGTTATGCTGCCGGAAGAATCTGGAATTGGGTTGGCCCTGTTGGCAACCCATATCACCGTTGATTCAGAAACGCTGTAAAATACACCAAAGTAGCGGTTCTTGGTGGTATTATCAGGGGAAAAGAATCCCATTTTGAAAACGTTGCCTCTTGATGATATGGTGTCGGGGTCTTTTAGGACAAGATTTCTTGTAATACTGTCTGTTTCTGCACAAAATCCTAAACGAGGAAGACACAGTAGAATGAATAGGCACTGAAGAAGAAAAAGTTTAATGATATGGCTTCTGGACATGGTTAATTCAAAGAAATTTGTGGGAGAAAAGGCCATTATGTGAGAAGTTTGCTAATAAGTAAATAATAGCCAATGGTATTTGTTGGTAAAATCTATATTGATTCTCATTATATATAGCATCGAGGGAAATTGACGTCAACTCTCAGTCTTGCTTTCGACGCCGGGCCGGGGTGTGAAGAAATTACATTAAGAGCTATTTACATGCTTTTCTACAATTTCCCAAGATAGCTAAACAACACGCGTTCCATGGTGGGGCTACATTGGTGGGGTTACTCGATCGGAGTAGGGTAAGCAGATGAACAATACTATTTATATATCATCGTATTCTTTTGAAGATTGATGACGTGGCAAAAAATGAGTGAGAAAATTTAATTTTTTTTAGTCGATTAGTGAAAATTTGATTCGATCATATCTTGACATATCATCTGTTGGTAAACAACATGTACATGACCACAAGTAGCACAATTAGAGCTTGTTTGGGAGGAATTTTTTACCCCCAAAAATTGATTTTTTGACCGTTATTTCACTATTTCAACCGTAATTTTTGACTTCTTCTCTCATAAATGGACTTCAATTTTTTTCTAACGGTCAAAAAATCAATTCTCAAAATACCTCCCAAACGGGACCTAAATAATATTAGTTGTGTTTAATTTTTTCAAAATTGATCAAATTCTCACTTATTGATTGTCAAGTGTGGACTCCACCACCATTTTGCAGACTTTGTTTAAGACCATGACTAATTGAACGTATTGCTCTTTCCAAGAACTCTCAGCTTTGGGATCTAATTTGAAAATTTTATTATTTGGTCTTTTTTTATTCTTTTGTGTAATGCAGAGTTAGGGCCCGTTTGGTAGGAATTTTGAGAATTGATTTTTTGACCGTTAGAAAAAAAGTGGGGTCTACATGTGAGAAAAAAAGTCAAAAATTACGGCTTGAATAGTAAAATAACGATCAAAAAATCAATTTTTTGAGGCAAAAAATTCCTACCAAACGGGGCCTTAGTTGATTTACGAGTAAAGTAACTTCAACTTTCAATATTTAAATATTTATGAGTAAATTCGTTTCAACTTTCAGTATAAGACAATGATGTATTATTTTTAATAATTCAAAAAGAAAAAGACATTAGCCTTCAATTATTGACTTAAATAGTGGCTGGTTACAGTATAGTTTGTCGATTGATTAGATATATTTTATTTAAAAATTAGATGGATTGAAAAATTTGGTAAAAGAAAACGCGTATTCATATGGCAATAGCGCACATAGATTGAACTTATTCCAAGAAAAAAAACATAATTATCTCTAAGGGCTCGTTTGATAGTAAAGGTGGAAAAAATAAATTAATTTCATATAAGTTGGAAAAGAAAAGATCATCAAAATTATAAGAATTCGATTTCCATGGAATTGACCAAAAACATATATTTAAGTGTTTGTACCTTAGAATTCGAACTATATTTAATATTTTCACTTTCGTATCAAATAACCAAGGTAGAAAACGAATTTCTTAAACGTGACATTTTCCATGGAATGCAACACTATCAAACAGATCCTAATATTTTTAAATAATCAAAATAAATAATTATTAAAAAAATTGCCCATCTTTACAATGCACGTTTGCAGAATATTTGGGTAAAAATCATGATTAGTGACAAAATATGTTAATTATTTGAAGGTTGAGAATAACAATGTGATGAGAGAAAATTGAGGACATAAAAGCAAAAGTAAGCAAATATCGAAAACCTTTCTTTTTAATTAAAATGTGGTGCGTATATAAAAAATTGTTGTGGGAATATAAATACCCTTAAACTTTCTTCTTTAATTATGTTAGATATTGCATTAAACACATCATTACAAATATGTAATACTTTATTCTTTAATAATTTTCAAACCCAATCTTCTTGTGTTTATATAGCTTTCTAATGACCCGTTCCATTGGAATTCTACGAAGAACAATAATTCAAAGCTTTCATACAATGCGTACTACTTAGGCAATAGAAAGTGGCAAGTTGAGCAAGTTGAGAAATGAATTGATGACCCACTTATGTACTACTCTCCTGTTCAGTCGTCGCATGTCCCCTTATTAGTCAATAATTCCATTATTGATGGCTCACTCTCGATTTGTCCATTTTTGGGAAATGAATGGAATGAAAGAAGAAGTTTCATTTTCGATTTTTATTTATTTCAATGTCTTCTAGAAATGAAAATGCCTTCCTCATTTATCCTAAGACGATGTTTGATTGGACACATTTTTCATTTTCCACCAAAAATGTGGTGTTTGAGTGCTAATTTTTTTAGGGAATTCGATTTTCACATTTTCCCCCACGCATGTGCCTTTTCCTTGAAATGGTGGAAAACCGAATTCCCACCATTTTCCAATTTTTCTTTTTTCTTTTTTTTTTTTTTAAATTTTCCGCGATAAAAACAAAATCTATCAACAATTGTAGAATGGAAATTAAATGCATAGAATGGATATGCTCACAATTGAAGCCAAAATGTCAAAAAGGAGAAAAGTATGTCTGCTAACATCCCCTATAAATAGAATGTGCAGATTGAAAGTGATAAATGCGAAACACATAAATACATAGCGTAAACACAGAGAGTGAGTTGTGCAGATACATAGTGAGAGAAAATTGAATCGCCTTTGCCTAGGCAAATAAAATGTAGAAAGTGTATTGTATTTCTTTTCTTATTTTGTTGATATGCCCTTGTTTGAGCCCCATTTTCGCCTAAAAAATGTATTTTTAAATAGTGCAATGATTTGAAATGTGTGGTTACAAAATAAGGAAAAGTTTTGAATTTGGGTGTAATAATATTTTATTGAAGAACGTGTGATTAAAATAATGTCAAAATACTGCTTAAAAATGTATTTTTTTTTTTTTCCAAAGAATGGGATACAAACAAGGGCTATAGTGAATAATTGGTGTGTGTGGGTTTGTGGGTGTAAGTATGATTGCCAAACCACATAAATTCTTATGTTGTACTTGCATTAATTTGCCCCCTCTCGAAATCGAAATGAGATGCTTATGGGTTTTGGCAAATGATTTGTAAGATTATATCAAGCCTTGTAAAAAATTTAGTACTAAAATATAAGTGCAATCCTCCAAAACTTTAAGAACACAAGGAAAATATTGGATATAAATATAAATGTAAATCTGGGTTTTGATCTCTGACGTGGAAAAAGGATGAATTTCAAGTGTTTTCAATGCATCTTTGGCATGAATAATGATATCATATTTATAGGCCTCGATCATACACATGAAATGGTGCCAAAGCATGCAAGAAACTTCACCAAATTCAAACCCGCAATGGCCAAAAACGACCTCCAACAATCGGATTCTTTGTACCATGCGACCGTATGGAGTTCTTCCAAACTGGGATATAAGTCCCTGTTAGTGCCCATGCGATCGCATGGGCCAAACTCTTGGCCGTTTGGTTTTTTCAATTTCACTCCACTTAGTTTTTATTGAATGCTTAAACAACAATTCCCTACTTGTTCAAAATTTAATAAAATTCTCATATTCAAATCATACGATACTCATGCATAAAGATTATATATCTTTTCATTTAAATCTAATCATTGTGTAGTTCAAACAAAGTAAAGTTAAAATCAAAGACAGCGTAAAGTTTTGAACTAGTTATTCCATATGACAATTTATACCGGTAAGAACACACACACCAGTACCCAGGGCTGGTCCTATGATTATCGGGGCTTGAGACGAAATTCAAAAATTAGGCCCCCAAAATCAACGTAAATGCAAAATTCAGCGATATATTATATAACATATTGTTAACTTAAAATTTAAGATTAAAACAACAAACAAATATCTTAATCATCTCACAATTAATGAAAAAACTATTTTCCTTTTTCTTTTCCTTCTTTTAATATTAAAAATAATAATAAATAAATAAAACTTCGGACCAAAATAGGCCCTTTGTGATTTTGGGCTTGAGGCACAGGCCTGTGCTCAGGACCGGCCCTGCCAGCACCACTCCAAGAATTTTGGGTCCTTGTATCTCATCATTTGCCAAACTTTGAGACATTTCTAACATGGTCCCACTGAAAAGACTGCCTTTTTTACCCCTTATTGCAGTACTCATATCCAAGTTTTACCCAAATAAGCATTGAAAGAGTGCTTGGGAAGTGTACTCTTAAAATTTTGTAAAAATCTATGCCACATGCTGTATATAAATTCTATCAGTTCTCTTGCCTTCTGATACAATTTCACCATTTCTCATATAAATCAATGCACCCCATCACCAATTTTGTGTTTGAGGATGTCTTTCTTTCGAAGTTAGAAACTGATAGCAGATAGATCTACAGAAGAAATCTGTCTTCAATATATACAATTTCTCTATTGTTTGAACATAAAAGTTTTGTCCATATTACAAATGGAAAGATAAACAAAGAAATATTAACATAATGAAATTCATCGTCCTTCAAACATTGTGGTGATACTGACATTGTTGGAAGATCCCCTCGTATTCGTATGGTTTTGGGAAGAAGAAAAAGAACGCATCAAGTTCTGCATAAATGCAGGTTGCTCCGGCAAAGGCAGATCTATAATTTCACCACAAAGCATTGACAGAACAGTTGATATATTCGGTCTTTTAAAAGGGAATTCTTGAACACACAATAATCCAATATGTATGCATCTCAAAATCTCTTTTGAAAAACCTGGACTTGATATTCTTCCATCTATCAAAATCACTGCATTGTCTTCGTTCCACAGTTTCCATGCCTGAAAAAGATTAGGAGAAATTTTCATGATAGACAACAGTATCACTGAAGATTTTCATACCATTTGTAGTGTACTTACGTATCCTAAAAGGCTCAAAGAAGAGTCGTCATTGTAAAAGGTCGTGTTCCTTGTCCCACTTATGATTTCTAACACCAAAACTCCAAAACTAAATACATCAGATTTTTCTGAAAATTTTCCTCCCATTGCATATTC